>NC_041386.1:439160910-439307256 GCF_002162155.2 Triticum dicoccoides
GGGGGGCGAATTGTTTTTTTTCAGATGCACTTCCTTGTGTGCGAAGATGTAGCTGGTGGGTCCCAGCAGTCAGGGGGGCGAATCGTTTTTTTCGGACGCACTTCATTGCGTGCGAAGATGTAGCTGGTGGGTCCCAGCAGTCAGGGGGAAACGTTTTTTTTGCGAAACACGGTGGCCCGTCCGGTGGGTCCCCGCTGTTAGGTGGAGGAATAATTATTTTGTGCATAATAAGGAGGAACTTCCTTGCTGCGGCCGTGGACCCAGCTGTTAGCCTCTCCACATACAATCCACGTCCGATGGAAGCCGTTCCTTGACCACGTTGACCACGCCGTGCCGAGAGCACCAGGGCAGTGGACGACGACGAGGCCTAGGAAGGGGACGACGCGGAGCTGGGGAAGATGCGGTAGTGGATGCCCACACATAGAGGAGTATGAGGGTTCACTCGTTCGGCTGAAGTGTGAGGCTGCTGTCGCCGCAGAATAACAGGGGGTGTGGCTGTGTAGAGGGATGGCCTGGCCAACGGTGGGAGTAGTAGGGGGCGGTGAAGCCTCCGCGGCATCACAGCCGGCCATGGGCGGCAGGAGCAGGCGGCACGACCGGCGCTGCTTTGGGCAGTTGGAGCACGAAGACCAGAGGTTGAAGAAGCACTACGGTCGTTGGATGGACATCGTACGGTCACTACAGCTAGAATCGTTCATATATTGACTAAAGTTGACAAAGACCTCCGTCCCAGTCTACTTAGTAGGCCCACAAGTCAGCCTCCCACCAAGGTGGGTCCCAGGTAGCAGGGGGTATTCATTTTTTTGTGCATAATAAGGAGGCACTTCCGGTGGGTCCGAGCTGACAGCGGGGGGAACATTTTTTTTCGCGAAATACAGTGGCCCGTCCTGTGGGTCCCAGCAGATAAGGGGAAACGCTTTTTTTCGCGAAATACTGGTGGCCCGTCCGGTAGGTCCCTGCTGTCAGGTGGAGGAATAATTATTTTCCGCGTAATAAGGAGGCACTTCCTTGCGGCTGCCGTGGACCCAACTGTCAGCCTCTCCACGTACAGTACTCTTCCGATGGAAGTCGGTCATTGACCACATTGACCACGCCGCGCCGAGAGCACCATGGCGGTGGATGACGGCGAGGCCTAGGAAGGGGACGACGTGGAGCCAGGAAAGACGCGGCAGTGGAAGCCCGCGCGGAGAGGAGTACGAGGGTTCACCGGTTCGGCTGCGGTGTGAGGCTGCCGTCGCCACAGAAAAACAGGGGGTGTGGGTGAGTAGAGGGATGCCCTGGCCAGCGGTAGGAGTAGTAGGGGGTGTTGAGGCCTGCGCGGCAGCACAGCCGGCCACGGGAAGCGGGAGTAGGCGGTCCCGCCGGTGCTGCTTTGGCGGCTGGAGCAAGAAGATCAGAGATTGAAGAAACACGACGGCCCTTGGATTGACATCCAACGGTTACGTCTGCTAGAATCATTCATTGACGTATATAATAACTAAAAAAATCTTGCATATGTGTCAACTAAACAGGACCACAAGTCAGACCACTCCCTATTTTTTTTAATAATTTATATATAGCTCATGGCAACTTCTTATGCAATTTATTGCAGTCTTTTTTTGGTTGGCCAGGGCCAATTTCGCATATTTCTGTGGGTTCCAAACTATTTTTAATACAGAAATGTCGAGCCAGATTTAAAGTACTTTGAAGATATATTTAAATTAGGTTAATGCCCAGTGAAATAGGAATATGAAAATATGAAAAAATTCAGAAATTATAAAGTAATTGCCAATTTGTCATCTGTTTTTATATTTACAACCCATTTCATATTACTTTCAAGATTTGCAGGTGTCTTAAAAGAGTTGCAGCCTATCAGGGAGTAGAAAAATAAGTAGTCCTGGATTGGTTATTCTTCAGAAAAATAAATTGGGGTCATTTTCACAAAGAAAAAATAGCTGGGCTGGTCACATGGTGAACATAAAATATAAGCCTGGGCTAGACGGGCCACGGCCCAGTTCAAACCCTACTCCGTCTCAACTATACCAAACCAAAAAAATACTGCTCGAGTAGCTACGTCCCAGGTGTCAGCTGATCTTGTGTTGTTCTCTTATCTATTCACTATAAACGCTCACAATGTCGTGGGTCCCAGATGTCGGGAAAACACTAGGAGGAAGCATTTTATTTTTCCATAAGCTGACGTGGTGGGCCCCTACTGTCATCCTCTCCACGTACTTCTGCCGATTCCTGTTGTTTGTTGACCATGTTGACAATGCGAGAGGGTGGCGCCGCGGCGAGCGCACCAAAGCGCACAGAGGACGTCCGTGTTAACGATTTTGGAGACGGTGGGGCGGCGATGCATGCGCTGAGGCGCAGCCACCCGTGGGAGGCGGAAGCAGGCGGCCCCGCCGGCGCTGGTTTGATTTTGGCGGCTGGAGGAAGACAGGACTGAAGAAACACGATAGGCTGTAAAAGCGGCAGGAGTACTTAACAACCTTAACTGAAACCAGCAGGGGCACTTAACAACCAAAGCTGAAAGCAATATGAGTACTTATACAGGTTCAACCGTACAAAGCACGCCTCGAACAGTGCTACATTGCCTACAGTTAACCAAGGGTGAGGCCGCCAAACCCCAGGACAAGGCCCAGGCGAAACCCCGCACATCCACAACCTTCTGAAAGCGGCTTCATCTCGCAACGTGGTCAATAAACAGGATATTCGCTTTAGAGCCATGGAAAAGCATGAACATATTCTTCTGTCCTATTCTCCAAGATGGACGGGCCTTCATTATTTGAGGCCACCGATGAATAAGTATCTTTTCACCTCCAAGGGGAATTGAGTAGGTCGACATAAACATCATGTTGTGACCAAGCGCAAGTCTGACCCGACCATGGCCAGGCATCTGTATAGGAACAATAGAACTCGGCAGTTCTTGTTTCAAGAAGATCACAGCTGTAAAACTGTGTATAAGCAATAGTTTATGAACAACATATATAACAGAAAACAGCTCGTACCATAAGTTTCTCGACACAGTTGGACCTGTTCAACGAGTGCAGCAGTGGCACACATATCCCACGTGGCCTTCCACCATTGAAATGCCCCACAAGGACCTCAAGACGATCAATAAAGTGTTGGAACTTGTGGATGTCGATCCAGTCAAGTTCAGTGCCATTAGTAACAGCCGAGTTATTACAGAGTAACAAACGAGCAGACTGCTTAACTCTGAAAAAACCTACACATGCCACCAATTATAAGAAAATATTAGTTAGAAGTAGCATCTTCGTGAGAGATTCGTTGCTACTTCTAAAGTTAAATCATGATTAATTAGACAGAATAGGTGGATTAAGAAGTAATCAAGGCAACAAGGAAGAACCAGATACAAAACTAACATGGATGAACAATTGGAATGACGTCGGGGTGGAAGATCGTAGTGAAGATGAGACCAGGTTCTGCTATTTCCATCAACATTCATGCGCCAACTTTCAGTGTGTAACACTTGAGAAAGTTTATCCAAGTTCGGCCATAGAAAAAGCAGCGATCTTCTTGGTTCAAGAACCCAACTCGGAACTTATATCCATGGCTTGTCTTCACTGTGACCATTAAACTAGTGTATTCAATTATGGCAAGGCCAAGCATCTTGAGTACATGTGTTCTGGCAGAGCAAATAATACACTGCAGGAAAAATAATATGAGAACACAACATGTTCAAAAAAACCCCACCCTCCCGGATAGAAAAGAGGAATCCAGGGACATACTGTGCATGTTTCAAAATGTTGTGTTAGGATGAGAAGGAACAAGTGTGGCATCTCGCCGAGGGCGCAGAAACCTGTAGGGTACTCGCACTTTGGGCACTGCAAATGAAGCACACTAGATTCAGAAGGAAGAAAAATGCATCAACGGCGGTGGCTGCCATCCTAGGATTACCTGCGACCAAGGGACTTGGATTTATCGGGGATGGATGAAGAATTCTTACCTGGATCTCCATGAGAAAACCCTATGCAATAGCCAAGAGGGGGTTTTCTCTGAACCAGCAGATGAGGGAGAAGGGGATTCAGGCCCAGTGAAATATTGCCGCTTCGTCCGTCCAGCTTACTGCTAAAGCTGGAAAGGGGGGTTGTGATTTGATGGCTCATTAGGCATTACTGCGGCGCTACGACCGGGGTGTGTCTACCGTGAAGTTGTGCACTCTAATTTGTGCATATGGCACATGGACCCCGTTGCCGGTTGCCCCACATATCAGCGAAAGGAAGTAGAAAGACAGGAGTAACTAGTTACACATAAATATATTTTTTGACAGAGAGATACTCCCTCTGTAAAGAAATATACAAATCTTTTATATCACAGGCTCACCTTGCCGAGAAATATACTCCCTCTGCAATGCACGGGCATTATGGGGGTTGAACTTTTTTATCGGGGTTCAGCTGAGAATATAATACTCAGATAGGCTCACGGTTCTGGAGTTTGGGCCGCAGGCGGACCCTGCATGTTTGGGGGCCCATGTGTTCTACCTCAGCGCTTTTCATATTGCAAGCGGTCGGGACGATGCTGGTTTTAGATGATGTCGCAAGGCGAATACACAAAATTGAATAAAGCATGGCAGCTATTGGAATGAAATCGAACGACAGTTCCTAACCAGCAATCAGAGTTGCAATTCTATCAATGATATACCATGTGATAAATAATACTGTCGTACTACTTATACACACAGGACACTTGTTTCACCATGCTAGATTATTACATCAAAATCTCTCGGAGGATAGATCAGTTCGGCAGTTGCGTGCTGCTACTGAAGAATTTCAAAGTTGATTTGGACCAGCTCTCCTTGCCGAGAAAGTTCGATTTTGACATCATCCCCTACCGCAAGATATGATTTAGATTTGAACCTTGACCATCCTTTAGCATCAATCATCCTGCGACCATCCTTTGTACTTACGGTATATTGAGCAGGTACATCACACCAAGGTTGTGCATGGTAAGAGAAACTTGGCCGCGGTCGCCCGGATTGTTGAGCGACTCCCTCGTTGCTCTAGGAATTCTCTCTTTGCAAATAAGAAGACATACCCAAACAGTTAGATCAACACAGTGAATCATGTGAAACAACATGGAAAGAAAAAAGAACGAAGCACTTGGGCGGCCAATGCTTACCAAGAAGGTGGGCATGTCGGTTTTTGTAAGGACTTTGGTATATGAAGTGCGAACTGCAGCCTAGTCTGTTGCTGGTGCAATTGCACGGGCCGGAGCAGATGCAAGTGCAAGTGTTGGTGCAGGTGCCGAAGCCACTACTGCTGCCGAAGATGGTGCTCCTTGTAGAGCTGGTGCCGGTGTCGGAGCAGGTGCCGGTGTCGATGCCCGATCCTCCGGTAGATCAGACTGATCCACTGACGTGATCGGTGCCGAATCCTCAGCTGGATAAGACTAAGCTGCTGCCGCTGTCAGTGCTAGAGCAACTGCCAGTGCTCGATCTGTGCGAGACAGCGGCGACCGTGTCTGGTCTACTATGATCAGCTTTCTAACTTGACTAGGATCCGTGACCGTGATCCAATTTTTTTCTTCATTTCTTTTAAACGCGAGAATGACTAATTGTGGCGTTTTTGTTAAACCAAACTGCAGTTGATCATAGGGATTCAGCTTGTACTCAGACAACAGACTGATCCAATATAAGTGATGGACAGTGCCTTCATTACTGACACGACATAAGAAGTGAAACCTGCAAAAATAGCCATCGTAGAGCAAACCAAACGGTTTATTCTGTGATGAATGTCACATGGAAAAACTTGCATCGTAAAATTGCAGGAAAAGAAAGAAAACATGACATTAAATCAATAAGGTTTAGACAGTAAATCAATAAGATTTACTTGATGTGACATGAGTGAATCCTACCAGGAAATCACTATGTTGAAGTACTAAACAGAAGATTGATCATCCAACTACGCGTGGCATGCAGGGGCCCCGCCTACTCCCACAAGCAGGACAGTCCAAAGGTCGTGACAAATCGTATGGACCGAACATCCATGGGACTGGAAATCCTGGTGGGTACTATAAACCCTGCAATGCATACAGATATTGGAGTGTAACCATAATTGATAAACCGTCCTCACAAAAAATATGATCTGGATACTTGAAAATATACAGACTGAATTGAGTGGACAGACATTAACATAGACCGTTCTCAGGACTGACCACACACCAAAAGCGGCAGTACTAATAAACAATATAGGGTTCACAAATACAAATCAAGTACTGAACAATAGTACTTACACAGACAAGCAAAGTTGCACTAACTAAACTCTGCAGACTATTTCTTGCCACCGACCTACGGGATGAACCCCGCATAACTGACTAGGCCATGGACTTCGTGTGAGATGTCTACATGCACCATCACCATCTTGTCAACCTTGGAGAACCTAACTGAGTGGTCTTTCCACTCATAAACATGATGATGAAGACATGCCATCAGATTTGTTGGGAAGCTTTACAAGAACCACACCATTCGTAATCGAAGGCACAGCCAGGAAATTGTTGTGGTCAAGTACAGCCCCGAGAACACGCCTGACAACAATGCTACATGAAAACACTAATTCAGGACACGTGGCGACAAGGACACAGCTGCTGGATAGTTCAGCAGTAGAACTCATCATCAGGTCTTCCAGTTCACACGACATGACTTTGAGAACTTCATCTCCACCTCGGACCTGGTTCTAATTCAAACAGAAACCATATTTTATTACTACCTCCGTTCAGAAATATAAGATGATTTTCGATATTATACTCCATATATGACTACATATACGCACAGAAATGAGTGAACAAAGACACTAGAACATGTCTTCAAAGGCATGAGAGCAGAGGGATTACATGCAATATCCATAACACAAGTTACTGAGGCAAATATACCCTCTTAAAAGGTAGCATTGATGTTCATAAAGTACTCCCACCGTCCCAAAATTCTTTTCTTAGATTTGTCTAGATACGGATGTATCAAGTCACATTTTAGTATTAGATACATCTGTATCTAGAAAAATCTAAGACAAGAAATTTGGGACAGAGGGAGTAGTTGAAAGTAGTCTATAAGAAATCAGTGTCAACCTCTTGCATGTTCTGGTCAAAGGAGGAATTTAGAACCGTCATTTGGCACACTAAAATCACATGCAAGATCACCCAGAAAGTTGTACTACCAGTACTAGTACTGCGTGTTAGATGAAAAAACACGATCAAGATCGAGAAAAAGATTGTCAACAAGAGACATTACCTGGACATGCTTAATGAGGGATCCCAGAGTGGGGGGCTTGGACAGGGTGATGGCTTTGAGCTTGTCTGCGGTAGTCTCGGCGGGGTGCTTGCGCTTCTTCGTACCATGAGCCTCGACGGTTTTGGCCAGAGCCATAGACATCACGTTGGCCGGTGCTCCGGCGTCCATCCAAGAGAGTAAGCTGAGATAGAAGAGTGAAAGGAGGAACGAGATGAGGGAGAAACAAAGCGATTGGGGGTTTTCTTCAAGAGAGGAAGCTGAGAGAGAAGAGTGAAATGATGGTTGCTTCGTACGTCCAACTTACTGCTGGAAAGGAGGGGGTTTTGTGATCTGACGTCTCATTGGGCATTACTGCGGCGGTTCGATCGAGGTAGTCTATTGTCACTCTACTATGGAGTAATTTAGTGCATGGCTGGTGGACCCAGGTGCTGGCTGTCCCACACGTCGGTGAAAGTGAGTAATTTAGTGCATGGCTGGAGGAGGATCCGCACGGTAGAGCGTGTCCACTTTTTTTCTGAAGAAAAAAATTATTACAGCAAGCGTTTCTACTCTTACGACGGAGGAGTGCGAAACACGGCAGCCACTTAAACATACACAACGCTCCTACAACTAGGCATGTGCAGTGGTTCATACGTCAGTACTACACAATCTTGTTGCTAGTGTAGTAAGATAAGACGATAACAAATGATGTTGTGCGCATGTCAACTACTCCTATATGTAACATAGTACTGCTTTTCCGACTGTCCGGTCGAGAATGAACGGTGAGATCAATGTTAACAGAACTAGGTCCACAGCGCACGGAGAGTACGGTGCTACAGTACTCCACGAAACATGAACCATATGAAGCACGAATAGTGTTAGGCAGGGTGTATGAAGGGCGCACGGGATGGGAGCAAAAGTTCCCTTCTCGACCGACTTTTGGGTGTTTGGCAGAGTGCATGAAGGGTGCATGAGTCCACACTAGTAGGTTGACAAAAATACACGAAGATGAAACAACTATATTGAGATGAGAATGCAACCAAACACACCCACATGCTTTGTGCTACAGTGACTGATCTGCACCATTTGAGTTTGATCCAACGGTCATGTTGCGCCGAGACATGGACATGCCCATGCAGAGGGCGCCTAAACACCACCAAAGTCCCTCTGCTTCTCGAGGCGCACGACGTTGGTGATGCAGGGTGCAACCGCCCGCAGAGCCCGCTCCGGGTCGACGGGAGCCAGCTCGTCAAAGACGGCGTCCAATGGCACGAATGGATTCCGGTGACGGAACCCTGAAAGGATTCACTCGGCAACGGCGACGGCAGCCTGCAACCCCTCCTTGTCCAGCTCAGCCCCCACCATCGCGCGGAGACGGCTCAGCTCCTCGGAGATATAGGTGAAGAAGGAGACCAGGTCAGGAAGCCGCAGCTCGTTGAAGTCGACCGGGTGGTCGAACAGGTTTAGCCCAACGTCCGGCATCGTTGCACTGGCACGATGGTAGGCATCGCGCAGCCGCAACACGTGCGTGGCAACTTGGTTCACCAAGTGGCTGAGGCGATCCTGGACCACGTCACGATCGGCCCGCTCGCGCTCCAGCCGGCTCCCCTGACGGCCTATCTTATATCCCGCTTTCTGCAGCAACGCCGCCGATGCCTCGAGCATCTTTGTAGTGGACGTCTGCCTCTTTTGAAGCTCCATGAACTCCCGCACATAACGGAGGAGCATGGCACTCATCTCCTCCTTGAGCTCACGGAGCTCCACGTCCTTGGCCCTGAGCTTCGCATCCTTGGCATGGAGCTCCTATGTCAGGAGCCTCACCTCGGACTACGTGATCTGCTGCGCCGCCATGGCACTAGGTAGAAGCAATGGGGAGAGGAAGCAAAGGGGGCGAAACGGCTGAAAGGCAATGCAATCTACGGGAAGGCGGAGGGAGCGGGGAATCTTTTGGTTTTCACCACAGTAAAACACCAGTCGACGACTTCTCACATCAGGCAGCAGTTGGTTTTTACAGGAGGAGTCATCATGACTAATTGCTGCCGCGCCTACTCCCGTCAATCAAAAAATTAAAAATCCTGTCGCACCTGGTCCCGTCAATCAAAAAATTAAAAATCCTGCCGCACCCAAACACCAGAGCAACGCCGCGGTGGATATTTAAATTTACCTACCGGCAAGTAGATAAAAAAGGGGTGAAAAAACAAATGTGGCGGCGGCCTAGCTAATCGGTCGAACTAGCCCAACTAGCTAGCCACCGTGCTTCATTGATGTACTTGGCGGGAAAGGTGGTCTTTTGTGATTTGACGACTCATTTACTTGCTTCAGCACTACGACCAAGGAGGACCCAGAAAACATGAGGTAGGGCATCCCATGTCAGGAAGAATGTATGTGTGCACCACTTGGGAGGACTCCGAAACCGCACGGTAGGGTGTGCCATGTCTCGGCACGGAGGAAAAATGTGCGTGTAAAAATATACTATATCAGACATAGTACCTATGGTTCGACCTCGGGACCTGGCCAGTCGGTCAAAAACACCCCACTAGCCACACAGCTTCATCATGCAAACGTGGCACGGAGGATAGATGTGGTTAGCTCCGTCTCGACCAGCCACAACGTCTCTTGTTCTAGGCGATTCTTCTATTTTCCAAGCTTTTTTTAGTTGTAATATCACCACGGCAAGCTAGTGCCGCTCTTCGTGTGCCCGTGCAAAGGTTATACGATGGAGAGAAGAGAGATTGAGATTGCAGACCCGGGACCCACCAGTAAGTGAGACAACGTTCATGCACGTGTTGACGAGGCACTCCCTCTACTCTACTCAACGCAAGTACTGTATAAAATCAAGTTATGGGACAAAGCCAACAACCGTTTGTTTTTTCAGGCTATCAACTTACGCTTTGTAGTCTAGGTTGCCAGTTCGAATCTCGTCTTTCAGATTTGTTAGTTTTAGGTCCAAATTTGAGTACTGACAAGTGGGACCCCCGTGTGTTGTTCCGATATTTCAGTGTAGGATGGTTTTTTTGAAAAAACACTTTGCGCGGTTAGACAAGTAACGACATGAGTTACACGTATTTTGCAAGTTTACGAACAAAAATGACAGCGGCATAGAATATCACATCCACCCTGCAGCTTAGATACTATGGTGATACGAGTTTTTACGCCGTTGGAAGTGAGATCCAATGGCTTGGGAGTACTCTTTGTAATTATGCGCAATTTCCAAACTCTCCAAAGTTTTTTTTGCAAATAAAACATTCAGGCCTCGTGTGTGCCACTGCATCTTCGATCCAACGGCTCCCCGGTGCTCATATTAGGTGCTCCCCGTAGCTTAATTACCCGCTACGGTGATATGATCATCTAGGTCGTATGATCAGTGATCAGATGGCACATGCGTAGTACTTGTACTTTCTGCGCATTTCCCAAACTCTATCAGTCGTATATTGCAAAAACATTCAAACCTCCTACTGTGGGCCGTTACATCTCAGTGAACTCGTATCACCATAGAATCTACGGTGCGAGAGCACCTCATACTCTCCTGTGCGAGAAAACATAAGGTGCTATCGCAGCTTGGATGCTACGGTGATACGAGCTTGGAGGTCGTTTGATCTGAGATCCAATGGCATCTGAGCAGTCTTTGTGCTTGTAAGCAGTGGCCGAACTCATTTGGGGCTTTTCTACAAAAAACCATTCGAACCACCGAGAAAGTGTTGGGTCACAAATCCAACGACTCCGAAGAGCTTGTATCACCAAAGCATCTAAGGTGTGGTAGCACATGATATTCTTACATACAGGAGAATATGATGTCCTCCTTCATCTTAGATGCTACGGTGATACGAGCTTCGAGGTCGTTGGATATGGGATCAAAGGGCATCTAAGTAGTTTTTGTACAAATTGTGTGCAATTCTCAAACTCATCAAGGTTTCCTGCAAAAATATTAAGACACATCATGTGAGATGCTATATCTCAGATCTACAAGCTCCAAGCAACTCGTATTGGCATATAACATCTAAGGTATGGGGGCACATGATATTCTCCCGGGGAGGAGGGGTAGGGGTGCACAACCAATCGGTGGTTGGGAGGGTGGGGACAAATATAATCTAAACAACCCTAAACAGAGCTCCACAATTTTATCTAAGGTCGAGGGGTTGACCCCCGACAATCATACCTCCGCCTAAACACAACATTTGCATGTACTATAGTACTAGACTTAGTATTCATGTTTCAGTTTCATGTTCATTTTAAATATTGAACTGAGGACCATGGATGTCTTACATTTTACTCCCTTCATTCCTAAATATTAGTCTTTTTAGAGGCTTCAAATGGATTGGCACATACGGATGTATATAGACATATTTTAGAGTCTAGATTCACTCATTTTGCTCCATATGTAGTCACTTGTTGAAATCTCTAAAAGACTAATATTTAGGAATAGAAGGAGTATTTTTGAATTTGTGTCATACATGCATGGTTTGGAAAAATAGATGCACTATACTTATTGGATTGTTGTTGTGTTCGTGCATGTGTGTCTATGTGTGTGTGTGTGTGTGTGGTCATATGCTTGATACATACAAAGTTTTCTCACCTCCATATTGTTCATCTTTTAAATTTGAATTTGCATTGGAAAACTTACTAGGGATACCATGAAATGTGAAATCCACGTTGAGATCACAATATCACAAACTCACTCTAATTCAACAACTCGTCATAAATCAATTACCACGTTGAGATTAGTATTTGCAAGGAAAATACGGGTATTGTGATACACATAGATTCGTTCGGCAATTTAAAAGGTTGCTTTCGTATTCTCGAATGGTAGGACCCAATGGCGTACCAGCCAGACCTTGGCTCGTGTTGATCCTAAAAAAACCGGGCTCGTGTCCTTCGGTGGCGTGCGTGGTACGCACATTAGGCAACCCCAACCAGTCGAGCCTCAGCGTTTCAAGTCGAAATATCTGGCGGCCAGAATTCCAGCCCTTGGAAATTCCCCTAATGTCTCCGGTCCATAATGACTACCGATGAACAACGGAGGGATGCTTTAGTAACTAGACAATGTTACCTACCGTGCCGAGCACGGTTCAATTCCCTCAGTCGTCGCTCGTCAAGGTCACCCGTCAACTGCATTGCCTAGTACTACTACTACTACTACACCAGGATGAGCACAGAATTGAGCCCGTTTGTTCGTGCCTAGTACTTGAGTTAATATATCAGGCAATGCACTGGTACGGAGGGATTATCCTTTTACTCTGCATATATAACTTGTCTGAAGTCTAACTAAGCAAAATGTTTGACCAAACCCTTTCTTAAGAAATACAACAGGATAGATGTATGGCTTGAAAATTTATTGCATGATGCAGGTTATGATATTGTTTCGGATCCTAGATCTTAAATTTTAGAAAATCCAAAAGTGAGCATAAATTCTTGAAACTAAGCATGGTCACGTGATATGGCACAAATATTACTTCGTAAGTTTTCTCTTCAATTTGAGACAAGCTGCTTATGACAAGTTGCACAAATGAAGAGCCAAGGTATTTTGGAACAAAGACCTGTCACGTTAAGGCGAACGCTTTCACTATTGAAACCGTGGGCGTTTACGTGCCCCCACGAGTCCCTGCTTCTCATCGGCAGGTGCCATCCGAGCAAGCATGTGAGTCGACGGGAGGCGTGCGAGCAGACCGCTGTGCAGGCTCACTGGGAGGCGAGCCCTTTGACCAGGCTCCGCCGCCCACTGTCGTCCCAACTGCTCCCACTTTTAATGTCGCTAGTGCCGCAATTTAAAATCAACCCCGCACTACCCGTATCGCTACAATCCTCTCTCTTTCTCTCCAATTCTCCTGTCGTCTACATCCAACTAGACTAACCTAAACGTACGCCATGCCACATCACGATGGTCTGCCCTTAGTGTTCCAGTTTCCTGAGGAAGACACCCAGCCGGAGTCTCAAGAACATAAGGCGCTTTGGGACGAGCTTGAACTGGCCTTGCGGGAAGACGTCGCGCCTGTCCCCGCTCCCGGTCCGGCACCCGTTGCCCCGACTGCGCCAGCGCCCATCCCCATGCACCTGCCAGCGCATACGCCTGCGCGTGCACTGACGTGCATGCCCGTGCCGGTGCCCGTGCACCTGCCAGCGCATGTGCCTGCGCGTGCACTGACGTGTGCGCCCGTGCCGGTGCCCGTGCACACGAATGTCTCCGCCGTGCCATTGACAGCGCCTGTCCCCGCACGGGTGCCAGTGCCCCCCCTCAGCAGCATGGATGGCCGCCGTCGACCGCTTCCTTGCACCAACGCCAGTCGCCTCCTCCCGCCAGTTGACTCGCTCCGAAGTCCAGAACATTTTGGCCTTCCTTGAAGCTAGGCCAACGTCCAGGAGTACGCCAACAACGGTGCAAGACGCCGCCGTCGCCGTTGGTCAGTGGCCCGACGACACATAGAGCACGGCAGAGGAGCCGCTTTCCACTACGAGACGCCCCCGCCGCCGCCGCGTAATCTAAATTTTCCATGAAAAACGTTCGGATTGCCATGCTTAAAATCCGAACGTTTATCATTTCTGTTTATTTTATATCGATCGTCGTATAATTTAAAGTCGGAGTCAGACTAAACGAAATGTATGGTTTGATCGATTGAATGTTCTGCTAGAGCCGTATCAAATTAAATATAAAACGTCATCAAGCCACATGTATTCCTTGTCATCCAATGACCTAGACTGCTTCAATGTCGAGCGCTCAACATGTTTAGCGTGCAGTTAATTTCATGCCAAAACTAGTGCTAATCACATGACAACATGCAAATAATATCCTAGTAGTTAATATCCGCATGCACTTAATATACTTCCAAATTAACATGCATTGCACGTACACACTGACTAGTGCTGCTAGTACGTGAAACTGGTGCCGTGACTTGTAAACGCGTCCAGATATGGTCAACGGCTACATCGCCCGTGAGTTCTTCCTATTTGCCCGTGCGTTTAAACGCAGAAGGGGAGAGAGAGGGCACACATGGAACCCACCAGTAAGTGAAGTCGAATAGTACTAAAAAGAATATTACATGTTATCCATTAATTAGGCTGTGGTAATATAAAAACGTTATGTGAACAAAGGGGGTACAACAAACATTGCTATTCTATGTATGTTGCCTATTGACGTGCGGCTTGAAGGCCCGGTCGCATGTTCGATCCTCGTCCTTTGTTTTTTTAATTCGTATATGGGTCCAAATTTGTTTCATGACATGTGGGCCCCTCGGTGTGTAGTTTGTAGCACTTTAATTTGTGAGTCGAAATTTGTTCCATTCCAAGTGGACTATCGGTGTGTAGTTTTGTAGCTTATTTATAATAATTAAAGAGAAAAACATAGTTTTTTCAATAATACCATGTGCGATGTTGAAGGCGAGAAAGGATGTGCGAGAGAGCGATGACCGAGCCAGAGAGAAATCAACTAGGGGAGTTGTGTGGGTTGCAACGGTGTTTGGATTAGTTGTGGGCCGAATGCTACGAAAATATAATCTAAACCGACCGGAACAAATGCCTACGCAAATTAATCCAAGGTTGGAGTGCCCCTCGCAATGTAAATAGCTCCGACTTTGCGAGGGATGGAGAGGTAGTAGCTTCAACGCGTGGAAGATACGGTGTGATAAAGCGAGGTCAATCGAGAGACATATAGATAGAGAGACAAAGTGAGTGTGGTCCGACATTCATTGAACAAATATATATGCTCTGGAGAGATATCGTCCGATTGAGCTTTTTGGCAAGGGTGAGGGTTGTAAGATAGAGCTTGAGAGATGATCCAATCACAGACATGTAGATATATTCTATGCGTGGGAGGAAGCAAGGTCAACCGATCACATTGGGTCGCCGTGCGATCGAAAGACTGAGACGGGTTGGAGAGAGTGACCTAGATAGACGATGTGCGTGAGAGAGTATACAATGTGAATAGGTCGAATTGGGTTCAAGCATGATGATATATCATTTTTGTCCGAGAAAGAGCAAGGTCAATTGAGACATACGGAGAGAGAGAGAGAGAGAGATTGAGTGAGCGTGGCCCACCATGAGGTCAAAAGAGTGGCGGCGGCTTGGATGGACTGACCTAGATAGACAATCTGCGTCAGAGAGTATACAGTGTGTCGATCGAGGCCCAAATAGGGAGATATATCATTTGTGTGTGAAAGAAAACGAGGTTAAACGAGACTCGAATAAAGAGAGTGAGATTGAGCGAATGTGGCCCTCCATGCGGAAGAAAGAGTGAGACAGTCTCGAGGGAGTGACCTAGATATACAACATGCGTGTGTGCGCATGAGAGGTTGGGGGGGCTAGATAGGCAATGCATGTATTTAGCGCGAGAGGGTGAGAGGGAGAGGGGGGAGAGAGAGAGGTCGGCATGGGGTGCAATGGCGGGTGTGTGAGGTAAATACATTTGGTAACAGAGTGGAAAAAGGGGTTGTGTAGTTGAGAGACTTCGAGATCGAAACATGGAGAGAAAGAATGAACGTGTGTTGGAAACCGATAGCTTCCTAAGGTGGTTAGGAAACGAAGATTGACAGATATAGGAAGTATGTAGCGTTTGTGCGGGGGGGGGGCTAAAAACAACATTTGAATGTACATAGTACGAGACTTAATATCGATGTTTCAATTCGGTGTACGTTGTAATATTTGAACCAAGGACCAGCCATACGGGTAATAATTTCGAATTCGTGCCATACTAAGTTTCGAAAAGTTGACATTGACTCAGTTTGTTGTGCTATTTTGTAGGTCATATGTTTGAATCCATCCAAAAGTTTTCTCACTACCATGGTGTTCATCATATACATATGAATTTGTATTAAAAAAGTAGCGTGGATACAGTGAAATGAGAAATCCACGTTAGAATTGGAGATCGCTACGTGACACACACTCTAATTCAATTAACTAACTACGTGACACACACTCTAATTCAAATAACTAATTGTGTGACACACACTCTAATCCACGTTAGCGTGGGTACCGTTTCGATTTTTTTCAAATAACTCCTCATTAATTAATTTATAGTACTCCCTCTGTTCACTTTTATAAGACCTTGAAGATATTTCAGACAATGTGCAAAACAGTTCATTTTAAGTTGTCTGAAAGGACTTAGAAAAGTGAACGGATGGAGTATCTTGTTTCGAATGACTAATTATTGCAAGGAAAACACGGGTATGGTAATACATACAGATTCATTTGGAAATGAAGGAAGATTTTTTTGCATTCTCAAATGTAGGCGCACCAAGCAGACCAGGGTCGTGTCGGGGTGGACGCTGCTTCGGTGCCTTAAAGGCAACTGCCTTTGGGTCACTGACATGTGAGCCAGCCACCTGTTGGGCCGAAACGTGGAAGCGCGAACTTATATTGTCGATGTCCTTTTTGGGGGGGTGGTTGGGTGCTATGCGTTCGTCTGACACATGCGACCACCCCGACAGGACTATGCTTTGGCGCCACAACGACAATATAAGTTCGCACTTCCACGTTTCGGATTGAAATATCTGGCGGCCCCAATTCCAGCCCTACAAAATCTCTCTTCTCCACCGTCCCCTTCCACGCCTAGATTGCTCAAATCCCTAATTCGCCGCCAACCCTCGAATCGCCCCTCGTCTCGTCTCTTTCCCCACCATTCCCCACCTCTGTGTCGGACAACAACGAAGACGATGGCCGTGCTTCACCACCGCACCGGACCTACCTCATCTACGCCCTCATCCACTGCACTGGGTGGTCCACCGACAACGTTGGCCGCCGCAACCGACGCGCCTCACAGACACCGAGTTCCACCGCATCAGGTGCGCTTCACCGACGCAGTCTCCCAGCTCACCGGGGCTACTTCACCGAGCACATCGTCGCACCTCTGCCCCCCGAGGCCGTTGGGGCTTCACCAACGGTCTCGTCCACCGCATCGTAGCGCTCCGCTGCCACTCAAGATCTGCATCCGTGCGCGGCCAGCCAACGCCAGCGCATCATCCTCAACGGCTCTGAAGTGACCCGCACTCTAGCTAGGCAAGCATGCCCAAATGCCAGCCCGAACTAGGTATCCACACATCACTCCCTTGTGCACTGTTCCTACGATGTTTGGATATCCTTTCATTGCTCTCTTAGCTTACATGCCTATGCAACTCTGACTTCAACTCTTATTTCTTCTGGAGATATCATCTGAAACAAGCAAATCCATTTTTTAGCGAAGCATGACGGCGCTATGGGATCTGGTACACATCCTGCACACCCGTATAACCTTGTAAGTATATGTCCTCCGGTACAACATCAAGGTCGATTCCTCTTATTTGATCAACCATTCGCCGTGTCAAAAATGCAGAGGTGGATGCAAGGAGCACAAGGCCTGCACATCCAAGCAAGTGATAACATGGACTTGTACATGGAACATCCCAAGCGCAAGCAGAGCTGCAGTGAGCCTGTACAACGAGCTAGCATAAGTCCCTACATTTAATTTAATTCGTACTGGCATTCGTGTATGATTTGTGTGCAGTGGTTGATCCACGAATTCAAGTTACCAGGGGCGAACATTTAACTTAAAAAATACGAAGGCACTTGCCCTCCGGAAATCAACATAACTTGAGAAATGTGAAGCTACATGCACTTTGAAAACCAGCTAATGATCCAAAGTAGTTCAGATTATAAACACTAAATTATGCAAGCACCAAAAAACACAAAATGCAACATTGTGTACAAGGACTACAAACATGGTCTGTACCTGCTTGAATTATTCATTCTCTGGCTGAAAATATCAAAGTGTAATTGCACATATAACCACTGCGCATACTGCATATCAATATATCTATCCTGCACAAGTATGCCAATAGTTTCAAACAACAGATTAGAAAAGTATTCTTGCTATGTTGTCATGATACGGGGACTTTCTGGTAGATGGCCTCGACGTTTCCTCAAGCTATGAAAATGCACTATAATTTGCTTGTCATCAATGCCTGCAAATCTCTGCCTCTCTCAACATAGTAGATCATCACTAGACACTAAATCCTTCAATGAGCTTGCAAAATGCTTGCATTAGCTCCCTCATTAGACACTATATGTTCATCACCAGGAGCATGTAAAATGTTTGCATCAAATCCTTCATTAGCAGTCTGTTCATTAGACACTTCAGGCTCAAGAACAACATGAGCTTGTATGTTTGCACCGGAAACTTGATTAGATACATCAGATTTAGTCAGTTCAGTATTGATTGGGGGAGTTATAAAATAAGTAGAAATTGGTTTCATTTTCTCATAGATTCCCTACATACAAGCAGTTTTACAACACCGTCAGGTTTAACTATTGGCCAGAAATTAAAGAGTTGAATTTGATATAATCAGGGATGTGATGTACTTGCTCGTTGTGCATGCTACTCTTGCAAGCTGCAACTGTCCATTTGCGCAAGCTCGATGCCATGCCCGTGCTGCCGCCGCTGCCTCCCACGCAGGCTACACCCAGGGTTGGATCTTCATCTTCTTGTCCTTTCATTCGCTTGAAGCCCGACGACCGCCCTCCAACGAGGGAGCAAGGAAGTGTTGTGTCGGTCTGTCCAGCGGCGGCTAGGTTTGGAGCGAACCAGACTGGAGGCTGGAGCGAATGAATTGGGATTTTTCCTGCTGTCGATCGATATGGGAGGCGCTCGTTTGGGCCGCGAGCCTGCTATAGGGCCTGCCTTGAACTTATGTTATTGGCCCATCCAAATTGAAACATTTTTCTTCATTTTTTACATTGCCTGCTCGTGCATTGTGACGAACAAAACTAGCGTGGGCCAACCTAGACGACTCAAACTAGGTGCACACTTTCCACCACCTAAGGCGGCCGCCCATACCAGTCCCTATGGTGGTGTCGCCCATTTTTGCGTGTATGATTGGATAGTGAAAAATATTCCATTAGCTCTTTTGATTTACCCACAGAATGGTTGAATTGCTTGTTTCTATGAACTGAGTTCGCCAATAATGTGAAGGATGCCAGTCTTTTCATCCTATTGTAGATTTCTTAGATCTCGATATGCCAAAAGTAATCGCATGAAATATACAGTAAAAGCCAGTGTGATGTGTTTGGCTACAACTAGTCTGACTACACGTCCTCATATAACATATCAAGGACGCACCATGTTACCAGATTAACCATTCGACTTACCCATGCAGTGTGGGAAGAAAGAATTATTGGGACTGCGTATCCAAGCAATTGATGCCATGGACTCCTTTGTACAACCTTGTAAGCGAAAAAGAAGTTGCAGTGTGCCTGTACAAAGAACTAGCGTAAGTTCAGTTACCTGCTTCTCGGAATTTTAGTTAGCCACTTATTGCAAAATTGTTCAATTACGTTGCTTGGCTTAATTTAGTTTGCTACTGATTACATAATGGCACAGCCTGTTAATCATATTGTAGACTGCGCCTATCTATGTGTTTGATACTTACTCTTAAGAATTACCTGTTTGCCTTAACTTAAATATCTACTTGTTTGTTTAACTGATTTGCTGCTGCAATAGCAGGTTAGAATGATGTTAATAACTACTTTTCAGCATCCAATTGAAACTCTTTAGTTCCTTGTTTGTTTAACTGGTTTGCTGTTATAACTCCCATTTGAGATGTTTTGCTAACTTCAACTTTTCTGAATCCAATCGGAACTTTAATGGCAAAACAGGTTAGCCCAAGATCAAAGAGCGAGGTCCCCATGGATGTTGCATCATCCCACAGCAGTGGCACCGGCCCAATCGTGCATTATGAATTGCCAACTGCTGATGCTCTAGAGGCTAAACTAGTGGTAGAAAGAGATTCTGCTTCTGCACTTCGAGATGAAGTTGACATGCTGAGGAAGCAAATAGCACAATCACAAGCAGTACTCAAGACAACCATTAAATATTTGGTGGATTTAAAAATGAAGCAAGCTGAGACTGACCAGATTGTTAAGGTCCTGAAGGAAAAAAGGAAATTAAATTCCTACTTGGTAAATCATAGGTGAAATGTTCTTTCCATAGTTGAATAACCTTTGTGTTGTCTGTTCATGTAATCAATCAAACCATTTGTGTTAGAGATCATGTAATAATTGTTTTTTTGGTTTGTAATTTTATTTGAGCACAAGTCTGTATTAATTGATAAGACTCGGAGACATTTCATTTGGACTGTTGTGCCAGACCTACAAATATGCCAATCGGGCTGAATGTGCATTCAGCAATAGTAGTAGTATAGATGGACCATAAGTGGTACGCATCGGAAAGGGCCAAGATGCTGGCTAAAAAAGCATATTGTTGTAGCCAAAAAAAAGTACAACGGCCTGGCTTATGTATGTTAGTTGATATTATTGATCCATATACTCCATAAGTGTTTATATGTCTATTAGTTCTGTACATTCTTGGTTGATTGACTCGGTATTTGAATCTTGATACATAGCTTGTGTACATATCTAAATGGGAGTACACATTATGCTGCGAGTGACATTTGAGTTGGACATGAAGTGTTCCAAATATTTGAATTCACCTTAAACTGGATTCTAGTTTCTGAATTTGAGTATCGGCAATTGTAAACCATATTCATATATGACAGTGGAATACATCTTTGTCGTCCTTTTGAAGATATATAAAAACACATAGAATGATTTATAAAGATTCATATAGGAATACAAAACGGATTCGAATTTAGTTGCCAGGGTAAACGTGGATGCTTATTGTCCCAAAATTTGAAAGAAGCAGCAAAATGTCCACTCCCACGTCGGCTGCCCGAAGCCAAGTGTTTGGGAGATGGAAATTACTGTCTAGCCATTACACAAACAATCCATCGACCCAATTTCCACTGCTCTAAATAGGGGTAGGTTAGTAACTTCAATTAGACATGACACGACCGCCTCTGAGCCCATTCCGACACGGTGGGCGTCAAACATGGGCGGCAAAACTCATTTGATTCAAGCTCGTCCGAAAGACCTCTATTTCTCCCTCCATTCCCCATTCATACACGGTGGGCGGCAAAACAAACTCAACTCCGCCGAAATTGATGTAGGCAAATATTTTCAATAGGGGCAGGTTACTAACTTCACTCAGACGTGACACAACCGCCCTACCTGTCAGCCCCATTCATACACCGTGGGCGCCAACCACCCTCTCCTCGCCCGAAATCACTCTGGGCAAATATTGGCGAGATGCGAGATTACCGTCCTATCCCCAACCGACGAGACGTCCAAAATTTAAACGGGGGCTAAGTTTGTAACTTTCCCATATTTCAGATAGGTGCGTCCCAAAAACATGGTTCCCCGTACCTCTCCCTCCATTTTCCCATTCATACACCGTCCGCGCTAGAACACCCCATCCCCATACCAGCCTCCGTCCGCCACCCCATCCATCGCTGCCGTCCTCCACCACATCCATCGCCACCGTCCTCCACCGTGCTGGAGCGCCTACCAAGACCGCATCGTCCACTGCTAGAGATGGACGTTTCTCATCCACGACGATGGACCAATAGCCTTGCATCGCGTCCTCTCGCTTCATTAGCGCCGTCGTCCTCTTTGTCGGGGCCGCTCACATGACCTTCTCTTCCACCGCAACGGGACTTATCCCCCGATGCACCCGGCTACCGTCGCAGATCTTCTTCAACGCCACCAACAACCATCGCACCCCCGATGCCTACACGGTGCCGCAAGAGAGGTGGTACTTCATATCTCCTCAACTTTTTTTATCTCAACCAGAAAATAGAACTTAACTTGGTTACTCTACTTTCTTTTCAGCTCTTAGAATTTAGTTCTTAGTTTGAAGCAAACAATGGATGCTAAATATCATTTCTCCGATTTGCAGCTTCAAATCTGCCATGGCACAGCCATAATACGATTTAATTGATCATTCTTAGGGTTTAAATGATCATGTTGGTTCCGTGGTGGTTTCTTTAATAGAAATCGGAGGGGAAACCCTCTTTTGCTAAAAAATATGCTTAGAGTTTCCCTCTTTTATGATCACTATACGATCAGAATACGTGCTTCGTGTCATAATTACACTGCTCCACCTATCAAGCTAAACAAGCTTAGTTGTTCAAATACGAATATGATATTATTAAAACAGAGTTGTTTAATTGTTCAGCTAAATGTTCCTAAATTAGTTTCGAAAATGCATGTTCGCCGCTCGGGTGTGTATCTCTATAGGGTGCCCACGATGGGCCGGCCCACCCTGGGATTTTGGGTCGTCCTAGGCCCCGATTCCCCTCTGTTCTGCTACGCGCTTCCGATCTCTACTTGCCCCCAGCCGCCTTCCTCGCCGGCGACTTGCCGTCCCTGGACGGCATGACTCTAGGAGGAGACGCCGGACTAACAGGAGGCCAGGAGCCGCTCGCCCAACAGCGTCACCGCTTCCCGGGCGGGCCGCCGTGCCTACCTTCCCAGTCCGTTCAGGGCTCAGGCGTGCAGCAACCACCAAGCCAACCCGATTTATCCTGAGATACGTCCTCAACACTCAGCAGCCACTCCTCATGACCCATTTTCTAATGGATTCATTACTCATTAGGCAGGACTGTCATTAGGGTTTGTTGTGTGCTCAGTGCTACCTACACTTAATGGTTCAGATGTATTTCGGTAATCTTTAGTACCTCTAAAGTTCACAGGGTTTTCAAAATTCCGAGCCTCGGAACAGAAACTAGTCATTTTGGATTGTTGGTCGTAGTGACATTGACCCAGATTAGTACTGCAAGCCAGGTTTGTTGACAATTTTACTTGTCTTTCTTACTCATTCGATATAATATCCAATTATTCATGTCGATTAGTTGCAAACAATAAGTGTTAGACAAACTTCTTCATTCAGATTTTGGATGGTCTCTTACTGCAGTTACAATTCTACATACTTGTCCTAGTAAGCTCACAAGTAAATGATTGATTCACTACATCTATGCTTGCCTTGTCATATTTGTTGTCAATATTCTTTTAGGGTGGACCACCCTATTTCTAAATACTGGAACCGTAGACATGAGTGAATAGTATTTCTCTATGTGATCTCTTTCATCATGTGTGGGTAACGAACACTGCATTGTATAGAAAGAAAGTGCCATTTCCAGCTTTTACATAGGTTTCGATCTTTTACATGGAATAAAATCTGCCTACTTGCTTTGTGTCGTACTACCAACACTCCACCCTTGAAGCTAAACATTACGCCACTCATAATTGCTTAGTTTATTTGTTCAAATATGAATTTCATATGATTCTAATGTTCCTACTTCAGTTTTGAAATGTGTGTCTACCTGTTATAGAGACATAAGGGGTTTGTATTTGTGGTCTGGTCAGCACGGTTGGGGAGGTGAACTTTGCATATGCAGGGGTTTATAGGGAGACACTCTCCGAGTTGAATCCGCAATGCATTCCATAGATAATCTGACAACTTTTTATGTTTTCATGAATCTCAGATTTTGAACAACATCATAATGATTATGAGCTTGCGCGCATGAAAAGAATAAAGCAGAACAATGCCATGGCTGTCAAACTTGGCATTAAGGGACTAAAATCAAGTCTGGATGCAATGCAATGCAAACGCTCTCCACCTGCAGATTCATGCTCAGAATATGATCCTAACAGTGATTCTGAGCTAGAGGGAGACCTAAGTCAATGTAGTTCCCTAGTGGAGGAGTCAGAGGAAGATGCCCTATCTTATTCACCCATCAAGGTACTTGCTCTAACTTTCCAAGGTTACATTGCTCGCACATATCTTGCAACTGATGCTTTGCTTTGCTTCTACTTTGTTGAACTGCCATTAGCTTAGTTTACACATCGTGTATGTGAATACGCCCTGCCTATCCATTTTCAGTACATATTCCATCTGTCATCATACCATATTTATCCATTCAAATGTTGTTCTTGTGTATCAGACGTTCAAAAGGAAGAGGGCGATTGCTGATCGTGGAGGAGCACAAGCAAAGTATTTGGAAAAGGTAGTGGCACCTGATAAATCAAATAGCCCATTAGGTGTAGTTGAATATCACCTGACCCACAAAATACCCCCACTCTAGCAGACTCTAGCCCTACTACACTGGTCATTTCTGATGCCCCAACTCAGCAGACCCCAACTGCGGCAAACAGTATGATTATGCCAGTTTACATAACACCAGCTGTACAACGCAAAAACCCCATTCCAGCAAAGAGTACACCAAATCCAGTTGTCAAGTCCCTTTTCGAACCAGAGAGAGCCCCAATTGTAGCAAATAGGACCCCTGTTCCATTTCTTCCCAGTTTAGAAGATGAAGCTTATGTTGTTGTCAGGAACTTTGTGCGCATCTTTCCTTCATGGAAAGATTATATCGCAGACATAGAACAATTTCCAGTCTTCCTCCGCAACTTACGCGTAAGTAATGTAGTAATGTTATTCATGGTCATTACTGCATATGTTTCTACTGACAGAAGACACAAGATTTCATTCTTTTAAATAGGTGAGGAACAAACTGGATTGTGATGATGAGCAAGGGTTGGTTGCGCTTTTCAAGCACTCGTTGATGAAGTATCGTTCCTACCTAAGGCAAGAGCACTTCGATGGCAAGCCTCTAAACGAAATTTCTGTAAAGTCTCCGGTTCTACATTTATCCGACGGTGACTGGAATAATCTTGTTACACATTGGTCTCGGCTGCAGCGTAAGGTACTGTCTATGATACCACATCACAATTTGAACTACATTTTTGCATTTGCCTTAATGTCTCACTTGTATGAAAACTGTTAGCAGAAGAACATTCATTCTCAAGGGACCACCGAATCTCGCAACTATACTCCACACTGCATTGCTCTTGTGAGTACCTCTTGCCCTTTATGACCATACTTACTTTCATAGTTGTTTGATTATGTAGCATCAATGCACATGTTAGCCTCGTAATCATCCATTTGGTGGACATTATAAGATCCGTATGGACTCTTACATAAATTTAGAATCAACCCAATACTTTTGAAGAGGTTTAGCTCTGTTGTCCTCTTGTAAGGACTGAACGTGGTCTATCACTGTACTTACATTAACAGCTACTCCCTCCATCCCATAATATAAGAACATTTTGTACAGTACACCAATGTTCAAAACACTCTTGTATTATGGGAAGAGGGATTGGTTCATTTTGTACCATTCTGCATCTTATCTCCCTTGCCCACCATTTACTAAAAAAGATCAGATCTATATTTAATCTTACCAACAAGTAGAATACACAGACAATGCCAGTGCAGAAGTGTAGCCCATTGCTCTTGTCAGTACATTTTGTCCTGTAACGCTTGTACTTCCAGGGATTGGTAGTTGATTATGTAGCATCAATCTACATCTTATCTTCATTATCCTTTGTCCCTTCCAGTATTACCATATCTATAATTACTCTCTACAAAATGTAGAGTACAGGCAATGCTTATGAAGAAGATTCTGTGCTGAAATTCTTGAGTTATCCTTCCCTTGACATGGAGAAGGGCATTATAAAGCCGGTGTTAACTGTTAATGTAAGTCAGTCCTTCTAAAGCCTTTATCCTCAACTGCTGTTTAATTTGCTCATACTCCCTATCGTTTACTGCTGTTTAGTTTGCTGTTTCTACCAAAATGCCTGTTCGTAAGAACCGTAAGTTCTAAGTTTTACTTGTAAAACCAAATTCCTTATTCATACCATGCACATTACTTAATAGTCCCTATATGTATGCTTATTTTGTGGATCTATGATCCAGTGTGTGGTGAAGCAGCCCACGTTTGCGCCTTGTCATCTCCTGTTTTATCTTACTGATGTGGCTAATGATATGAACAACATGCCATGCACATTATCCAAAATAGATAAAATGATTTTCTTTGCCCTTCATCTAAGCTTGCTATGTTGACATGGTAATCCAGTAGTGTGGTGAAGCTCCCCGCATTATGAACAATGCCAAATTATGCTATTGATATTTTGAACTTACTCTTTATTTTCTAATTTGAAATTGGATAGAATTGATAGAACAGTTATCATCTTTGTTTATACGCGTGCAAAATCTGTCATCTCTCTGCTTTGTTTCAGGGTGATATGCCTGATGGCATGCACAAGTCTGCTGAAGGCTGTGAGACAAACCCAACATATATTGCAGCAAAGAAGGCAAAACATCTTCAAGATAGCGAGACAACCCCAAAGTCTTGTCTTGATGCAGTGTTCAAGTTACTTGAGACTAACAGTCATACAAGCTCACAGAATTCTTTGTCTGAATCAGTTCGACTTCTTCAGTCCCAAGTTCTAGCAGAAAGGCATTCTGCAACTCAACTTCGACTTGAAGTCCTATCTCTAAGAAAGATTGCGGAGAACACCAATGAGAACCTCATCGCTAAACAGCTACACCTGGAAGCTATGACCGACATGCTAGGCCGGTCTCACAGCCTTGCTCAGCAGCTTGCGCAGCAGTTCCCCCGCAAGGCTAACCTTTCTTGAACTGTCTTGGAAGTGGTCTCGGTTCAGTATTATTTTGTTACGCTGCAATGGTGCCCAGTTTTTGTAATCTGCTTCTTCGTTGCGCTTTATGATCACTTGTGGCGAACTTTGATGCCCAGTGGATGTAATATACCTTAAATCCTTTATTGTATAGTGTAGGTTTATTCTTAGTTACTATGCCGTAATTTCTTTATTGTATAGAGTAGGTTTGTTCTTAATTCCTACTAGTTGCTGCCATCATTCGCTATCTAAAAAAAATCAGATGTAGTTGACCGGACCGAAACATTCGACTCTAACGGGCCAGGTTTTTAGCGGGCCACAATTGGGCCGGCCAGCGTCTTTCTTGGGCCCGAATGATTGGGGCCTTCACACATTGCGCCAGGCCCAAACTTACACCGGACTATATTTTAGTTGGGCCTTTTGTCGACCCAGCGCTTAGTTTGGCCCAGGTAGCGTTGGGACATTAACGGGCTGAATATTGTACTGGCCTATTACGGCCGAGATGAAACCACGGGCCTTTAGCAGGCCAAAATGCATGTTGGGCCTCAATTTTCACTAGTCGTTGACGGGCCTTCAGCAGGCCAAAATGTAGACCAGGCCGTTTTGGGCCCAGTTAGCTCACGGACCGTTACCAGGCCGAAACATATCTCGGGCCTTAGTTGGCCCACTGATATCATGGGCCTTTAAGAGGCCGAAAGCTTAGCAGAGGCATCAACGGGCCGAATTACGCGACAGGCCTTTAACAGGCCCAAAGTCATGTTGGGCTTAACTGTTGCCACCTTTAGCACGGGCCATTAGTGGGCCCGATGCCCCGTCGGACCATATATGGCCCATGGGTAGCACGGGCCATTCCCAGGCCGAAAGTCACACCGGGCTGAAATGGGCCCATGTCTACATCAGGCCTCTAACATGCCGAAAGTCACTGGGCTGTAGTTGGGACCAAATATTCGGCGAACAATTAACGGGCCAGATCTGGCTTCGGTCCGCAAATGGGCCCAAATATTGGGCGAACAATTAACGGGCCAGATCTGGCTTCGGGCCGTAAATGGGCCCAAATATTGGGCGAACAATTAACGGGCCAGATCTGGCTTCAGGCCGTAAATGGGCCTTTATTAAGCAGGCCGTTATTGGGCTGGCCCACTTGTACCTGATTAAGTTCTATGGGCCTTTGACTGGGCTGGCCTTTTTAACCTATATGGGCCTCTGTTGGGCCCAGTCACGTGTCGACGTATCATAGGCAGGTCTGCTCTAATGGACGGGCGACATCTGGCCCACTGACAAGCTGACAGGTGTTCCCTTCGGCCAATCAGAATTTTACACGTGTAAATTTCCCATTGATCAAGGCTGTTAACGGGTTACCGGATCCAAAATCCGCCCCGATAGCTTAACGGCGTTTCGTTACGGTGGATGCCATGTGTCGTTCACCCTTGACGAAAGCACTTCTGTGACGCTTGATTTATCATCATGGAAGTGGACACTTCCATGATGATGATTTTGGTAATGTCATGGAACACTTCTACGACAGCACAGGTATGACTATCCTGATTCTGTCATAAAATCGTCATGGATGTACATGCATGACAAAAAACGCGACCTACTGTGACAAACACGTATCATCACGGAAGTCTATTTTTTTGTAGTGTGTACCATGTGGGCACTAGAAGCTCCCTCAGCGACCCAAGCACATGTGTCTTTTGCTCTCGCCTTCTCTTCCAAATCAAGAGTGCTAATGAGATCCGAAACTGAAAACTCATGTCTCTTGTTTTTCAGAGAAGTAGCAAAATTATTCCACGAAGGTGGAAGCTTAGCAATGATGGTCCCAACAACAAATTTGTTCGGCAACACACACTTAAAGTACTCAAGTTCCTTAGCGAGTGACTGTATCTCATGACTCTGCTGAACAATAGAGCGCTCATCAATCATCTTGTAGTCACATAATTGCTCCATGACGTACAACTCGTTTCAAGCGCTCGAGGCCCCAAACATGGCCTCGACTGCAACCCACATGTCTTTGCCGCTGTCAATCAACATATATGAATCCGCAATGGAATCGTCAAGAACACTCAGCGGGGCGACTTTGAAGAGGGTATCCATGTTCTCAAAAGCTTCCTGCTGTGTAGGATTAAGATCGCCCTCAGGCTTACCCTTAGTGGTGTCATAGCAGTACATGATCTGAAACCAATATACTGCTCTTGTGCGCCACTTTTGATATTGCACCCCTTAAAAGTAGGCATCTTCAAAAGCGCAGCCAACCCACTAGGGGTAAATTGCCTATAATCAGGTTTTTGGATTGAATTGCTGAATATATGAGCAATTTACTATGAGATTTAATCCGAATCAACAGTAAATAGATCATGACGACAATTGCAAAGATCAAAGTAATGATGCAGACTAAATTAGGAGGACAGAATCACATACTGTACAGCGGGAGAAGAACCGCTATGGTTGATGTTGTCAGTCATGTCGTTGATGAAGAGGTTACCGAGGTCGGGGAAGAAGGTTTTCGTTGGGGAAGTCGTCGCTCGCAGTATTCATAGGAGTGTGCTCCCCAAAAACCTGATCGCCCCTCTCCCATACAGGATCACGAAGGGCGGGTTTTGGAGGACTGTTGTCCCTTCTCGCGGTGCACGCCAGAAGGAGGGATGGAGAAGAATTGCGTGGCGGTGCTAAGATCTGGAATGGTGCAAAACCATATGATACAACGGCGGCTAGGGTAGAGGTTGTCAGGTCAGTCGTGCGAGTAAGACCAAGTATAATAATACTCCCTCCGTCTCGGTTTACAAGGCATGCACGTCATTTTAGGTTGAGAATTTAACTAGCTATATATGTATTATATGTGATGAAAAATATATGTTTAGAAACTACATCCGCTTAAGAATCCAATGATATACTTTTGGTGACATATAACTCATATTTAGTTAGTCAAATGGATGATCTGGAACTACCCGCACGCCCTCTAAACTGAGACGGAGGGAGTAGGCCTTTGGCCCAAACCCCACGTCCAAGTCAATAATATCCCCACTATCCAGAAGAATCAAAAACGGCTGAGTAATTAAGGCATCTAATAATTATTAATTAATGACTTAATAAATTTTCCGACCAACAAAAATATAGACCATGTGCATAGCTTTTGTCCTTGGACAGGCTCATTCCCGAAGATCGCGCGTGTAGGTTTCCTATTATCATGCTCATGCAAATGCTAGAATAGAACACATTATAAAGTGGTGCAACTCACACTCACCTAGTAGTAGTATGGGACTAAACTTTAGTCCCACTCACACCAAACTTAGAGCATGGTTAATAGTATAGCCAACATCCGGATATATGAAGTTGATACATCATCTAGAACCAACCTAATAGCCTACTAGTACAATAGTCAGTCCCTTTAGTATAATACTATATCATTAATAATGGCCCCACCTTTTGTCTCACAAAGTATGTCGGAGCTCCTGCTACAACCGGCTACAAGTTTACAACCCGCTTCTCTTCTCTCTCCTCTTCTATCTCCTTCAACTAAGCACAACTACTATATTGAAATACTTATAGCCTTCTTATGTCATCTAATTGTAGTACTTGCTCTAAAGTTACTCTCTGTTGTGTATTCTGAAATGACGGGCATGCAATGGGCGGTGCCCTTGGTCAGCGCGCCGCTTCAATGGAGGAAGTAGTGAGAGGTCCTGTCGCCCTGACTTGCCATCAATGTGGAGCGGCGGGCTCAGCTGGTGCCGGGCGAGAAGCGTGTGGGGGAGGGGGAGGGGTTTTTGGTGGGCCAAGAAGGTGAGAAGCCAACTTGGGATCAGTCCGGATGGGGAAATATCATGTGCTGCCATACTCACTAGTTTCATGCATATGACACTAGTCTACTTGTTCCTCGTAAGCAAGAAATATCATGAGCATGTTACCACTTCTCATTAACTACTTGCCACATAAGCAAAATTTAAACATCTATCTCTACTAACGAGCTAGTCGTGTTTAAACATCTACCTCTACTAATATTATAGCCACATATCCGGACCGACCATTTTCTTGCATGACACCACACTTAGAGCATGGTTAATAGTATGCAAGAAATATCATGAGCATGTTTCCACTTCTCATTAACTACTTGCCACATAAGCCAAATTTTCTTGGAGTGCGCTAAGTTACTCCCACTATAACTAGCCGTACAAAGTGTGGGCTATGTAGAGGGCGTAGTAAGTGAGCTTCTCATCGTACTACAAGTTGACATGACACGTCAAAGTAGTAGTTTGTTTAAATGTACATCAAAGTACCAGTGTAGTAGTCTCCAAAAAGGGCCGACCATGTCCATGGCTACCATCCCATGCTCCGTCATTGAGTATGTGCACGATTCACGTGCAATTCAAGAAAAAAATGCGTATGTTCCATTGAAGAAGAAAATTAAAAACAAACACGCCACCGCGTCATGGTCGAACTTTGAATCGTCCACGCGTGTTTCCCGACCCTCCACTAAGTGAACAACTACCAAACGTGTCAAATTATCATGTGAGCTGCCTCTTCATCCAGAAATGAGCTCCACCATGTACCCGCACATGTGTGTTAGGAAATGAGGCACAGAGTACGTGCGTCTGTGAGTGCAATTTTTCTCTTCATGCACGTACTCCTTTTTTGTGGGTGATTCGTGCACGTACTCGGCCTATGTTGGTGACCGTTGGTGAGTCTCACTTATCTCTACATCTCAACATGTACATGTACATTTGCATCTACGTCTACACTACATCTACATCTACATCTACATCTACCTCTACTATAGTACTGCGAGTTTTAAACATTAGACCAGCCATTTTCTTGCATGACATGACCAACCCATATCGCTTCTTGGTCCTCATCTCTCTCAAAGTGCGTCCGGCAGGCGATTTTGCCGCCGATTGAGGTCGGTTCGCTCACACATAGTCCCACATGTTATAAATCTAAAAAGAATACTCTGACCAGCGGACCATTGAAAGAAGTATACACCCTCAAATGTAAGTTGATGGACAAATAACCCCCCCCCCCACCAAAGTCAATTTTGGTACAATTTTTACCGTCAAATCTCTAAAACCAGGTATATCACCCCCTTGAGCAGTTTTAGTGTTCACATGTTAGAGTTTATGTGGTTTTGATTGTTGACTAGGAATTGACTAATTATTTACACTAATGAAATGGCAACGATGCCGCCGGAAGCCGCGGATGTCGTTAGAGATGTACCCAATGGACCCTGACCTTCCCTACGAGGAGAGGAGATCATGCGGGTGCCTTTCAAGCTCAAGGGGTCGTCGGGCTACTTCGTCGGCTCGTCGCCCGCCTACCTCTGGTCCTCCCAGAGCCTCTATCATTGTCGCGTAGCTCACAGTGGCGCTCATTTGCAGGTGGGCGCTACTAGCTAGGAGACATAGTTGAGTTAATCCAGCCCTACTTGAAAATCAATTGTGTCCTTGGCCTAAGCTCTGCCACTACTAGAAGAAAACTCCTATAGAGGAGGTCGATGAGAGGCAGCACCATGCTACCTACATTGGTCGTTTGATTCATAGGATAGAATGCTATAAGATTTTTTTTCCCATGTAATCATGTGTTAATTGGCAATTTAGCATCCACCCAACTTCTTTCACTTCCTTTGTTTTTCCTATGTCAAACACTCTAGCTTTTTTAGGGGAACACTGTGTTAATGTTTTGGGATTCAAGTGGACATGCCACCCCAATCCTTTATTTTTCTTTACGAAGAGATTACTTGATGCTGCAAAAGCACTGTGTTAATGATGCGCCACTGTAAGAGCCGCCTATATTAATTAACCATGCAGTAGTTCATTTAGTAGTACTAGGTTAGTATGTGACCTTGCGCTTGGCTCTTCTCCTCTTCCGGAAGTCGAAGAATAATGATGGTACTACAGTAGTACTTCTGGCAATCTGACACCAAATGAACTGCTGCACATCCACCGCTTGTAAGCAAAAGTTTCTCCTCGTGCTGTGAGCCACCGCGCACGAGTTGGTGAGGGAGCTCATCGTTCTGCGAGTTGACGGGAAACATCAAAGTTATTTAGTACTCTCTCCAAAAAGGGCCGACCATGTCCATGACTATCATCCCGTGCTCCGTCATTGAGTACATGCACTATTCATGTGCCATTGAGGAGAAAAAATATTGCATAGTAATAGGTGCCATCGAAGTGCATGACTCACTTACGCACTGCTTATCTCCATTTTCTTGCATGACACGTGCACCTTGATGCTAGATGGCTCGCGTGTTGGCAAAAGGATGAACAAAGCTCACATAAAAAAAGTGGAAGAACATAGGGCCTGTTTGGTTCCCAGCCTAAGGTTGCCACGTCTAACCTTAGTCATGCCACAACATCTTAGACATGTGTTTGGTTCATTGCCACACTTCTCTAGTTATATGGTCCACATGTCATAGGCACAATTTTTTGCCAAATCTTGCCACACTTGTCGTGGTCATAGCCACACTTTTTGTGGCAGCCACACTTTCCCTAAGGTTAGTTGTGGCAAAAGTTTTCTTGTTTTTCTCTCCTTCTTGGTCACGGTGCACAACCAAAGATGACCTATTCCTTATCAAAAAATGACCTATTCACCTGGACGGAGGGAGTAATATAAAATATTATGAGTGCAGACGCTCTACCGCTAGGTTCCTTGCTCCTTCTCGGTCGTCGGGAATCTATGAGGATAGAATCTATGAAGTGAGTGTTTGGTTCAAGCCACACTTGGACCCCACATGGCATACACACAAAAAATAAGGCAAGATTGTTGGGGAACGCAGTAAAAAAAATTCCTATGCACACGCAAGATCTATCTACGTGATTCATAACAATGAGAGGGAAGAGTGTTGTCCACATACCCTCGTAGACCGTAAGCGGAAGCGTTATGACAACGCGATTGATGTAGTCGAATGTCTTCACGATCGAACCGATCCTAGCACCGAAAGTACGGCACCTCCATGATCTACACACGTTCAGCTCGGTGACGTCCCACGAACTCTTCATCCAGCTGAGTGTCGAGGGAGAGCTTTGTCAGCACGATGGCGTGATGATGGTGATGATGATGCTACCGGAACAGGGCTTCGCCTAAGCACCACTATGATATGAGTGAGGTGGATTATGGTGGAGGGGGGCACTGCACACGGTTAAGGGATCAATGATCAACTTATGTGTCTATGGGGTGCCCCCTCCCCCGTATATAATGGAGTGGAGGAGGGGGAGAGGGCCGGCCTCCTAGGTGCGCCCAAGGGGGGAGTCCTACTCCCGGTGGGAGTAGGATTCCCCCTGTCCTAGTTGGAGTAGGAGAGGGAAGGAAGGGAGAGAAGGAGAGAAGGAAAGGGGGGTCGGCCCCCTTCCAATTCGGATTGGCCTTGGGGGGCCCAACTTGGCCGCCTCCTCCTCCTTTCCACTATGGCCCATTAAGGCCCATTGACTCCCCGGGGGGTTCCAGTAACCCCCCCGGTACTCTGGTATATGCCCGAGCTCTCTCAAAACCTTTTCGATGTCCAAACATAGTCATCCAATATATCAATCTTTATGTCTCGACCATTTTGAGACTCCTCATCATGTATGTGATCACATCCGGGACTCCGAACTACCTTCGGTACATAAAAACACATAAACTCAAAATACCGATCGTCATTGAACGTTAAGCGTGTGGACCCTACGGGTTCGAGAAATATGTAGACATGACCGAGACACGTCTCCGGTCAATAACCAATAGCGGAACCTAGATGTTCATATTGGCTCCCATAGATTCTATGAAGATTGTTATCGGTTAAACAGCATAACAACATATGTTGTTCCCTTTGTCATCGGTATGTTACTTGCCCGAGATTCGATCGTCGGTATCTCAATACCTAGTTCAATCTCATTACTGGCAAGTGTCTTTACTCGTTTCGTAATGTATCATCCCGCAACTAACTCATCAGTCACATTGCTTGCAAGGCTTATAGTGATGTGCATTACCGAGAGGGCCCAGAGATACCTCTTCGATACTCGGAGTGACAAATCCTAATCTCGATCTATGCCAACTCAACAAACACCATCGGAGACACGTGTAGAGCATCTTTATAGTTACCCAGTTACGTTGTGACATTTGATAGCACACTAAGTGTTCCTCCGATATTCGGGAGTTGCATGATCTCATAGTTATATGAACATGTATAAGTTATGGAGAAAGCCATAGCAACAAATTAAATGATCATCGTGCTAAGCTAACGGATGGGTCAAGTCAATCACATCATTCTCTAATGATGTGATCCCATTAATCAAATGAAAACTCAAGTCTATGGTCAAGAAACACCATCATTGATTCAATGAGCTAGTCAAGTAGAGGCATACTAGTGACACTCTGTTTGTCTATGTATTCACACATGTACTAAGTTTCCGGTTAATACAATTATAGCATCAATAATAAACATTTATCATGATATAAGGAAATATAAATAACAACTTTATTATTGCCTCTAGTGCATATTTCCTTCAGTCTCCCACTTGCGCTAGAGTCAATAATCTAGATTACATTGTAATGATTCTAACACCCATGGAGTCTTGGTGTTGATCTTGTTTTGCTCATGAGAGAGGCTTAGCTAACTGGTCTGCAACATTTAGATCCGTATGTATGTTGCAAATCTCTATGTCTCCCTCCTTAACTTGATCGCGGATGGAATTGAAGCGTCTCTTGATGTGCTTGGTTCTCTTGTTAACTCTGGATTCCTTTGCCAAGGCAATTGCACCAATATTGTCACAAAATATTTTCATTGGACCCGATGCACTAGGTATGACACCTAGATCGGATATGAACTCCTTCATCCAGACTCCTTCATTTGCTGCTTCTGAAGTAGCTATGTACTCCGCTTCATACGTAGATCCCGCCACGACGCTTTGTTTGGAACTGCACCAACTGACAGCTCCACCATTTAATAAAAATACATATCCGGTTTGTGAATTAGAGTCATCCGGAATAGTGTTAAAGCTTGCATCGACGTAACCGTTTATGACGAGCTCTTTGTCACCTCCATAAACGGGAAACATAACCTTAGTCCTTTTCAAGTATTTCAGGATGTTCTTGACCGTTGTCCAGTGATCCACTCCTGGATTACTTTGGTACCTCCATGATAAACTAATAGCAAGGCACACATCAGGTCTGGTACACAGCATTGCATACATGATAGAACCAATGGCTGAAGCATAGGGAATGACTTTCATTTTCTCTCTACCTTCTACAGTGGTCGGGCATTGAGTCTAACTCAACTTCACACCTTGTAACATAGGCAAGAACCCTTTCTTTGCCTAATCCATTTTGAACTTCTTCAAAACTTTATCAAGGTATGTGCTTTGTGAAAGTCCAATTAAGCGTCTTGATCTATCTCTATAGATCTTGATGCCCAATATATAAGCAGCTTCACCGAGGTCTTTCATTGAAAAATTCTTATTAAAGTATCCTTTTATGCTATTCAGAAATTCAGTATCATTTCCGATCAACAATATGTCATCTACATATAATATCAGAAATGCTACAGAGCTCCCACTCACTTTCTTGTAAATACAGGCTTCTCCAAAAGTCTGTATAAAACCATATGCTTTGATCACACTATCAAAGCGTATATTCCAACTCCGAGAGGCTTGCACCAGTCAGTAAATGGATTGTTGGAGCTTGCACACTTTGTTAGCACCTTTTGGATCGATAAAACCTTCTAGTTGCATCATATACAACTCTTCTTTAAGATATCCATTAAGGAATGCAGTTTTGACATCCATTTGCCAAATTTCATAATCATAAAATGCGGCAATTGCTAACATGATTCGGAAGGACTTAAGCATCGCTAAAGGTGAGAAGGTCTCATCGTAGTCAACTCCTTGAACTTGTCGAAAACCTTTCGCAACAAGTCGAGCTTTGTAGATAGTAACATTACCGTCAGCGTCAGTCTTCTTCTTGAAGATCCATTTATTCTCTATGGCCTGCCGATCATCGGGTAAGTCAACCAAACTCCACACTTTGTTCTCATACATGGATCCCATCTCAGATTTCATGGCCTCAAGCCATTTTGCGGAATCTGGGCTCATCATCGCTTCCTCATAGTTCGTAGGTTCGTCATGGTCAAGTAACATGACCTCTAGAACAGGATTACCGTACCACTCTGGTGTGGATCTTACTCTAGTTGACCTACGAGGTTCGGTAGTAACTTGATCAGAAGTCTCATGATCATCATCATTAGCTTCCTCACTTACTGGTGTAGGAATCACTGGAACTGATTTCAGTGATGAACTATATTCCAATAAGGGAGTAGGTACAATTACCTCATCAAGGTCTACTATCCTCCCACTCACTTCTTTCGAGAGAAACTCCTTCTCTAGAAAGGATCCATTCTTGGCAACGAATATCTTGCCTTCGGATCTGTGATAGAAGGTGTACCCAATAGTCTCATTTGGGTATCCTATAAAGACACATTTGTCCGATTTGGGTTCGAGCTTATCAGGTTGAAGCTTTTTCACCTTAGCATCGCAGCCCCAAACTTTCAGAAACGACAACTTGGGTCTCTTGCCAAACCACAGTTCATCAAGTGTCGTCTCAACGGATTTTGATGGTGCCCTATTTAACGTGAATGCAGCCGTCTCTAAAGCATAACCCCAAAACGATAGCGGAAAATCTGTGAGAGACATCATAGATCGCACAATATCTATTACAGTGTGGTTACGACGTTCGGACACACCATTATGTTGTGGTGTTCCAGGTGGCGTGAGTTGCGAAACTATTCCGCTTTGTTTCAAATGAAGACCAAACTCATAACTCAAATATTCACATCCACGATCAGATCGTAGAAACTTAATTTTCTTGTTACGATGATTTTCCACTTCACTCTGAAATTCTTTGAACTTTTCAAATGTTTCAGACTTATGTTTCATCAAGTAGATATACCCACATCTGCTCAAATCATCTGTGAAGGTGAGAAAATATCGATATCCGCCATGAGCCTCAATGATCATTGGACCACATACATCAGTATGTATGATTTCCAATAACTCTGTTGCTCGCTCCATTGTTCCGGAGAACAGAGTTTTAGTCATCTTGCCCATCAGGCATGGTTCGCAAGTACCAAGTGATTCATAATCAAGTGATTGCAGAAGTCCATCAGAATGGAGTTTCTTCATGCGCTTTACACCAATATAACCCAAACAGCAGTGCCACAAATAAGTTGCACTATCATTATCAACTCTGCATCTTTTGGCTTCAATACTATGAACATGTGTATCACTACTATCAAGATTTAGTAAAAATAGACCACTCATCGAGGGTGCATGACCATAAAAGATATTACTCATATAAATAGAACAACCATTATTCTCTGATTTAAATGAATAACCGTCTCGCATCAAATAAGATCCAGATATAATGTTCATGCTCAACGATGGCACCAAATAACAATTATTTAGGTCTAAAACTAATCCCGAATGTAGATGTAGAGGTAGCGTGCCGATGGCGATCACATCGACTTTGGAACCATTTCCCACGCGCATCGTCACCTTGTCCTTAGCCAATCTTCGCTTAATTCATAGCCCCTGTTTCGAGCTGGAAATGTTAGCAACTGAACCAGTATCAAATACCCAGGCACTACTGCGAGCATTAGTAAGGTATACATCAATAACATGTATATCAAATATACCTTTCACTTTGCCATCCTTCTTCTCCGCCAAATACTTGGAGCAATTCCGCTTCCAGTGACCAGTCCCTTTGCATAGAAGCACTCAGTCTCAGGCTTAGGTCCAGACTTGGGTTTCTTCACTTGAGCAGCAACTGCCTTACTGTTCTTCTTGAAGTTCCCCTTCTTCCCTTTACCCTTTTTCTTGAAACTAGTGGTCTTGTTGACCATCAACACTTGATGCTTCTTCTTGATTTCTACCTACGCAGCCTTTAGCATTGCGAAGAGCTCGGGAATAGTATTATCCATCCCTTGCATATTATAGTTCATCACGAAGCTCTTGTAGGTTGGTGGTAGTGATTGAAGAACTCTATCAATGACACTATCATCAGGAAGATTAACTCCCAGCTAATTCAAGTGGTTGTGGTACCCAAACATTCTGAGTATATGTTCACTAACAGAACTATTCTCCTCCATCTTGCAGTTGTAGAACTTATTGGAGACTTCATATCTCTCAATCCGGGCATTTGCTTGAAATATTAACTTCAACTCCTGGAACATCTCATATGCTCCATGACATTCAAAATGTCGTTGAAGTCCCGGTTCTAAGCCGTAAAGCATGGCACACTGAACTATCAAGTAGTCATCAGCTTTGCTCTGCCAGGTGTTCACAACATCTGGCGTTGGTCCTGCAGCGGGTTTGTCACCTAGCGGTACTTCCAGGACGTAATTCTTCTGTGCAGCAATGAGGATAATCCTCAAGTTACGGACCCAGTCTGTGTAGTTGCTACCATCATCTTTCAACTTAGCTTTCTCTAGGAACGCATTAAAATTCAACGGAACAACAGCACAGGCCGTCTATCTACAACAACATAGACATGCAAAATACTATCAGGTACTAAGTTCATGATAAATTAAAGCTCAATTAATCAAATTACTTAAGAACTCCCACTTAGATAGACATCTCTCTAATCATCTAAGTGATCACGTGATCCATATCAACTAAACCATGTCCGATCATCACGTGAGATGGAGTAGTTTTCGATGGTGAACATCACTATGTTGATCATATCTACTATATGATTCACGCTCGACCTTTCGGTCTCAGTGTTCCGAGGCCATATCTGCATATGCTAGGCTCGTCAAGTTTAACCCGAGTATTCTGTGTGTGCAAAACTGGCTTGCACCCGTTGTATGTGAACATAGACTTATCACACCCGATCATCACGTGGTGTCTCGGCACGACAAACTGTAGCAATGGTGCATACTCAGGGATAACACTTATACCTTAAAATTTAGTGAGAGATCATCTTATAATGCTACCGCCGAACTAAGCAAATAAGATACATAAAGGATAAACATCACATGCAATCAATATAAGTTATATGATATGGCCATCATCCTCTTGAGCTTTTGATCTCCATCTCCAAAGCACCGTCATGACCACCATTGTCACTGGATTGACACCTTAATCTCCATCGAAGCATTGTTGTCGTCTCGCCAACTATTGCTTGTACGACTATCGCTACCACTTAGTGATAAAGTAAAGCAATTACATGGCGAATGCATTTCATACAATAAAGAGACAACCATATGGCTCCTGCCAGTTGCCGATAACTGTGTTACAAAACATGATGATCTCATACAATAAAATTTAGCATCATGTCTTGACCATATCACATCACAACTTGCCCTGCAAAAACAAGTTAGACGTTGAGGGAGTCCGGGATTAGGGGGTCTCCGGACAGCCGAACTATCTCCATTGGCCGGACTATTAGACTATGAACATACAAGATTGAAGACTTCGTCTCGTGTCTGGATGGGACTCTACTTGGCGTGGAAGGCAAGCTAGGCAATACGTATATGGATATCTCCTCCTTTGTAACCGACCTTGTGTAACCCTAACCCTCTCCGGTGTCTATATAAACCAAAGGGTTTTAGTCTGTAGGACAACAACAATCATACCATAGGCTAGCTTCTAGGGTTTAGCCTCTCTGATCTCGTGGTAGATCTACTCTTGTACTACCCATATCATCAATATTAATCAAGCAGGACGTAGGGTTTCACCTCCATCAAGAGGGCACGAACCTGGGTAAAACATCGTGTCCCCTGCCTCCTGTTACCATCCGGCCTAGACGCATAGTTAGGGACCCCCTACCCGAGATCTGCCGGTTTTAACACCGACATTGGTGCTTTCATTGAGAGTTCCTCTGTGTCGTCGCCGTTAGGCTTGATAGCTCCTACTATCATCGATGGCGATGCGGTCCAGGGTGAGACTTTTCTCCCCGGACATATCTTCGTATTCGGCGGCTTTGCACTATGGGCTAATTCGCTTGGCCATCTGGAGCAGATTGAAAGCTACGCCCCTGGCCATCAGGTCAGATTTGGAAGTTTGAACTACACGGCCGATGAGGGAGTCCTGGATTAGGGGGTGTTCGGATAGCCAGACTATACCTTCAGTCGAACTCGTGGGCTATGAAGATACAAGATTGAAGACTCCGTCCCGTGTCCGGAAGGGACTTTCCTTGGCGTGGAAGGCAAGCTTGGCGATACGGATATGTAGATCTCCTACCATTGTAACCGACTCTATGTAACCCTAACCCTATCCGGTGTCTATATAAACCGGAGGGTTTTAGTCCATAGGACAACGTACACATCAACAATCATACCATAGGCTAGCTTCTAGGGTTTAGCCTCTTCGATCTCGTGGTAGATCTACTCTTGTACTACCCATATCATCAATATTAATCAAGCATGATGTAGGGTTTTACCTCCATCGAGAGGGCCCGAACCTGGGTAAAACTTCATGTACCTTGCCTCCTGTTACCATCCGGCCTAGACGCATAGTTCGGGACCCCCTACCCGAGATCCGCCGGTTTTGACACCGACATTGGTGCTTTCATTCAGAGTTCCTTTGTGTCGTCGCCGTCAGGCTCGATGGCTCCTACGATCATTGATAGTGATGCAGTCCAGGGTGAGACCTTCCTCCCCGGACAGATCTTCGTCTTTGGCGGCTTCGCACTGCGGGCCAATTCGCTTGGCCGTCTGGAGCAGATCGAAAGCTACGCCCCTGGCCATCAGGTCAAATTTGGAAGTTTAAACTACACGGAGGACATCCGCGGGGACTTGATCTTCGACGGATTCGAGCCACTGCCGAGCGCGTCGCACTGTCACGACGAGCATGATCTAGCTCTACCGCCGAACTGTGCCCTGCAGGCCGCACCCGCATCGGCTCCGACCCTTAATTCGGAGCCAACTGCACCGATCGAGGATGGGCGGTTGGACGCCACCCCGGGGGCTGCGACCCCAACGGCGATTGAGCCAAACACCAGCCCCGTACTCTGTGAGACTCGTGACTCCAAGGAGTCGGACTCCTCTCCGGACTCCGAACCCTCCACGCCCCTGCCAATCGAATCCGATTGGGCACTGATCATGGAGTTCACTGTCGCGGACACCTTTCAGCACTCGCCTTTCCGCGATATCCTGAAGTCACTAAAGTCTCTCTCTTTATCAGGAGAGCCCTGGCCGAACTACGGTCAGCAAGGTTGGGGTACGGACGATGAAGAAATTCAAAGCCCAGCCACCACCCACTTTCTAGCCACTGTCGACGACTTAACCGACATGCTCGACTTCGACTCCGAAGACATCAACGGTATGGACACCGATGAAGGAGATGATGAAGAACCAGCGCCTACTTGTAACACCCCGGATATGATTTCCCCAATATGTACTCCAACTCTTACCGTTTCCGGCGTTAATTTATTTTATTTTCTCGGGTTCGGGTTTTTTTCTCCGTGTGTTGTTATCGTTGTCATGCATCTCATATCATGTCATCATGTGCATTGCATTTGCATACGTGTTCATCTCATGCATTCGAGCATTTTCCCCGTTGTCCGTTTTGCATTCCGGTGCTCCGTTCTCCTCCGGTGGTCATTTCTACCTTTCTTTCGTGTGTGGGGTTTAAACATTTCTGGATTGGACCAAGACTTGCCAAGCGGCCTTGGTTTACTACCGGTAGACCGCCTGTCAAGTTTCGTACCATTTGGACTTCGTTTGATGCTCCAACGGTTAACCGAGGGACCGAAAAGGCCTCATGCGCGTTGCATCCCAACACCCCTCCAATTTGGCCCAAAACCCATCAAAAACCTCTCCATCATCTAGAGCGTTCGATCATGATCGCGTGGCTGAAAACCGCACCTCATTTGGACACTCCTAGCTCCCTCTACCTCTATTTAAAGCCCCCCCTCCGAAATCCGGATCTTCTTCTTCCCCGAAACCCTAGCCCCGCTTCTCTCCGCGCGCCGGACATGTCCGCCGGCGCCAGACAACGTCCGCCACCACCCGCGACCACCCACGGGCCGCCATGTGTCGCTGCCGCCTCCACCTATCGCGCCGGCCCAAAGAGCCCGCGCGCGGCCCTCCCGGCCCGGGTCGCTCCCGCCACCGCCCGGGGTTTCTCCCTCCTCCGCCCAACGCCGCTTCGCCACCTCGCCGCCCATCGCCGGCGACCGCTGCCGCATCGCCACTCCGGTGGCTGCCCGGAGCTCCGCCGCCCGCCGCGCAAGGCCGCCCTGGTCCGGCCACCCCTCGCCGCTTCGACCTCGCCGCCGTTCTCCTTCGCAGGCGCCGCGCCACCCGGTCCCTCTCCTTCCTCCTCACCGCATCGGCAAGTCCGGCGACCCTCCGGCGATCCTCAGGAACCGTGCTGCTACAGTACCCCCGGATCCAGATCTGGATCTTGGGTTGACTTTTATCCCTAACCCTAATTTATTTTCCCTTGTTCATAGCATCGTAACTCCGCATCCGTAGCTCCGTTTTTGACATATAGCATATCAAAATGTTCGTCTCAACGAGCACATCATTTCGTCTCATTGCAACATTTTCATTTGAGTTCATCTTGATGCCCGAAATGCTGTTAGAAGAGTGCTATTTGAGATAATTGTCACATTTGCTGCTCCAATTAGATATTTGTCACTTTTGCCATGTTTATTGTGTGCATGATATGCCAGGAGCTCTTCACGAGTTTTGTTATATGTTTTGCCATCTATCCAGAGGTGCAACCCATGTATTTTTTGTGATGTGTGTGGTGACTAGCACAAGCTTGCAAAGTGGTGCATTCGTTAATGCTGATTTCAGGGACTTAGCATTTCCACTAAGTCCTTGAGCTGTTTATCTCAATATGCCATATGTCCATGTTGTTTCCTAGTGATCCGTGCCTCTTTTGAGGATGATCAGAAAGGATGTTTTGTTAATCTTGTAGTGCTCTCTCCATCCATGTCTTTGTTTGCAATTATGGAGCACCCTAGCTTGAGTCAATCGAGCTCTACTTTTGTCATTCCGTGAATCTGGGCAGATTGTCTAATTGTTAGCAATTTTGCCGAGGATGTTGTAGTTGATCCGTGCATGCTATGTTATTGTTCTTGCCATGTCTAGCTTGTATTTTGTGTATTCTTGATGGGTGCATGCTTAGATTGTCATGACTTGATCTGTGGTGAGTGCATTGAGCTCATAAACATGCCTACTTGATATCTGTTTCAGCATGCTCCAGTTTTCACTAAGTCTGTAATCTGATTATGTTTTTTGCCATGTTCACATGCTTGCAATTGTATTTTCTGATCCCTTTTGGCTCAAAGTCACTAAGGGACTTTTGTTAAGCTCTTTGAGTAGCTCCGTGCCATGCTTTCCTTTGCCATTTTCAGGTCCTGTAGCATATAGTTTTCATGCTCCAAAGAGTGCTATCTGATCTGAAATTCCAGACAAGTGTTAATTTCACCAAGTCTGAAATATGTTTACCAAATGCTTTTTTGCCATGCTTGTTTGATCCTGTTAATGGATGAATTGGCCATAGCTCAGTGCTAGTCTTTTGTTAAGCATCTTAAGTGGATCCCTGCCATGTTTTTTGATGCCATGTTTTGGTGCTGTAGCATGTTCATCTTGTTGCATTTAGATGACTACTTGCTGTAAATCGCAGAACGTGGTCACATTTGAATTGCTTGCCATTTCCAAACCGTAACTCCGATTCCGGCGTTCTTTATATCGTTTTCAAGCGATTTCATCTCATCTTTCCAGTGGAACACTTGGATTTCCAAGTTGAGGCCAGGTTCCTACATTCCTTGTCAAATCTTGCATATGCATCACTTATTGCATCCTGCATAGCATACCATGTTTGCATCTTGTTGTTTGAGTTTGCACGTGGTTGATTGTGTTCCGTTTGCTTGTCTGTCTTGTTTGGGTAGAGCCGATAGACTAGTTCGCTAACGAGGAGCCCGTTGAGTTTGCTTTCGAGGATCCAGTCAACTCTAACAACTTTGCAGGCAAGATGATCATACCCTTGAAATCACTACTATCTTTGCTATGCTAGATGCTCGCTCTTTTGCTATGCCTATGCTACGATGCCTACCACTTGCTTATCATGCCTCCCAAATTGCCATGTCAAACCTCTAACCCACCATGTCCTAGCAAACCGTTGATTGGCTATGTTACCGCTTTGCTTAGCCCCTCTTATAGCGTTGCTAGTTGCAGGTGAAGATTGGAGACCGTTCCTTGTTGGAACATTATTTACTTGTTGGGATATCATTATATTGCCATGTTATCTTAATGCATCTATATACTTGGTAAAGGGTGGAAGGCTCGGCCTCTCGCCTAGTGTTTTGTTCCACTCTTGCCGCCCTAGTTTCCGTCATATCGGTGTTATGTTCCCGAATTTTGCATTCCTTACACGGTTGGGTGATAATGGGAACCCCTTGATAGTTCGCCTTGATTAAAGCTTTTCCAGCAATGCCCAACCTTGGTTTTACCACTTGCCACCTAGCCTCTTTTTCCTTTGGGTTTCCGGAGCCCGAGGGTCATCTTATTTGAACCCCCCCCCCCCGGGCCAGTGCTCCTCTGAGTGTTAGTCCACCTGTCAGCTGCCGGTGGCCACCAGGGGCAACCCTGGGCTAGCCTACCCGTACCTAAGACAATCTGAGTGTGCCCTGAGAAAGAGATATGTGCAGCTCCTATCGGGATTTGTTGGCACATTCGGGCGGTGTTGCTGGATTTGTTTTAACTTGTCGAAGTGTTTTGTTGTACCAGGATACCGAGTCTGATCGGAATGTCTCGGGAGGAGGTCTATTCCTTCGTTGACCGTGAGAGCTTGTCATGGGCTAAGTTGGGACTCCCCTGCAGGGTTTTGAACTTTCGAAAGTCGTGCCCACGGTTATGGGCAGATGGGAATTTGTTAATGTCCGGTTGTAGATAACTTGAACCTTAACTTAATTAAAATGAATCAACTGTGTGAGTTACCATGATGGTCTCTTCTCGGCGGAGTCCGGGAAGTGAACACGGTGTTGGAGTAATGCTTGCCGCAGGATGTCCTCTAGTTATTCGTTCGCGCTTTGCCTCCTCTTCTCGCTCTCTTTTGCGAACAGGTTAGCCACCATATATGCTTGTCGCTTGCTGCAGCTCCACATACTTACCTTGCCTTACCTATAAGCTTAAATAGTCTTGATCGCGAGGGTGCGAGATTGCTGAGTCCCTGTGGCTCACAGATTACTTCCAAACCAGATGCAGGGCCTGATGACTCCGTTCCAGATGACGCGCTTGAGCTCAAGTGGGAGTTCGACGAGGACTCATGTCGATACTACGTGTCTTTCTCTGATGATCAGTAGTGGTGCCCAGTTGGGGTGATCGGGACCGTGTCGCATGTTGGGTTATCTTTTATTTTGGCGCCGTAGTCAGGCCATGAGTGTTTGAATGTTGTAATGCTATTTATGTACTTTGATTGATGTGGCGAGTGTAAGCCAACTATGTATCTCCCCTTTTATTATCTATATTACATGGGATGTTGTGAAGATTTCTTAACTTGCGACATTGCTTTCAATGCAGTTATGCCTCTAAGTCATGCCTCGACACGTGGGAGCTATAGCCGCATCTAGGGTGTTACAAGTTGGTATCAGAGCCTTCCCCGACCTTAGGAGCCCCATTGCTTGATCATTTTTAGTGGTCGAGTTGTGTCTAGAAAAATGTTTTGAGTCATTTAGGAATTATATATCGGAGAGTTTAGGAATTCTTTCTACTTCCCAGTCTCCTCATCGCTCTGGTAAGGCATCCTGACGTAGAGTTTTGACTCTTCTCTTCTCAAATTTCACTAAAAATATTTATGATCACGCGGGTATCTTGGATTCGTTCTGATGGTTTTGTGACGAGAACATTGTTCTTGGTGCCTCCTGTCTTTAGGGGTTGTGGCAGTGTCCCGAGGACTTGAGCTCCAAGGTGTTGTCGTCACAATTTTATCGTTGCAGTTCTAGAATACCTGAGTTTAGTATGCCGACATCGAAAATCTCTTTTATGCAGTTCGTTGGTGAGATAACCTCGACGCCACCCAGTACTGGGGCGGGAGTTCGGGAGTATCGCCATAACTTGTATAACGGATGCTTTTCGAAGGTTGAGGTAGATGGTTTCCGAAATTTTCTCGGTTATGTGTTGAAGGATGGATACAGCTGGATGTAGGATTTGCTAGATTTGGGTGATATATTATGCTTCCCCTGTATCCCCAACACCTGATTGCATAACCGGAAAGGTTCGGGAGTTTCATAGGTGGGAATTCTTGTAGCTCTAGTTCTTCTTCCACGGATATTTGGTTTGAGATTGGGATTTCTTACCGAGTATTCGTTCTTGATCCGTACCTTGTTGATTTGTTTCTCTACCTAAATTTTAAGTGGCTTCTCAATTTATGGATATGTGACCATTTCAAGAGGAATGCATTCGTACATTTTGTTCGGATGTGAAGACTTTATGTTGCAATTTTCATCCCATTTGATTCAGCTTCATTTTATCTGTCAATGTGCTAACAGTTGTCACCCTCTTTAGGATGGCTCCCGCTAAGAGCACCAATCAGAATCAGAATCAGGATCCGCCACCACCTCCACCTCCTCCGGAGGCATGGCAAGCTGTGATGGCCGCAACCAATGCAAACACACAGTTGATCATGCAAATTCTTCAAGAGCGTAATCAAGCGAACCAAGGCAACCAAGGCAACAATCAGAATCACTTTGCTACACTCAACCAGTTCCTTGCTAACGGGCCAAAGACTTTCAGCAATTGTGTTGAGGCAACTGATGCTGATGATTGGCTCGTGGATCTGTGCAAGCATTTCGAGTGCAGTAACGTCAGGCATGAGGACTTCGTCAAGTTCGCTTCCTTCCAACTCAAAGATCAAGCTGCAGAATGGTTCCAGCAGTACAAGGATTCCAGAGGTGGACGTGTTATTACCTGGGATGAATTCCGTCAAGACTTCAAAGCTCATAATATTCCTCAGAGCGTGGTTGAAAGCAAGCGTGAGGAATTCCGCAACCTGAAGCAAGGCTCTTTGTCTGTCTATGACTACAACAAGTTGTTCCAGAAGCTCGCCCGCTTTGCTAAGCAGGACGTCCCTGACGAGAAGAGCATGATATACCAGTTCAGGGGTGGTCCCAGAGAAGAAATTCAACTAGCACTTGTTCTCTTTGAGCCCTTGAGGTACGATGAGTTCTACAACATGGCATTGAAACAAGAGGCTGCTCAACTGAGGTGTGATGCTTCCAAGAAGCGAGTCAGAGATGCTACTCCTTCTTCCTCTACTCAAGTGGCCAAGCAGCAGAAGTGTTGGCTTCCTCCTCCTCTGTTTCATCAGCCGTATCACCAGAAGAGCAAAGGTGGCAGTGGATCTTCCCACCCACCCAACCCTGGCTTTCAGAACAAGACTTCGTCTCAAGCTCCAAGATCGAGTGCTCCGTATCACTGTCCGCTTTCAGAGGTCACGTGCAACAAGTGCCAACAGAAGGGTCACTATGCCAACAAGTGTTTCAATCAGAGGCGTCTTCCTCCTCCTCCTCCTATGAGATCAGCAAGTACAGCTGTGGTCAAGCATAACCCCAAGCACGCCAAGGTCAACTTGATGAACGCAACTCAGGCAGAGGACTCGTCAGATGTCATCATGGGTAACCTTCCTGTTAACGATGTTCCTGCAAAAGTTCTTTTTGACACTGGTGCATCCCATTGTTTCATCTCGAGGCCGTTTACATCTAAGCATGGTTTGGCTTTGCAAATTTTGCCTAGTCCATTAGCAGTTGTCTCTCCTGGTAGGTGCATGCATGCTAACTCCATTGCTCCGGATGTTACTATCACTTTGGGTGACTACAAATTTCTATCTTCTCCAACGGTTCTTGGTGATTCCGATATTGATCTTATTCTCGGAATGGATTGGCTTTCTAAGCACAAGACGCATCTTGATTGTGCTACCAGGCAGATTCAATTGACTCATTCGTCTGAGGATGTAATTGTCTATGCCGCTCGTGATGATACCATCCGTCTGTTTTCTCTCAATGAGAAGGGTGAACTGGATGCTATCTCGCAAATCCCAGTCATTTGCGAATATCAAGACGTCTTTCCAGAAGAGCTTCCAGGAATGCCTCCGCACCGGCCAATCGAATTCGTCATTGATCTTGAGCCTGGCACAGAACCAGTGTGCAAGCGTCCTTACAAACTCGGACCTGAAGAGTTGAAGGAGCTGAAGAAGCAACTCGATGTTCAAGAGAAAATGGGCCTCATTCGACCTAGTTCTTCTCCATGGGGTTGTGGTGTTCTTTTTGTGAAGAAGAAGAAGGATGGAATGGACCGACTTTGTGTTGATTACCGTCCATTGAACAAGAAGACCATCAAGAACAAATACCCACTTCCCAACATCAACGAGCTGTTCGAACAACTCAAAGGTGCCCAAGTATTCTCCAAGCTTGATCTCCGTATGGGTTATCATCAGATCCGAATCCGTGAGCAAGATATTCCCAAGACGGCTTTCAGGACAAGCTATGGGTCATATGAATACACTGTCATGTCTTTTGGCCTCGTCAACGCTCCTCCGACTTTCTCTCGCATGATAAACTGCATCTTCAACGCCTACACCAATGACTTTGTTTTGGTCTATCTCGACGACATTCTGGTTTTCTTGAAGAACAAGGAAGATCATGCCAAGCACTTGCGTTTGGTACTCGATAAGCTCAGGGAACACAAGTTCTACACCAAGTTCTCCAAGTGCGAATTTTGGCTTGATGAGGTTCTCTATCTTGGTCATATCATCTCTGCCAAGGGCATTGCGGTGAATCCTGAGAAGGTGTCTGCAATTGTGAATTGGGAACCTCCTCAGAATGTGAAGCAACTCCGTAGCTTCCTCGGTCTCGCAAGCTACTGCCGAAGATTCGTTTAAAACTTTTCTAAGATCGTGAAGCCTCTCTCAAATCTTCTCCAGAAGCACGTCAAGTACGTTTGGTCTCCAGAGTGTGACATTGCTTTCAACACTTTGAAAGAGAAATTGGTCACTGCTCCAGTTCTGACTCCGCCTGATGAATCCAAGCCGTACGAGGTCTTTTGCGATGCCTCTCTCCAAGGTCTTGGCGCAGTGTTGATGCAAGAAAAGAAAGTTGTGGCTTATACCTCTCGCCAGTTGAAGCCCAACGAGAAGAACTACCCCACTCATGATCTCGAGTTGGCGGCAGTTGTGCATGCTCTTTTGACTTGGAGAAATCTCTTATTGGGAAGAAAAGTGGACATTTTCACTGATCACAAGAGTCTCAAGTACATCTTCACTCAGCCTAATGTCAACCTCAGGCAAACTCGATGGGTCGAAATGATTCAAGAGTATAATCCGAGTATCGAGTATACTCCAGGCAAGGCCAATGTGATTGCTGACGCTTTGAGCAGGAAGGCTTATTGCAACAGCCTGATTCTCAAGCCTTATCAACTCGAGCTTTGTGAAGCTTTCCGCAAACTTAATCTGCAAGTTGTTCCTCAAGGTTTCCTCGCCAACCTTCAAGTCTCTCCTACCTTGGAAGACCAGATTCGCCAAGCTCGGCTTCTTGATGCTATGGTGAAAAAGGTGAAGATTGGGATTGCCAAGAGTCAACCCAAGTACAAGTGCTACCGCCTTGATGACAAGGATACTCTCTTCTTCGAGGATCGTATTGTTGTGCCCAAAGGTGACCTTCGTAAGGTGATCATGAATGAGGCTCACAATTCTCTCCTCTCCATCCACCCTGGGAGCACGAAGATGTATCAGGACCTCAAGCAGGCTTATTGGTTGACTCGAATGAAGCGCGGGATTGCTCAATTCGTGAATGAATGTGATGTCTGCAGAAGAGTGAAGGCAGAACACCAAAGGCCAGCTGGTCTCCTCCAACCTCTTGCCATTCCAGAATGGAAGTTTGACCACATTGAGATGGACTTCGTGACTGGGTTTCCAAAGTCCAAGCGTGGCAATGATGCTATATTCGTTGTCATCGACAAACTCACTAAAGTGGCTCATTTTCTGCCTATCAAAGAGTCTATCACTGCAGCTCAATTGGCGGAACTCTATACCTCTCGTATTGTCTCTCTGCACGGTATTCCACAAGTGATCTCTTTAGACCGTGGCAGCATCTTTACCTCCAAGTTTTGGGATTCTTTTCAGAAGGCCATGGGCACCAACATCCGCTTCAGCACAGCTTTCCATCCTCAAACTAGCGGTCAAGTCGAGCGTGTCAATCAGATTCTTGAAGATATGCTCAGGGTTGTGTGATCTCCTTCGGCATGAAGTGGGAGGATTGTCTTCCTTATGCTGAATTCTCCTACAACAATAGTTTTCAAGCAAGTTCGGGCAAGGCCCCATTTGAAATTCTGTATGACAGGAAGTGTCGTACCCCTCTCAACTGGTCTGAAACCGGTGAACGTCAGCTTTTGGGGAATGACTTAATCACAGAGGCAGAGGAAATGTGCAAAGTCATTCGAGATAACCTCAAAGCAGCCCAATCCCGCCGGAAGAGCTACTATGATTGTAAACACCGTGATTTGGCTTTCGAGATCGGAGATCATGTTTACCTCCGCGTCTCTCCAATGGAAGGTACTCGTCACTTAGGTATCAAAGGGAAGCTTGCCCCCAGATACATGGGACCTTTCAAGATTGTCAGCAAGAGAGGCGATCTCGCCTATCAACTCGAGCTTCCTTCAAACTTTGCAAATGTTCATGATGTGTTCCATGTCTCTCAGCTCCGAAAGTGCTTAAAGACTCCTGAACGCACCATCAACTTCGAGGACATTGAGCTCCAAGAAGATCTCTCTTATTGTGAGCATCTCGTGGCTATTCTTGAAGAGACTGAACGCAAGACTCGCAACAAGTCAATCAAATTCCTCAAAGTCAAGTGGTCACACCATTCCGACCGTGAAGCTACCTGGGAACGCGAGGATCACCTCCGTTCTGAGTACCCGGTGTTCTTTCAGTCCTAGATCTCGGGACGAGATCCTCTCGTAGTGGTGGAGTGTTGTAACACCCCGGATATGATTTCCCCAATATGTACTCCAACTCTTGCCGTTTTCGGCGTTAATTTATTTTATTTTCTCGGGTTCGGGTTTTTGTCTCCGTGTTTTGTTATCATTGTCATGCATCTCATATCATGTCATCATGTGCATTGAATTTTCATACGTGTTCATCTCATGCATTCGAGCATTTTCCCCGTTGTCCGTTTTGCATTCCGGCGCTCTGTTCTCCTCCGGTGGTCATTTCTACCTTTCTTTCATGTGTGGGGTTTAAACATTTCCGGATTGGACCAAGACTTGCCAAGCGGCCTTGGTTTACTACCGGTAGACCGCCTGTCAAGTTTCGTACCATTTGGACTTCGTTTGATGCTCCAACGGTTAACCGAGGGACCGAAAAAGCCTCGTGCGCGTTGCAGCCCAACCCCTCTCCAATTTGGCCCAAAACCCACCAAAACCCTCTCCATCATCTAGAGCGTTCGATCACGATCGCATGGCCGAAAACCGCACCTCATTTGGACACTCCTAGCTCCCTCTACATCTATTTAAAGACCCCCTCCGAAATCCGGATCTTCTTCTTCCCCGAAACCCTAGCCCCGCTTCTCTCCGCGCGTCGGACGTGTCTGCCGGCGCCGGACAACGTCTGCCGCCACCCGCGACCACCCATGGGCCCCCACGTGTCGCCGCCGCCTCCACCTACCGCGCCGGCCGGGAGAGCCCGCGCGCGGCCCTCCCGGCCCGGGTCGCTCCCGCCGCCGCCCGGGGTTTCTCCCTCCTCCGCCCGACGCCGCTTCGCCACCTCGCCGCCCATCGCCGGCGGCCCCTGCCGCCTCGCCACTCCGGCAGCTGCCCGGAGCTCCGCCGCCCCACCGCGCAAGGCCGCCCGGGTCCGGCCGCCCCTCGCCGCTTCGACCTCGCCGCCGTTCTCCTCCGCAGGCGCCGCGCCGCCCAGTCCCTCTCCTTCCTCCTCACCGCCCGGCAAGTCCGGCGACCCTCCGGCGATCCTCGGGAACCATGCTACTACAGTACCCCCAGATCCAGATCTGGATCTCGGGTTGACTTTTATCCCTAACCCTAATTTATTTGCCCTTGTTCATAGCATCATAACTCCGCATCCGTAGCTCCGTTTTGGACATATAGCATATCAAAATGTTCGCCTCAGAGAGCACATCATTTCATCTCATTGCATCATTTTCATTTGAGTTCATCTTGATGCCCGAAATGTTGTTAGAAGAGTGCTATTTCAGAAAATTGTCAGATCTACTGCTCCAATTAGATATTTGCCATTTTTGCCATGTTTATTGTGTGCATGATATGCCCAGGAGCTCTTCACGAGTTTTGTTATATGTTTTGCCATCTATCCAGAGGTGTAACCAATGTATTTTTTGTGATGTGTGTGGTGACTAGCACAAGCTTGCAAAGTGGTGCATTCATTAATGCTGATTTCAGGGACTTAGCATTTCCACTGAGTCCTTGAGCTGTTTATCTCAATATGCCATATGTTCATGTTGTTTCCTAGTGATCCATGCCTCTTTTGAGGATAATCAGTAAGGATGTTTTGTTAATCTTGTAGTGCTCTATCCATCCATGTCTTTGTTTGCAATTATGGAGCATCCTAGCTTGAGTCAATCGAGCTCTACTTTTGTCATTTCGTGAATCTGGGCAGATTGTCTACTTGTTAGCAATTTTGCCGAGGATGTTGTAGTTGATCCGTGCATGCTATGTTATTGTTCTTGCCATGTATAGCTTGTATTTTGTGTATTCCGCGTGGGTGCATGCTTATATTGTCATGACTTGCTCTGTAGTGAGTGCATCGAGCTCGTAAACATGCCTACTTGATATCTGTTTCAGCATGCTCCAGTTTTCACTAAGTCTTAATCTGATTATGTTTTTTGCCATGTTCACATGCTTGCAATTGTATTTTCTGATCCCTTTTGGCTCAAGGTCACTAAGGGACTTTTGTTAAGCTCTTTGAGTTGCTCCGTGCCATGCTTTATTTTGCCATGTTCAGGTCCTGTAACATATAGTTTTCATGCTCCAAAGAGTGCTATCTGATCTGAAATTCCAGACAAGTGTTAATTTCACTAAGTTTGAAATCTGTTACCAAATGCTTTTTTGCCATGCTTGTTTGAACCTGTTAATGGATGAATTGGCCGTAGCTCAGTGCTAGTCTTTTGTTAAGCATCTTGAGTAGATCCCTGCCATGTTTTTTGATGCCATGTTTGGGTGCTGTAGCATGTTCATCTTGTTGCATTTAGATGACTACTTGCTGTAAATCGCAGAACGTGCTCATATTTGAATTGCTTGCCATTTCCAAACCGTAACTCCGATTCCGGCGTTCTTTATATTGTTTTCAAGCGATTGAATCTCATCTTTCCAGTGGAACACTTGGATTTCCATGCTGAGGCCAGGTTCCTGCATTCCTTATCAAATCTTGCATATGCATCACTTATTGCATCCCGCATAGCATACCATGTTTGCATCTTGTTGTTTGAGTTTGCACGTGGTTGATTGTGTTCCGTTTGCTTGTCTGTCTTGTTTGGGTAGAGCCGGGAGACTAGTTCGCTAACGAGGAGCCCGTTGAGTTTGCTTTCGAGGATCCAGTCAACTCTGACAACTTTGCAGGCAAGATGATCATACCCTCGAAATCACTACTATCTTTGCTATGCTAGATGCTCGCTCTTTTGCTATGCCTATGCTACGATGCCTACCACTTTCTTATCATGCCTCCCAAATTGCCATGTCAAACCTCTAACCCACCATGTCCTAGCAAACCGTTGATTGGCTATGTTACCGCTTTGCTCAGCCCCTCTTATAGCGTTGCTAGTTGCAGGTGAAGATTGGAGACCGTTCCTTGTTGGAACATTATTTACTTGTTGAGATATCATTATATTGCCATGTTATCTTAATGCATCTATATACTTGGTAAATGGTGGAAGGCTCGGCCTCTCGCCTAGTGTTTTGTTCCACTCTTGCCGCCCTAGTTTCCGTCATATCGGTGTTATGTTCCCGGATTTTGCGTTCCTTACGCGGTTGGGTGATAATGGGAACCCCTTGATAGTTCGCCTTGATTAAAGCTTTTCCAGCAATGCCCAACCTTGGTTTTACCATTTGCCACCTAGCCTCTTTTTCCCTTGGGTCTCCGGAGCCTGAGGGTCATCTTATTTTAAACCCCCCCCCCCCCGGGCCAGTGCTCCTCTGAGTGTTGGTCCACCTATCAGCTGCCGGTGGCCACCAGGGGCAACCCTGGGCTGGCCTACCCGTACCTAAGACAATCTGAGTGTGCCCTGAGAAAGAGATATGTGAAGCTCCTATCGGGATTTGTCGGCACATTCGGGCGGTGTTGCTGGATTTGTTTTAACTTGTCGAAGTGTTTTGTTGTACCGGCATACCGAGTCTGATCGGAATGTCTCGGGAGGAGGTCTATTCCTTCGTTGACCGTGAGAGCTTGTCATGGGCTAAGTTGGGACTCCCCTGCAGGGTTTTGAACTTTCGAAAGCCGTGCCCGCGGTTATGGGCAGATGGGAATTTGTTAATGTCCGGTTGTAGATAACTTGAACCTTAACTTAATTAAAATGAATTAAATGTGTGAGTTACCGTGATGGTCTCTTCTCGGCGGAGTCCGGGAAGTGAACACGGTGTTGGAGTAATGCTTGCCGCAGGATGTCCTCTAGTTATTCGTTCGTGCTTTGCCTCCTCTTCTTGCTCTCTTTTGCGAACAGGTTAGCCACCATATATGCTAGTCGCTTGCTGCAGCTCCACATACTTACCTTGCCTTACCTATAAGCTTAAATAGTCTTGATTGCGAGGGTGCGAGATTGCTGAGTCCCTGTGGCTCACAGATTACTTCCAAACCAGATGCAGGGCCTGATGACTCCGTTCCAGATGACGCGCTTGAGCTCAAGTGGGAGTTCGACGAGGACTCACGTCGATACTACGTGTCTTTCCCTGATGATCAGTAGTGGTGCCCAGTTGGGGTGATCGGGACCGTGTCGCATGTTGGGTTATCCTTTATTTTGGCGCCGTAGTCGGGCCATGAGTGTTTGAATGTTGTAATGCTATTTATGTACTTTGATTGACGTGGCGAGTGTAAGACAACTATGTATCTCCCCTTTTATTATCTATATTACATGGGATGTTGTGAAGATTGCCTAACTTGCGACATTGCTTTCAATGCGGTTATGACTCTAAGTCGTGCCTCGACACGTGGGAGCTATAGCCACATCGAGGGCGTTACACTACTAGGCCCTGGAAAGTCACCTCATCATATGACATATACATGGTGGACACCCCAAAAGAGGGAGATGGCGATGGAACAGCGGAGGATGACCCCTCCAAGAAACAGCCTAAGCGCCGGCGTCAGCAGCGCCGCTCAAAATCCCGCCAAAACAAATACGGCGATTCCAGCACGGGAGATAATAATACTCCGGAAAGTGCCAAAGAAAACCCCCTCCAGCAAGACTTAGCACAGGAGGATGGAGAAACCATCCCTCATGAGAGAGCGGCAGACAGAGAGGTCGAGGACGATAATTATATGCCTCCCTCTGAAGACGAGGCAAGCCTCGACGACGACGAATTCGTCGTGCCAGAGGATCCCGTCGAGCAAGAGCGTTTTCAACGCAGGCTTATGGCCACGGCAAGAAGCCTCAAGAAAAAACAGCAACACCTTAGAGCTGATCAAGATTTGCTGGTCGACAGATGGACTGAAGTCCTTGTGGCCGAAGAGCATAAACTCGAACGCCCCTCCAAGAGCTACCCAAAGCGCACGTTGCTACCCCGATTAGAGGAGGAAGAACTTGATGCGGCCGACCGGCCACCTCGTGGCTGCAACAGAGAGGCCTCCCGGCCCTCCAGTCAAGCCGCACCCCATACCAAGGCACGGGAATATGCGCCGGACTTGCAAGACATGTTGGAGGACAAGGCAAGGCAAACACGCTCGATCTACGGTTCGCGTGAGCGCCCCACGGCTCGAGACGGTAACCGTCACGCCGGCCACAAATTCGGCAGGGCCGAACACGGCTCATTGGAGCTACGTCGTGATATCGCCCAGTACAAAGGCGCCGCACACCCACTATGCTTTACAGACGAAATAATGGATCATCAAATCCCTGAGGGTTTCAAACCCGTAAACATCAAATCATATGATGGCACAACAGATCATGTAGTATGGATCGAGGATTATCTCCTTCATATACACATGGCCCGCAGCGATGATTTCCATGCCATCAAATACCTCCCACTCAAGCTTAAAGGACCAGCTCGGCATTGGCTTAACAGCTTGCCAACAGGATCAATCAGTTGTTGGGAGGACCTGGAAGCCGCATTCCTTGACAATTTCCAGGGCACTTATGTGCGACCCCAAGACGGTGATGACCTAAGTCACTTAATTCAGTAGCTAGAGGAATCAGCCAGGCAATTCTGGACACGGTTCCTAACAAAGAAAAAACAAATAGTCGACTGTCCGGACGCTGAGGCCCTAGCAGCCTTCAAGCACAATATCCGTGACGAGTGGCTGGCCCAGCACCTTGGACAGGAAAAGCCGAAATCTATGGCAGCACTCACGACACTCATGACCCGCTTTTGCGCGGGAGAAGACAGCTGGCTTGCTCGTAGCAACAATATGACCAAGAACCCTGGTAACTCGGACACCAGGGACAGTAGTGGCAGGCCGCCTCGCAACAAGCAGAAGTGCCGCATTAACAGCAACAATGCTGAGGATACGGCAGTTAATGCCGGATTCAGAGGCTCTAAATCCGGTCAGCGGAAAAAGCCATTCAAAAGGAATCCTAGGGGCCCGTCTAGTTTGGACCGAATACTCGACCGCTTGTGCCAGATACATGGCACCCCCGAAAAGCCGGCCAATCACACCAACAGGGATTGTTGGGTGTTCAAGCAGGCAGGCAAGTTAAATGCCGAAAATGAAGACAAGGGGCTGCATAGCGATGACGACGAGGAGCCCCGACCTCCGAACAACAGTGCATAGAAGGGTTTTCCCCCACAAGTGTGGACGGTGAACATGATATACGCAACCCACATCCCCAAAAGGGAGCAGAAGCGCGCGTTAAGGGACGTATACGCTGTAGAGCCAGTCGCCCCAAAGTTCAACCCATGGTCCTCCTGCCCGATCACCTTTGATCGAAGGGACCATCCCACTAGCATCCGTCATGGCGGATTCGCCGCATTGGTCCTAGACCCAATTATTGACGGATTTCATCTCACTAGAGTCCTTATGGACGGCGGTAGCAGCCTGAACCTGCTTTACCAGGATACAGTGCGGAAAATGGGCATAGATCCCTCGAGGATTAAGCCCACCAAAACGACCTTTAAAGGCGTAATACCAGGTGTAGAGGCCAACTGTATAGGCTCAGTCACACTTGAAGTGGTCTTCAGATCTCCGGATAATTTCTGAAGCAAGGAGTTAATCTTCGACATAGTCCCGTTTTGTAGTGGTTATCACGCACTGCTCGGGCGAACCGCATTCGCTAAGTTCAATGTGGTACCGCACTACGCATACCTTAAGCTCAAGATGCCAGGCCCTCGAGGAGTAATTACGGTGAATGGAAACACCGAACGCTCCCTCCGAACGGAGGAGCACACGGTGGCCCTTGCAGCGGAAGTACAAAGCAGCCTCTCCAGGCAGTTCTCCAGTCCGTCCACTACACGACCGGACACCGTCAAGCGCGCCCGGAGTAACCTACAACAAGACCGCCTGGCACGATCCTAGCAGGCGTAGCAATGCGGCCCCAACCCCAACCCTCGCAAAAAGGCGACGCCAGCACTTCGCGTACATAACTACGCTCTAGAGATACCATGGGTACAGGGGGAGGGGCACCATCACGACACGCCCAAAATACGGCTTAAACCGTACCAGGGGCTGCCGATTTTTTTAATTTTCTCTTACTTTCAGGACTCTATCCTTCGGAAGGCCTGTTCGGCAGTTCAATTGCCGCACAAATGATGCAAGAACCAGGGAAGCAAACAAGCCACGCCGCAGTACGGAACTCCCAGGTGGTCTCCATCACGAGCAGTATACCTGTTCCGCATACTATTCTGCAGCTTGCCCCTGGAACGGACATGTTAACTAGTCCAACCTTCCACTTATCGCATTATTTGTATCGTTCTGCTTTGATCGCAGCCCTTTTTAATAAACAATGCATAGCTTTCATCTATTTTTGCATTACCTTTTTTTCTTTATATATGTTCCTTAAACTACATGTTGCACCCGTACATGTTGGTACGGCCAAAATACGCCAGGGGCTTTAGTACCCCTCAGTACGGTGTCAGAAGTCCGAACACTTTAACAAGTGCGGCACCCCGAACTTATAGCATTATATGCATCGGCTCCGAATCATGTATTGGGTCAATAGTTGGGTTTGCCCGGCTCCTATGTTTTGGTGCCTTACGTTCCGCTATGTCGGCTAAGGTAGCACTAGGAGAACCACTGCGATTGTGCCCCAGTTGAGCTGGGTCGAGCACCTCAGTGGAGAAAGCTAAAACTGACTGTCATGATGAAGCGAGAGCTGGTCGCTGTTCGAGAGGTTTTTCGAGTCCCTAAAGACTTATGCCGCTTAGGGCGAGGAGCCGGCTCTGTCCGGCCAAGGCGTGGATAGCGCCCCGAACTCGGTCTTCCGAATACCAGGGGCTTTGCCGAAATTTAAAATTATAGAATTCTATGGCTAAGTGAGAGTGTTCACGCATTATAGTCCGATTGCCTTGTTCGTTGGGCTGAGCGCCTCCCTTGAAGGACCCAAACATGGGAAAAAGAGCGCTCAGGTTTATCCCCGAACACCCCATCACTAGCGGCATGGGGGCAGAAGCCGACGACTCGCCATCTCTCAGAATTGATAAACAGCCGCACAGAAGGTAATATTTTAAATTCCAACAACATTGCTTAGCGCACATAAACAAGTTTTCAGCGCACAGGACAAAACGAGCAAGTTTCAATCAAAAATTACATCCCTAGAACATTCATCCGCCACAAGGCAGGCACCCTTCAGAACATCCTTATAGTAATTATCGGGCTTGCCATGCTCTTTCCCCGGCGGTGGCCCATCCTTCACCAGCTTCTCAGCATCCAGCTTGCCCCAGTGCACCTTAGCACGGGCAAGGGCCCTACGGGCACCTTCAATGCAGATGAAGCGCTTGATGACTTTGATCCTTGGACAGGCCTCCACCAACCGCCACACTAGCCCGAAATAGCTCCCAGGCAGAGCCCCTCCAGGCCATAGCCGAACAATGAGGCCCTTCATGGCCTGTTCGGCCGCCTTGTGGAGCTCGACCAGTTGCTTCAGCTGGTCGCTCAGGGTCACGGGGTGTCCGGCCTCAGCATATTGAGACCAGAACACCTTCTCTGTCGAGCAGCCCTCCTCAGCTCGATAGAATGCGGCGGCATCGGACACACTCCGGGGAAGATCTGCGAACGCTCCTGGAGAGCTCCGGATTCGGGTAAGTAACAAGTAACTCACGTTTATGTGTTTGCTTTGCATAAAGAATGCCTTACCCGCCGCTATCTTCTTCACCTCATCCAACTCCTGGAGGGTCTTCTGGGATTCGGCCTTGGCAGACTTGGCATTTTCAATAGCCACCGCGAGCTCGGATGCTCTCGTCTTTGAGTCAAGCTCCAAACTCTCATGTTTTTCCATGAGAGGCTGGAGCTCTTGCCGCACCTTGCCAACCTCGGCCTCATACTTCTCCCGCTCGGTGCGACCGAGGCCGCCCTCTTCTCAGCCTCGACCAGCGCCTGCTTAAGGCTCGCCACTTCAGACATGGCCCCTAAAGTAGCCACGATAATCCTGTCATTCTTTGCAATTGCACCTTTTTATATATATTTAAAAACAAGGTAGTTCTTACCTTCATTGTCCTCGAGCTGCTTCTTGGCATGCCCGAGCTCTTGCTCGGACCGCTCGAGGTTCTGCTTTAGCGTGTCCACTTCCACAGTCAGTGCGGCGGACGCAAGCACGGAAGCCTGCATATGCATATTGACTCATTTTTTGTTAGACTCCTGTGAATTCTATTTGATCCTCTATTCGGCTTCTCTTCCCGAACGCCAAACAGAGCATCAGGGGCTACTGTTTATGCGGTACTATTATTTTCACATTCTTTACTTACCTCAAAGCCTGTCAAAAGGCTAGTACAAGCTTCAGTTAGTCCGCTCTTGGCAGACTGAACCTTCTGGACCACCGCACTCATAATAGTGCGGTGCTCCTCGTCGATGGAGGCGCCTTGGAGCGCCTCCAACATATTATCCGACGCGTCCGGTTGGACGGGGTCCGCCGTCACGGTGGACTTGCTCCTCTTGGAAGGAGGTCCCCCGCCGGACTTTGGAACCTTTGAAGGTTCCGGAGCGGTGTCCGGCCTAGAGCCGGACTTGGAGCCCTGAGGGGTTTCATCCCCTTTACTCCTGGAGTCCGGGAGGTCGCCTTGCGACGCCTCCAGGACCACATCCTCTCGGCTTGGAACCTGTTGGGACAACACTTCGGTGTCGTTCGTAGGGCGGGGGGAGGAAGCCGTCGGAAGCGAGTTCACATTCGACGAGTCCAGTGAGCCGCTCGATGACGCGTCGAGCCGGTCTTTGGGTGGGCTGCATAAACATATTCGACGTAAGGGAAAGTTGTGCAATAAACGAATACTATGAATTACTCTGGTATCCGGATACTTACGATTTTGCCAGGGGCTTGGCCCTGGGCTGCCACTCCTCTCCGCCGTCGGCGTCGGTGGAGTAGTCCGGAGGAAGGGTTTTCCCCTTCTTGGACCCTCCAGCCTCCCCAGAGAGGACGACCTTCCTTTTCTTCTCTCCTCCCACTGGAGGGGGAGAGTTCTCCTCTTCTTCCTCCTCGTCTTCACGGGAGGAATGCGCCTTGGAACCATCGGATGATGGATCCGACACCACCTGGCGTCGGGCACTCTTTCGAGTCCCCGCGGCCTTTTTCGCGGCCTTCTTCTCCGGCACCACATAGGGTGCCGGAACCAACAGCTTCGCCAAGCGAGCGTCCGCTGGGCCTTTGGGCAAAGGAGCCGGACAGTTGATCTGTCCAGACGTCACCTGCCAATCCTGTCAAAGGTAAGGGAGCTTAGATCCCGCATGGAGTCAAACTATGAAAAACTGATACCCTGTAAAAGGAAAAAACAGCTTACCACAAGAGCGTGACGCTGCGCACTGAATCCGCGAGCCTCGGTAGCAGATGCGGGAGCATCGGCGCCTTTGAAAAGCACCTTCTAGGCATCTTCGTACGTCGTATCGAAGAGCCTGCTCAGAGTTTGGTGCCGCGCCGGGTCGAACTCCCACAGGTTGAAAGCCCGTTGTTGACACGGGAGGATCAGGCGGATGAGCATAACCTGGACTACGTTGACAAGTTTGAGCTTCTTGTCCGCCGGGGTTTGGATGCATGTTTGGAGTCCGTCAGCTCTCCTTTTTTACCCCAAGATAGGCCCGTCTCCTTCCAGGAGGTGAGCCGCGTAGGGGCTCCAGATCGGAACTTGGGGGGTGCGACCCATTCAGCGTCGCGCGGCTCGGTGATGTAAAACCACCCCGATTGCCACGCCTTGAGGGTCTCCACAAAGGAGCCCACGAGCCATAGGACATTGGCCATCTTGCCCACCATGGCGCCTCCGCACTCTGCCTGGTTGCCGCGCACCACCTTTGGCTTGACGTTGAAAGTCTTGAGCCATAGGCCGAAATGGGGGCGGATGCGGAGGAAGGCCTCGCACACGACGATAAACGCCGAGATGTTGAGGACGAAGTTCGGGGCCAGATCGTGGAAATCCAGGCCGTAGTAGAACATGAGCCCCCGGACAAATGGGTGGAGAGGGAAGCCTAGTCTGCGGAGGAAATGGGGGAGGAACACCACCCTCTCATGGGGCCTAGGGGTGGGGATGAGCTGCCCCTTTTCGGGGAGCCGGTACGCGATGTCGTTAGACAGGTATCCGGCCTTCCTCAGCTTTTTGATATGTCCCTCCGTGACGGAGGAGACCATCCACTTGCCTCCCGCTCCGGACATGGCTGGAGAAGGTTGAGGTGGGGAGTGCGGACTTGGGCGCTGGAGCTCGAGTGCACAAGAATGGATAGGCGAAGGAGGAAGAAGGCATAGGTGAAACGGTGGATCCTTATCCCCTTATATGGGTGGACGCAACTACATGTCCCCACTAGCCTGGTAAAACTCGCTTATCTCCAAGCGCCGTAATCAATGGCGCGGTTGGGTTACCCACGCCCGTATTGATGAGAATCCCGGGATAAGGGGACACGATCTCTGCTTTAACAAGACGTGCCAAGGAAACCGCCTCGCATAACGCGCTGAGGTGGGATAATGAAACAACTCGGATAAAGGCTTGGTCGTGGTGTGTCATGCTACGGAATACGTCAGCAGATTAGATTGGTGTAAATATTATTCTCTCTATGGCAATATGTGGAAACTTATTTTGCAGAGCCGGACACTATCTTTGTGTTCAAAATCTTCTATGAAGTACTTGAAGGAGGAACCCGCCTTGCAATGCTGAAGACAATCTGTGCGCCGGACTCGTCGTCATTGAAGCCTGGTTCAGGGGCTACTGAGGGAGTCCTGGATTAGGGGGTGTTCGGATAGCCGGACTATACCTTCAGCCGGACTCCTGGGCTATGAAGATACAAGATTGAAGACTCCGTCCCGTGTCCGAAAGGGACTTTCCTTGGCTTGGAAGGCAAGCTTGGTGATACGGATATGTAGATCTCCTACCATTGTAACCGACTCTATGTAACCCTAACCCTATCCGGTGTCTATATAAACCGGAGGGTTTTAGTCTGTCGGACAACGTACACATCAACAATCATACCATAGGCTAGCTTCTAGGGTTTAGCCTCTTCGATCTCGTGGTAGTCTACTCTTGTACTACCCATATCATCAATATTAATCAAGCATGACGTAGGGTTTTACCTCCATCGAGAGGGCCCAAACCTGGGTAAAACTTCATGTCCCTTGCCTCCTGTTACCATCCGGCCTAGACGCATAGTTCGGGACCCCCTACCCGAGATCCACCGGTTTTGACACCGACAGCCGACATCCGTGGAGACTTGATCTTCGACGGATTCGAGCCACAGCCGCGCGCGCCGCACTGTCGCGATGGGTATGACCTAGCTCTGCCGCTAAACAGTACCGCAGAGGCCGCGCCCGCATCAGCTCCGACCCTTAGTTCGGAGCCAACTGCGCCAATCAAGGACGGGTGGTTAGACACCGCCTCAGGGGCCGCAGTCTCAATGGCGGTCGAGCCGAACACCTGCCCAACCCTCTGCACAACCCGTGACTCCAAGGTGCCGGACTCTTTTCCGGACTCCGAACCATCCGCGCCCCTGCCAATCGAATCCTATTGGGCACCGATCATGGAATTCACCGCCGTGGATATCTTTCAGCACTCGCCCTTCGGCGACATTCTGAATTCACTAAAGTCTCTCTCTTTGTCAGGAGAGCCCTGGCTGGATTATGGCCAACAGGATTGGGATACGGACGACGAAGAAATTCGACGCCCACCTATCACCCACTTAATAGCCACTGTCGATGACTCAATCGACATACTCGACTTCGACTCCGAAGACATCGACGGTATGGATGACGATGCGGGAGGCGAAGAGGAACCACCGCCCGCAGGGCGCTGGACGTCCACCTCATCATATGGCTTATACATGGTGGACACACCAAAACAAGACGACGACGAGGAACAGAAGGACGCACCGAAGGCTAGTTCCCTCGAGAAGCAGTCAAAGCGGCGGCGCAAGCGCCACCCCAAACCCCGCCTCGGCAGAAACAACGATCATACAGACCCAGCGTTGGAGCAGGGTGAAACACTGCCGGACCACGGCAATATGGAGAATCAAACCGAACAAACCAATTCTATCAAAGATAATAGTCCGGACGACATAACGCCGGATAGGCACCCGGAGCAGCAGAATGCCCGTCAAAGGCTTGTTGCCACCACGAGGAGCCTGAAAAAGCAGAAGCAAAGGCTCAAGGCTGCGCAGGACACACTCCAAATCAGATGGAGCAAAGTACTCAACACAGCAGCGAAGTACGGCGGTAGTCGCCCCACCAAGAGCTACCCAAAGCGGAAGCTGCTACCTGAATTCAGTGAGGAGGCCTTAGACCCCCCACAACCAAAAATTAAAACAGCCATCTGGCCGGATAGACGACCTCATGGACAACATAAAGCGGCAAGCAACGCCGCACATAAGCCAATACGCGGTCTACGCGAGGGATCGCATCAAAAGGACAATGAAACCAGATCCATCTATGGACCACACAAGCATGCTCCAGCATACGATGCAACACAACAAACACCCGAACAACGCGGTACACCTAGATATAGGGGTGTCGGACACCCCCTATGTTTCACCGATGAGGTGCTGGACCATGAATTTCCAGAGGGATTCAAACCCGTAAACATAGAGGCATACGACGGAACAACATACCCTGGGGTCTGGATTGAGGACTATATCCTCCATATCCACATGGCTCGGGGAGATGATCTCCACGCCAACAAGTATTTACCCCTCAAACTCAAAGAGCCAGCTCGGCACTGGCTTAAAAGCCTCCCCGAAAACTCCATTGGAAGCTGGGAAGAGCTCGAAGACGCTTTTTGGGCAAATTTTCAAGGGACTTATGTCCGACCTCCGGACACGGACGATTTGAGTCATATAACTCAATAGCCCAGAGAGTCAGCCTGAAAACTTTGGAACATGTTTCTTACTAAAAAGAACCAAATTGTCGACTGTCCGGACGCCGAAGCCTTGGCAGCTTTTAAGCATAGCGTCCATGACAAATGGCTTGCCAGACACCTCGTCCAAGAAAAGCCGAGAACAATGGCAGCATTAACAAGCCTCATGACCCGCTTTTGCGCGGGTGAGGACAGCTGGCTAGCCAGATGCAGCACCAGTGACCCCAGTACATCTGAAGTTAGAGATGGAAATAGGAAATCACGGTGCAACAACAATAACAAACGCCGGAATAAAGAAGACAACACGAAGAGCACGGCAGCAAATGCCGGATTCAAAAGCTCTTGGCCAGGTCATCAAAAGCCGCCCTCTAAAGGCGCCAGAGACGAACTGTCTAGCCTAAACAAAATTCTGGACCAAATATGTCAGATCCATAGCACCCCTGGTAAACCCGCTAATCATACCCACAGAGAATGTTGGGTCTTCAAGCAGTCCGGCAAACTCAACGCCGTACACAAGGGGGAGGATACACCAAGCGAAGATGAGGATGAGCATATCAAGTAAGACACTGGGGAACAAAAGAGATTCCCACCAGAAGTCAAAACAGTAAACGTGTTAATGTGATCAAAGGAAGAAACAAAACGACACTCCCAGAAAAATATGCCCAAGGGCATATCACCGCGAAGTCCTGCCACTGGTCGTCTCAACCGATCATTTTCGATCATCGTGATTACTCAGCAAGTATCCGGCGTGCAGGATGGGCTGCCCTGGTATTAGACCCGATAATTGACGGATACCACTTCACATGAGTCCTGATGGACGGTGGTAGCAGTCTAAACCTGATATACCAGGACACAATCCGCGAAATGGGGATAGACCCAACAAAAATTCGCCATAGCAATACTACCTTTAAAGGAGTAACGCTAGGCCCAGGAGCTCATTGTACAAGCTCCCTGCTACTAAAAATTATATTCGGCTTCCCCGATAACTTCGGAAGCGAACACTTAACCTTCCACATCGCTCCGTTCCAAAGTGGCTATCCAGCACTACTTGGACGTGAAGCTTTCACTCGCTTTAATGCAATACTGCATTACGCTTCCCTCACGCTCAAGATGCCCGGTCCACGTGGCATCATTACAGTGAATTGAAATATTGAGCGATCTTTGCGCGCCTAAGAGAGTGCGGCAGCCTTGGCAGCCGCACACTAAAAACGGCCTCACCAACTAAAGCATTTAACAGGTCGTCAAGACCTCGGACATGGTTAGACGAGTCCGACGCAGCCATATGTAATTCATACCGGATCGATGGTCACACCCCGATTACAAATACAAGGGGCTCAACGCGCGCAGACAACTGGCAATTTTTACTCATCTTGAATTATACATGGTTTTTTTAAAAAACTATCTTTTTGCACGACAACTTTTTCACCTAAGTTCCTCTCTTTTACAGATGATCATCGTGCTACACCCGTCCAGGATATGGCACAACGGAGACACAGGCGCAGACGTGCAGCAGGGACCCGCTCCAAGGATTCTTTTTAGATTAAGACCCTGCGTAAACCTTTTTTACTGTCTCTTGTTGATACATATCCACCGAATTCTCAGCACAGTTGAGAAGGATGCTGACGTCTTGGCATGTGGCCACGCCAGAATAATGCACGTACCTGGACACAAGGGGCTTCCTACAAAGGGCACTATTTAGGACCGGTTTATACCATAAAGACCGAATACCTTAGGGAGTGTTCGGCGTCGTGAGTTTGGCCTTATATGCATCAGCTCCGAATCATTGTCTTTGGTCAAATGTTGGGTTTGCCCGGCTCCTGTGTTTTGGTGCCTTATGTTCCGATTTACCAGCTAAGGCAGCACCAGGAGAACTACTGTGATTGTGCCCCGGTTCATCCGGACGAGCACCTCAGTAGAGAAAGCCGAAAACTGACTGTCATGATATAGCGTGAGACTGGTCAACCACTCGATGACCTATAGGGATGTTAGAATTCCTCCGCCTTAACGAAGGGCCGTTTCCCGGCCAGGCATGTACGCACCCTGAGATCGGGAGAGTGCGGAGCCACCAGGGGCTATCTAGTAGCCCCACTGTCAAACTCCTATGGCCAAGTGAAAGTGTTAAAGCATTATAGTCCGGTTGCCTCGTTCGCTGCGCTATCACCTCCTTAATAGGACCAAGACATTGGGTTAAGTGTGAACACGTGTTTTTTGTGAGCACCTCCGCATTATATGCGTGGGGGCTGAAGCCGACGACTGCAATCTTTCAGGTTATACACATGCATACATAAACGGCCGCACAGGAGGCATCATATTACTTTCGGGCAAAAGTATAAACACAGCCTTATAAAATTTCATAAAAACATTGTGTTTACAATGGGAATACATGTCACTCAAACATAATATTCTTTGAGCACTGGGCCTCTATCAAACGAGCACCCTCGAGAACCTCCTTGAAATAGTGCTCGGTAGCCACTCGGCCTATGGCTGAACCCTGCGCCGCAATAGTGGTAGCGTTCATCTCCGCCCAGTATGCTTTAACACGGGCAAGGGCCATCCGCGAGCCTTCTATACACGCCGACCTCTTCATCGCATCAATGCGCGGCACCACACCAAGGACCTGCTGCACTAAGCTAAAATAGCTATTCGGCTTTGGCCTTTCCGGCCATAGCTGATCCACGACAGACCTCATGGCGAGTCCGGACAACCTATTTAGTTTGGCCCATTCGGCTAGCTGATCAGTCAAAGGAAGCGGACGCTTGGGAATATTGAATTGCGACCAGAACAGCTTGTCCACCCCATGATCTGCTTGACCTTGGAAGTATTTGGCCGCATCGGCAGCGCTCGCCGCCAAGTCCATATATGCATTTGCCGAACTCCACAGCCGATCCAGAGGGGCATACCGTGGATCTCCGAACTTCCTTCGTAGCATGAAGGGCTTCCCAGCCGCAATATCCCCGGCTTCCTGCAGCTCCTCCTTCTTCGCTCTCATAGCAGAGCGGGTGTCTTTGTCCGCCATCGTGGCCTTCTCAAGGTCCGTTGCCTTCGCTCGGTTTTCCTTTTCAAGAAGCCGACAACGGTCGGCGGTGTCTTTTAATTTTACGGCCATCCTGGCCATCTTCTCTTTGCTCTCGCCATGTGCGTCCTTCTCAGCTTTCAACTCTTCGGGCGCCTTCAAAGCAGCCGCATTACTAATCCTCGCTTGTTCCTTGGCTCGGGCAAGTTCTGCCCGCAAGGTTTCCATGGTGGTAGCTCCATCTGCAGTCACAACATATTAAAGATACTGGCATCATGCTGCTCTTACTATGTGGCATTCACCAGATAATAACACTTACCCTGTGCCTCGTCAAGCCTCTTGTTAACAAGCTCGATGTCGGCGTCTGCCGCATCCAGTTGCCGTTTTAATTTGGCAAAATCACTAGTCCGCCTAGCCACCGGAGCTTCCACCACCTGCACATAGGGGCAGTCTGGTTATTGCCTGGGACTGTGATCCTCTGTTCGCCGCCGTTCTTGTCGACAACCAGAGTCTCAAGGGCTACTATCTACACAGGGCACACCTAACATGTGCAGTACTATCACATATTATCTCACGTACCTCAAAGCCTGTCAGTAGACTCATAAAAACTTCATGTAATCTGCTTTCGGCGGACAAGATTCTCTCCATCACCGTACGCATCAGCATACGGTGTTCTTCTGAGATGGCCGCTCGCCCCACCAACTCCCTCAGAACATCCGACCGCACACCAGACGGTGCCGGATTCTTTTGTCTGCTCTCTTCGGGAGCCGGACGCTGGGGACTTTGGGGGTCTATGGGATTATCTTCTGGCCTCACCGGATCCGGAGAGGCCCTCCGTGATGACACTTCGGGGTCGCCCGCTTCTTGAGCGGAGGAGTCTAGGGGAGGCGTTTCGCTCTCCATCATCTCTGGAAGAAGATCCCTCGAAGACGAGCTCATTTGAGAGGGGCTAAGGCCCGAACTACAAGATATATGCGGTGGTTATTTTCTCAAAAAAAGATAGCATGCCTTTACTATTAAAGTATTTTGGATCACTTACGACTCGTTGGAGGGCTGATCCCCCCGCAGACTTTATGCGGCAAAAGCACCCCCCGAGGCAGGACCCTCTGTGGGAGACTTCTTCTCCTGTTTGGAGGCTTCGGCTTCCGGATCCTCGGAAGCAGTCCTTTTCCTCCCCTGGTTGTCCTCCTTCGTGGAGACGATCATTCCCTCGGTTGGAATGGGCAGTGATGGGGGCCCGCGTCCGCCCGTAATATCCCCCAGGTATCTTCCTTCAAGGGCTCCGGGCAAGGTGCGACCTCGAGCATCTTTTCCAATACCAGATTTTCCAAACCCTCAGGGAGGGGGGCCAAACACCGAATCATCCTCGCCTTTGTTAGCCAGTCCTGGTCAAAAGGCGAACTCTCAGAAATAACTTCGTAACGAATAAAAGACAGTGTGTTCGGCCAGAGGATTTCTTACTTGTTCGGCGGAGCGGTTACTGCTCAGGCCCATGTCCTCGGTAATATCCGGACACACTACTTGAGGTCCGAAGAATGACTTGTACATCTCGACGCACGAGGAAACTTTGAATGGCATGTGGTCCCTCTGGGTTGAACTCCCACAAGCGAAGGGGCCGGCATTTGCAGGGCTGGACTTGACGAACCAGCATAACTTGTATCACCGCAACCAAATTAAAATCTCCCTCGAAGAGATCTCGGATGCGGCTTTGTAGTATAGGCACGTCCTTGGATGGACCCCAACTCAGACCTCTGCTAATCCATGACATCAGTTGTGGTGGGGGGCCGAGCGGAAAGCGGGGGCAGCCGCCCACTAGGCACTTCTGGGAGCTGTGACATAAAACCACTCCCGCTGCCATAATTCGGACACCTCTGGGAAGGAACCTTTCGGCCATGGAGCTCCTGCCATCTTGCCTATTGATGCACCTCCGCACGCTGCATGTTGCCCCTCAATCATCTTCGGCTTCACTTCAAAGGTCTTGAGCCACAAGCCAAAGTGAGGGGTGATGCGGAGGAAGGCCTCGCACACGACAATAAATGTCGAGATGTGAAGAAAGGAGTCTGGAGCTAGATCATGGAAATCTAGCCCGTAATAGAACATCAAACCCCTGACAAAGGGATCCAGAGTGAGGCCTAGACCTCGGAGGAAGTGGGAGACGAACACGACGTTCTCGTTGGGTTCGGGAGTAGGGACGATCTGCCCCCGAGCAGGCAGCCGATGCGAAACCTCGGCAGTCAGGTATCTAGCCTCCCTCAACTTCTTAATGTCCTCTTTCGTAACAGAGGAGGGCGTCCATCGGCCTTGAAGGCTGGATCCGACATGATTGAAGATCCGGAGCACCTAAACCTGGGCTTTGGGTGTTAGAACTCGAGGCGGGGGAAGGGTTCGATTGAGCACGAGAGGGAAAAAGCGAAAACCTTGTCCCTTTATAAAGAGGGTGAATATCAAGCATCATCTCCATAGCTGTTTAGGACTTGCCTATAATCTAGGAGTCCTAGACACGGTTGGGTTACCCACGCCCGTATTGATGAGAATCCCGTAATAAGGGGGCACCAACTCTGCTTTGACAAGACGTGTCAAAAAATGCCTCGCGTTATGTGCGGGGCTGGTTAAAAGAAACGGTTCGAATCATCACTGGGCCATGACATAACGTCACGCTGCCAAAACAAGCAAGCAAATTAGATCTGTGAAAATATTATTCTCTCTACGGTGGAATGTGGAACTTATTTTGCAGGGTCGGACACTATCCTCGTATTCAAATTCTTCTGTGATGTATTCGGAGAAGGAACCCGCCTTGCAATGCTGAAGACAATACTGCGCGCCGGACTCATCGTCATTGAAGCCTGGTTCAGGGGCTACTGAGGGAGTCCTGGATTAGGGGGTCTCCGGACAGCCGGACTATCTCCATTGGCCGGACTGTTAGACTATGAAGATACAAGATTGAAGACTTCGTCTCGTGTCCGGATGGGACTCTACTTGGCGTGGAAGGCAAGCTAGGCAATACGTATATGGATATCTCCTCCTTTGTAACCGACCTTGTGTAACCCTAACCCTCTCCGGTGTCTATATAAACCGAAGGGTTTTAGTCCATAGGACAACAACAATCATACCATAGGCTAGCTTCTAGGGTTTGGCCTCTCTCATCTCGTGGTAGATCTACTCTTGTACTACCCATATCATCAATATTGATCAAGCAGGACGTAGGGTTTCACCTCCATCAAGAGGGCCTGAACCTGGGTAAAACATCGTGTCCCCTGCCTCCTGTTACCATCCGGCCTAGACGCACAGTTCGGGACCCCCTACCCAAGATCCACCGGTTTTGACACCGATAGGCGTCTTCTACTTTGTTGTTGCAAGTTTTACGTGGCTGCTACGGGCTGAGCAAGAACCATTCTTACCTACACATCAAAAACCACAACACGGTATATGATGTCTACTACACAACCTTCTTCTTGTAGACGTTGTTGGGCCTCCAAGTGCAGAGGTTTGTAGGACAGTAGCAAATTTCCCTCAAGTGTATGACCTAAGGTTTATCAATCTGTGGGAGGCGTAGGATGAAGATGGTCTCTCTCAAACAACCCTGCAACCAAATAATAAAGAGTCTCTTGTGTCCCCAACACACCCAATACAATGGTAAATTGCATAGGTGCACTAGTTTGGCGAAGAGATGGTGATACAACTACAATATGGATGGTACATATAGGTTTTTGTAATCTGAAAATATAAAAACAGCAAGGTAACTAATGATAAAAGTGAGCACAAACTGTATTACAATGCTAGGAAACAAGGCCTAGGGTTCATACTTTCACTAGTGCAAGTTCTCTCAACAATAATAACATAATTGGATCATATAACTATCCCTCAATATGCAACAAAGAGTCACTCCAAAGTCACTAATAACGGAGAACAAACGAAGAGATTATTGTAGGGTATGAAACCACCTCAAATTTATTCTTTCTGATCGATCTATTCAAGAGTCCGTAGTAAAATAACACGAAGCTATTCTTTATGTTCAATCTATCCTAGAGTTCGTACTAGAATAAAACCTGAAGACACAAATCAACCAAAACCCTAATGTCACCTAGATACTCCAATGTCACCTCAAGTATCTGTGGGTATGATTATACGATATGCATCACACAATCTCAGATTCATCTATTCAAGCAACACAAAGAACTTCAAAGAGTGCCCAAAAGTTCTATCGGAGAGTCAAGACGAAAACGTGTGCCAACCCCTATGCATAAGTTCACGAGGTCATGGAACCCGCAAGTTGATCACCAAAACATACATCAAGTAGATCATGTGAATATCCCATTGTCACCACAGATAAGCACATGCAAGACATACATCAAGTGTTCTCAAATCCTTAAAGACTCAATCCGATAAGATAACTTCAAAGGAAAAACTCAATTCATCACAAGAGAGTAGAGGGGGAGAAACATCATAAGATCCAACTATAATAGCAAAGCTCGTGATACATCAAGATTGTGCTGAATCAAGAACAAGAGAGAGAGAGAGAGAGAGAGAGATCAAACACATAGGTACTGGTACATACCCTCAACCCTGAGGGTGAACTACTCCCTCCTCGTCATGGAGAGCACCGGGATGATGAAGATGGCCGCCGGAGAGGGATTCCCCCTTCGGCAGGGTGCCGGAACGGGTCAAGATTGGTTTTCGGTGGCTACAGAGGCTTGCGGCGGAGGAACTCACGGTCTAGGTTTCTTTCTGGAAGTTTGGGTATATATAAGAGGTGCTGGAGTCGGGAACAAGTCAAGGGGGTCCACGAGGCGGCCACGAGATAGGGGGCCCACCCCCCACCCTCGTGGTGGCCTCGGGACTCCTCTGGTCCATCTCTGGTACTCCGTGGGCTTCTCTGGTCCAAAAACAATCTTCGTGAAATTTTAGGTCAATTGGACTCCATTTGGTTTTCCTTTTCCGCGATACTCAAAAACAAGGAAAAACAGAAACTGGCACTGGGCTCTAGGTTAATAGGTTAGTCCCAAAAATCATATAAAATAGCATATAAATGCATATAAAACATCCTAGATGGATAATATAATTGCATGGAACAATCAAAAATTATAGATACGTTGGAGATGTATCAAGCATCCCCAAGCTTAATTCCTGCTCGTCCTCGAGTAGGTAAATGATAAAAACAGAATTTTTGATGTGGAATGCTACCTAACATATTTATAAATGTAATTTTCTTTATTGTGGGATGAATGTTCAGATCCGAAAGATTCAAGACAAAATTTTAATATTGACATAAAAATAATAATACTTCAAGCATACTAACAAAGTAATCATGTCTCTCAAAATAACATGGCCAAAGAAAGCTTATCCCTACAAAATCATATAGTCTAGCTATGCTCTATCTTCATCACGCAAAATATTTAAATCATGCACAACCCCGATGACAAGCCAAGCAATTGTTTCATACTTTTGATGTTCTCAAACTTTTTCAATCTTCACGCAATACATGAGCGTGAGCCATGGACATAGCACTATAGGTGGAATAGAATGGTTGTTGTGGAGAAGATAAAAAGGGGGAAGATAGTCTCACATCAACTAGGCGTATCAACGGGCTATGGAGATGCCCATCAATAGATATCAATGTGAGTGAGTAGGGATTGCCATGCAATGGATGCACTAGAGCTATAAGTGTATGAAAGCTCAAAAAGAAACTAAGTGGGTGTGCATCCAACTCGCTTGCTCACGAAGACCTAGGGCATTTTGAGGAAGCCCATCATTGGAATATACAAGCCAAGTTCTATAATGAAATATTCCCACTAGTATATGAAAGTGACAACATAGGAGACTCTCTATCATGAAGATCATGGTGCTACTTTGAAGCACAACTATGGTAAAAGGATAGTAGCATTGCCCCTTCTCTCTTTTTCTCTCTTTTTTTGTTTTTTTTTGGGCCTTCTCTTTTTTTATGGCCTCTTTTTTCTCTTTTTTTATTGTTTGTCCGGAGTCTCATCCCGACTTGTGGGGGAATCATAGTCTCCATCATCCTTTCCTCACATGGGACAATGCTCTAATAATGATGACCATCACACTTTAATATACTTACAACTCAAGAATTACAACTCGATACTTAGAACAAAATATGACTCTATGAATGCCTCCGGCGGTGTACTGGGATGTGCAATGAATCAAGAGTGACATGTATGAAATAATTATGAATGGTGGCTTTGCCACAAATACGATGTCGACTACATGATCATGCAAAGCAGTATGACAATGATGGAGCATGTCATAACAAATGGAACGATGGAAAGTTTCATGGAAATATATCTCTGAATGGCTATGGAAGTGCCATAATAGGTAGGTATGGTGGCTGTTTTGAGGAAGGTAAATGGTGGGTTTATGGTACCGGCAAAAGCTATGTGGTACTAGAGATGCTAGTAATGGTGGAAGGGTGAGAGTGCGTACAATCCATGGACTCAACATTAGTCATAAAGAACTCACATACTTATTGCAAAAATCTATTAGTTATCAAAACAAATTACTACGCGCATGCTCCTAGGGGGATAGATTGGTAGGAAAAGACCATTGCTCGTCCTCGACCGCCACTCATAAGGAAGACAATCAATAAATAAATCATGCTCCGACTTCATCACATAACGGTTCACCATACGTGCATGCTACGGGAATTACAAACTTTAACACAAGTATTTCTCAAATTCACAACTACTCAACTAGCATGACTCTAAAATTACTATCTTCATATCTCAAAACAATCATCAAGTATCAAACTTCTCATAGTATTCAATGCACTCTATATGAAAGTTTTTATTATACCCATCTTGAATGCACATCATAGTAGGACTAATTTTATAACCCAAGCAAATTACCATGCTGTTCTAAAGACTCTCAAAATAATATAAGTGAAGCATGAGAGTTCAACAATTTCTTCAAAATAAAACTACCACCATGCTCTAAAAAGATATAAGTGAAGTACTAGAGCAAACGACAAACTACTCCACAAGATATAAGTGAAGATCAATGAGTAGTCGAATAATTATGAAACTATGTGAAGACTCTCCAAAATTCAAGAATTTCAGATCTTGGTATTTTATTCAAACAGAAAGCAAAACAAAAGAAAATAAAATGACTCTCCGAGCAAAACACATATCATGTGGTGAATAAAAATATAGCTCCAAGTAAAGTTACCGATGAACGAAGACGAAAGAGGGGATGCCATCCGGGGCATCCCCAAGCTTAGGATCTTGGTTGTCCTTGAATATTACCTTGGGGTGACTTGGGAAACCCCAATCTTAGGCTCTTGCCACTCCTTATTCCATAGTCCATCGAATCTTTACCTAAAACTTGAAAACTTCACAACACAAAACTTAACAGAAAACTCGTAAGCTCCGTTAGTATAAGAAAATAAATCAACACTTAGGTACTTTTGTGAACTCATTCTAAATTCATATTGGTGTAATATCTACTTTATTCCAACTTCTATATGGTTCATACCCTCCGATACTACTCATAGATTCATCAAAATAAGCAAACAACACAATGAAAACAGAATCTGTCAAAAACAGAACAGTCTGCAGTAATCTGTAGGTTCCGACTACATGACACTTCACCATTGTTTGGGCCTAGAGGGAGGCATTGGGAAGTAATAAGTATATGACGGATTGCTAGAGTGATAGAAGCTTAAACCCTAGTTTATGTGTTGCTTCATAAGGGGCTGATTTGGATCCATATGTTTCATGCTATGGTTAGGTTTACCTTAATACTTCGGTTGTAGTTGCGGATGCTTGAAATAGGGGTTAATCATAAGTGGTATGCTTGTCCAAGTAAGGGCGGTACCCAAGCACTGGTCCACCCACATATCAAATTATCAAAGTACCGAACGTGAATCATATGAACGTGATGAAAACTAGCTTGACGATAATTCCCATGTGTCCTCGGGAGCGTTTTCCTTTATATAAGAGTTTGTCTAGGCTTGTCCTTTGCTACAAAAAGGATTGGGCCATCTTTCTGCACCTTATTTACTTGCATTACTTGTTACTCATTACAAATTACCTTATCACAAAACTATTTGTTACCGATAATTTCAGTGCTTGCAGAGAATACCTTGCTGGAAACCGCTTATCATTTCCCTCTGGTCCTCGTTGGGTTCGACACTCTTACTTAACAAAAAGGCTATGATAGATCCCCTTCACTTGTGGGTCATCAAGACTCTTTTCTGGCGCCTTTGCTGGGGAGTGAAGCGCCTTTGGTAGGTGGAATTTGGTAAGGAAAAATTTATATAGTGTGTTGAAATTTACTGTCACTTGTTACTATGGAACATAATCCTTGGAGGGGCTTGATCGGGGTATCTTCACCCCGACCAGTAGAGAAAAGAGCTGCTCCTCAACCTACTGAACCTACTGAAAATGTTTACTTTGAAATTCCTTCGGTATGATAGAGAAATTGCTAGCTTATCCTTTCACAGGTGATGGAACATTGCATCCCGATTTGCTCCTAATCTATGTGGATGAAGTTTGTGGATTATTTAAGCTTGCAGGTATGCCCGAGGATGTTATCAAGAAGAAGGTCTTCCCTTTATCTTTGAAAGGAGATGCATTGACATGGTTGAGGCTATGTGATGATATTGGATCATGGAACTACCAACGATTGAAATTGGAATTTCATCAGAAGTTTTATCCTATGCATCTTGTTCATCGTGATCGTAATTATATATATAATTTTTGGCCTCGCGAAGGAGAAAGCATCGCTCAAGCTTGGGGAGCCTTAAGTCAATGTTATATTAATGCCCCAATCATGAGCTCTCAAAAGAAATGATTATTCAAAAAATTATGCTCAGCTTTCTCTCAGTAATCGCTTCATGATCGATACTTCTTGTACTGGATCTTTTATGATGAAGACTATTGAATTCAAATGGGATTTATTGGAAAGAATTAAATGCAACTCTGAAGATTGGGACCTCGACGAAGGTAAGGAGTCAGTTATAACACCTAAGTTTGATTGTGTTAAATCTTTTATGGATACCGATGCTTTCCGTGAATTTAGCACTAAATACGGACTTGACTCTGAGATAGTAGCTTCTTTTTGTGAATCCTTTGCTACTCATGTTGATCTGCCTAAGGAGAAGTGGTTTAAATATAATCCTCCCATTTAAGTAAAAGTAGTTGCACCTATTAAAGTTGAAGAAAAGACTATCACTTATAATGATCTTGTTGTTCCTACTGCTTATATTGAGAAATCACCTTCCCCTGTTAGAATAAAGGATCATGCTAAAGCTTCAACCATGATCAACAAAAGTAATATTAAGACACCCAAACCCCCTGAGAAAATTAAGGTTGAAGCTAGTGTTGCTATGGTTAAAGATCTCTTGGCCAATAATATTAATGGGCTTGTTATTTACTTCTGCAATGAATCTGCTAGAATTGCTAGACTTGATACTAAAAATAAACATAGACCTGTTGTAGGCATGCCTGTTATTTCTGTTAAAATAGGAGATCATTGCTATCATGGCTTATGTGATATGGGTGCTAGTGCAAGTGCAATACCTCATTCCTTATACAAAGAAATTATGCACGATATTGCACCTGCTGAGATAGAAGAGATTTATGTTACAATTAAGCTTGCTAATAGAGATACTATTTCACCAGTTGGAATTGTTAGAGATGTTGAAGTCTTGTGTGGGAAAGTTAAATATCCTGCTGATTTTCTTGTTCTTGGTTCCCCACAAGATGACTTTTGTCCCATTATATTTGGTAGACCCTTCTTGAATACTGTTAATGCTAAGATAGACTGCAGCAAGGATATTGTTTCTGTTGGTTTAGGGGATATGTCTCATGAGTTTAATTTTGCTAAATTTCGTAGACAACCCCATTATAAAGAATTTCCTCGTAAAGATGAAATTATTGGTCTTGCTTCTATTGTCGTGCCTCCTACTGATCCTTTAGAACAATATTTGCTAGACCATGAAAATGATATGTTTATGAATGAAAGAAAGAAGGGAAATAGATGAAGTATTCTTTAAACAGGGGCCTATTTTGAAACACAACTTGCCTGTTGAAATCCTAGGGGATCCCCCTCCACCTAAGGGTGATCATGTGTTTGAGCTTAAACCTTTACCTGATACTCTCAAATATGCTTATCTTGATGAGAAAGAGATATATCATGTTCTTATTTGTGCTAACCTTTCAGAGCATGAAGAAAAGAAATTATTGAAAACTCTGAAGAAGCACCGTGCTACTATTGGATATACTCTTGATGATCTTAAGGGCATTAGGCCCACTCTGTGCTAGCACAAAATAAAGCTGGAGAAATACGCTAAACCAGTTGTTGATCACCAACGACGGTTAAATCCTAAGATGAAAGAAGTGGTAAGAAAAGAAATACTAAAACTTCTGGAGGCAGGTATAATTTATCCCGTTGTTGATAGTCAGTGGGTAAGTCCTGTCCATTCTGTCCCTAAGAAGGGAGGTATTACTGTTGTTCCTAATGATAAAGATGAATTGATCCCACAAAGAATTGTTACAGGTTATAGAATGGTAATTGATTTCTACAAATTTAACAAAGCTACTAAAAAGGATCATTACCCTTTACCTTTTATTGATCAAATGCTAGAAAGATTATCCAAGCATACACATTTTTGCTTTCTAGAAGGTTATTCTGGTTTCTCTCAAATACCTGTGTAAAAGAGGATCAAGAGAAGACAAGTTTTACTTGCCCTTTCGGTACCTTTGCTTATAGACATATGCCTTTTGGTTTATGTAATGCACCTGCTACCTTTCAAAGATGTATGACTGCTATATTCTCTGACTTTTGTGAAAATATTGTTGAGGTATTCATGGATGATTTCTCTGTTTATGGGACTTCTTTTGATGATTGCTTAAGCAACCTTGATCGAGTTGCAGAGGTGTGAAGAAACTGATCTTGTCTTGAATTGGGAGAAGTGACACTTTATGGTTAATGAAGGTATTGTCTTGGGGCGTAAAATTTCTGAAAGAGGTATTGAAGTTGATAAAGCTAAGGTTGATGCTATTGAAAAGATGCCGTGTCCCAAGTACATTATGTTGGGTTTCGTAGTAATTTCAAAAAATTTCCTATGCACACGCAAGATCATGTGATGCATAGCAACGAGGGGAGAGTATTGTCTACGTACCCAACGCAGACCGACTACGGAAGCGATGACACGACGTAGAGGAAGTAGTCGTACGTCTTCTCGATCCAACCGATCAAGCACCGAAACTACGGCACCTCCGAGTTCGAGCACACGTTCAGCTCGATGACGATCCCCGGACTCCGATCCAGCAAAGTGTCGGGGAAGAGTTTCGTCAGCATGACGGTGTGGTGACGATCTTGATGAACTACAGCAGCAGGGCTTCGCCTAAACTCCGCTACAGTATTATCGAGGAATATGGTGGCAGGGGGCACCGCACACGGCTAAGGAATCGATCACGTGGATCAACTTGTGTCAACTTGTGTGTTTAGAGGTGCCCCTGCCTCCGTATATAAAGGAGGAGAGGAGGGGAGGCTGGCCGGCCAAGGGGGGGAGGCGCAGGAGAGTCCTACTCCCTCTGGGAGTAGGATTCCCCCTCCAATCCTAGTCCAACTAGGATTCCTCGGAGGGGAAAAGAGGAGGAGGGGGCCGGCCACCTCTCCTAGTCCTAATAGGACTAGGGGAAGGGGGGGCGCAGCCCAACTAGGGCAGCCCCTTCTCTTTTCCACTAAGGCCCACTATGGCCCAAATAGCTCCCGGGGGGTTCCGGTAACCCTCCCGGTATTCCGGTAAAATCCCGATTTCACCCGGAACACTTCCGATATCCAAATATAGGCTTCCAATATATCGGTATTTACGTCTCGACCATTTCAAGACTCCTCGTCATGTCCGTGATCACATCCGGAACTCCGAACAACCTTCGGTACATCAAAATGCATAAACTCATAATATAACTGTCATCGTAACCTTAAGCGTGCGGACCCTACGGGTTCGAGAACAATGTAGACATGACCGAGACACGTCTCCGGTCAATAACCAATAGCGGGACCTGGATGCCCATATTGGCTCCTACATATTCTACGAAGATCTTTATCGGTCAGACCGCATAACAACATACGTTGTTCCCTTTGTCATCGGTATGTTACTTGCCCGAGATTCGATCGTCGGTATCCAATACTTAGTTCAATCTCGTTACCGGCAAGTCTCTTTACTCGTTCCGTAATACATCATCTCACAACTAACATATTAGTTGTAATGCTTGCAAGGCTTATGTGATGTGTATTACCGAGAGGGCCCAGAGATACCTCTCCGACAATCGGAGTGACAAATCCTAATCTTGAAATACGCCAACCCAACATCGACCATTGGAGACACCTGTAGTACTCCTTTATAATCACCCAGTTACGTTGTGACGTTTGGTAGTACCCAAAGTGTTCCTCCGGTAAACGGGAGTTGCATAATCTCATAGTCATAGGAACATGTATAAGTCATGAAGAAAGCAATAGCAACATACTAAACGATCGGGTGCTAAGATAATGGAATGGGTCATGTCAATCAAATCATTCTACTAATGATGTGACCTCGTTAATCAAATAACAACTCATTGTTCATGGTTAGGAAACATAACCATCTTTGATTAACGAGCTAGTCAAGTAGAGGCATACTAGTGACACTTTGTTTGTCTATGTATTCACACATGTACTATGTTTCCGGAAAATACAATTCTAGCATGAATAATAAACATTTATCATGATTATAAGGAAATAAATAATAACTTTATTATTGCCTCTAGGGCATATTTCCTTCAGTCTCCCACTTGCACTAGAGTCAATAATCTAGATTACAATGTAATGATTCTAACACCCATGGAGCTTTGGTGCTGATCATGTTTTGCTCGTGGAAGAGGCTTAGTCAACGGGTCTGCAACATTCAGATCCGTATGTATCTTGCAAATCTCTATGTCTCCCACCTGGACTAGATCCCGGATGGTGTTGAAGCGTCTCTTGATGTGTTTGGTCCTTTTGTGAAATCTGGATTCCTTTGCCAAGGCAATTGCACCAGTATTGTCACAAAAGATTTTCATTGGACCCGATGCACTAGGTATGACACCTAGATCGGATATGAACTCCTTCATCCAGACTCCTTCATTTGCTGCTTCCGAAGCAGCTATGTATTTCGCTTCACATGTAGATCCTGCTACGACGCTTTGTTTAGAACTGCACCAACTGACAGCTCCACCGTTTAATGTAAACACGTATCCGGTTTGCGATTTAGAATCGTCCGGATCAGTGTCAAAGCTTGCATCAACGTAACCTTTTACGATGAGCTCTTTGTCACCTCCATATACGAGAAACATATCCTTAGTCCTTTTCAGGTATTTCAGGATGTTCTTGACCGCTGTCCAGTGATCCACTCCTGGATTACTTTGGTACCTTCCTGCTAAACTTATAGCAAGGCACACATCAGGTCTGGTACACAGCATTGCATACATGATAGAGCCTATGGCTGATGCATAGGGAACATCTTTCATATTCTCTCTATCTTCTGCAGTGGTCTGGCATTGAGTCTTACTCAATTTCACACCTTGTAACACAGGCAAGAACCCTTTCTTTGATTGATCCATTTTGAACTTCTTCAAAAATTTGTCAAGGTATGTGCTTTGTGAAAGTCCAATTAAGCGTTTTGATCTATCTCTATAGATCTTAATGCCTAATATGTAAGCAGCTTCACCGAGGTCTTTCATTTAAAAACTTTTATTCAAGTATCCCTTTATGCTATCCAGAAATTCTATATCATTTCCAATCAGTAATATGTCATCCACATATAATATCAGAAATGCTACAGAGCTCCCACTCACTTTCTTGTAAATACAGGCTTCTCCGAAAGTCTGTATAAAACCAAATGCTTTGATCACACTATCAAAACGTTTATTCCAACTCCGAGAGGCTTGCACCAGTCCATAAATGGATCGCTGGAGCTTGCACACTTTGTTAGCTCCCTTTGGATCGACAAAACCTTCTGGTTGCATCATATACAACTCTTCTTCCAGAAATCCATTCAGGAATGCAGTTTTGACATCCATTTGCCAAATTTCATAATCATAAAATGCGGCAATTGCTAACATGATTCGGACGGACTTAAGCATCGCTACGGGTGAGAAGGTCTCATCGTAGTCAATTCCTTGAACTTGCCGAAAACCTTTTGCGACAAGTCGAGCTTTGTAGACAGTAACATTACCATCAGCGTCAGTCTTCTTCTTAAAGATCCATTTATTCTCAATTGCTTGCCGATCATCGGGCAAGTCAACCAAAGTCCATACTTTGTTCTCATACATGGATCCCATCTCAGATTTCATGGCTTCAAGCCACTTTGCGGAATCTGGGCTCACCATCGCTTCTTCATAGTTCGTAGGTTCATCATGATCTAGTAGCATGACCTCTAGAACAGGATTACCGTACCACTCTGGTGCGGATCTTACTCTGGTTGATCTACGAGGTTCAGCAGTATCTTGATCTGAAGTTTCATGATCATTATCATTGGCTTCCTCACTGACTGGTGTAGGTGTCACTGAAACAGTTTTCTGTGATGAACTACTTTCCAGTAAGGGAGCGGGTACAGTTACCTCGTCAAGTTCTACTTTCCTCCCACTCACTTCTTTCGAGAGAAACTCCTTCTCTAGAAATGATCCATTCTTAGCAACGAATGTCTTGCCTTCGGATCTGTGATAGAAGGTGTACCCAACAGTTTCCTTTGGGTATCCTATGAAGACACATTTCTTCGATTTGGGTTCGAGCTTATCAGGTTGAAGCTTTTTCACATAAGCATCGCAGCCCCAAACTTTAAGAAACGACAACTTTGGTTTCTTGCCAAACCACAGTTCATAAGCCGTCGTCTCAACGGATTTTGATGGTGCCCTATTTAACGTGAATGCGGCCGTCTCTAAAGCATATCCCAAAAAGATAGCGGTAAATGAGTAAGAGACATCATAGATCGCACCATATCTAGTAAAGTACGATTACGACGTTCGGACACACCATTACGCTGTGGTGTTCCGGGTGGCGTGAGTTGCGAAACTATTCCACAGTTTTTCAAATGTACACCAAACTCGTAACTCAAATATTCTCCTCCACGATCAGATCGTAGAAACTTTATTTTCTTGTTACGATGATTTTCAACTTCACTCTGAAATTCTTTGAACTTTTCAAATGTTTCAGACTTATGTTTCATTAAGTAGATATACCCATATCTGCTTAAATCATCTGTGAAGGTGAGAAAATAACGATATCCGCCACGAGCCTCAATATTCATCGGGCCACATACATCGGTATGTATGATTTCCAACAAATCTGTTGCTCTCTCCATAGAACCGGAGAACGATGTTTTAGTCATCTTGCCCATGAGGCACGGTTCGCAAGTACCAAGTGATTCATAATCAAGTGGTTCCAAAAGTCCATCAGCATGGAGTTTCTTCATGCGCTTTATACCGATATGACCTAAACGACAGTGCCACAAATAAGTTGCACTTTCATTATCAACTCTGCATCTTTTGGCTTCAATATTATGAATATGTGTATTACTACTATCGAGATTCAATAAGAATAGACCACTCTTCAAGGGTGCATGACCATAAAAGATATTACTCATATAAATAGAACAACCATTATTCTCTGATTTAAATGAATAACCGTCTCGCATTAAACAAGATCCAGATATAATGTTCATGCTCAACGCTGGCACCAAATAACAATTATTTAGGTCTAATATTAATCCCGAAGGTAGATGTAGAGGTAGCGTGCCAACTGCGATTACATCGACTTTGGAACCGTTTCCCACGCGCATCGTCACCTCGTCCTTTGCCAGTGCCCGCTTATTCCGTAGTCCCTGTTTCGAGTTGCAAATATTAGCAACAGAACCAGTATCAAATACCCAGGTGCTACTGCGAGCTCTAGTAAGGTACACATCAATAACATGTATATCACATATACCTTTGTTCACCTTGCCATCCTTCTTATCCGCCAAATACTTGGGGCAGTTCCGCTTCCAGTGACCAGTCTGCTTGCAGTAGAAGCACTCAGTTTCAGGCTTAGGTCCAGACTTGGGTTTCTTCTCTTGAGCAGCAACTTGCTTGCCGTTCTTCTTGAAGTTCCCCTTTTTCTTCCCTTTGCCCTTTTTCTTGAAACTAGTGGTCTTGTTAACCATCAACACTTGATGCTCCTTCTTGATTTCTACCTCCGCAGCTTTCAGCATTGCGAAGAGCTCGGGAATACTCTTGTTCATCCCTTGCATATTATAGTTCATCATGAAGCTCTTGTAGCTTGGTGGCAGTGATTGGAGACTTCTGTCAATGACGCAATCATCCGGAAGATTAACTCCCAATTGAATCAAGTGATTATTATACCCAGACATTTTGAGTATATGCTCACTGACAGAACTGTTCTCCTCCATCTTGCAGCTATAGAACTTATTGGAGACTTCATATCTCTCAATTCGGGCATTTGCTTGAAATATTAACTTCAACTCCTGGAACATCTCATATGCTCCATGACGTTCAAAACGTCGTTGAAGTCCCGATTCTAAGCCGTAAAGCATGGCACACTGAACTATCGAGTAGTCATCAGCTTTGCTCTGCCAGACGTTCATAACATCTGGTGTTGCTCCAGCAGCAGGCCTGGCACCCAGCGGTGCTTCCAGGACGTAATTTTTCTGTGCAGCAATGAGGATAATCCTCAAGTTACGGACCCAGTCCGTGTAATTGCTACCATCATCTTTCAACTTTTCTTTCTCAAGGAACGCATTAAAATTCAACGGAACAACAGCACGAGCCATCTATCTACAATCAACATAAACAAGCAAGATACTATCAGGTACTAAGTTCATGATAAATTTAAGTTCAATTAATCATATTATTTAAGAACTCCCACTTAGATAGACATCCCTCTAATCCTCTAAGTGATTACGTGATCCAAATCAACTAAACCATAACCGATCATCACGTGAGATGGAGTAGTTTTCAATGGTGAACATCGTTATGTTGATCATATCTACTATATGATTCACGCTCGACCTTTCGGTCTCCGTGTTCCGAGGCGATATCTGCATATGCTAGGCTCGTCAAGTTTAACCTGAGTATTCTGCGTGTGCAAAACTGGCTTGCACCCGTTGTAGATGGACGTAGAGCTTATCACACCCGATCATCACGTGGTGTCTAGGCACGACGAACTTTGGCAACGGTGCATACTCAGGGAGAACACTTCTTGATAATTTAGTGAGAGATCATCTTATAATGCTACCGTCAATCAAAGCAAGATAAGATGCATAAAAAGATAAACATCACATGCAATCAATATAAGTGATATGATATGGTCATCATCATCTTGTGCTTGTGATCTCCATCTCCGAAGCACCGTCATGATCACCATCGTCACCGGCGCGACACCTTGATCTCCATCGTAGCATCGTTGTCGTCTCGCCAATCTTATGCTTCCACGACTATCACTACCGTTTAGTAATAAAGTAAAGCATTACATCGCGATTGCATTGCATACAATAAAGCGACAACCATATGGCTCCTGCCAGTTGCCGATAACTCGGTTACAAAACATGATCATCTCATACAATAAAATTCAGCATCATGCTTTGACCATATCACATCACAACATGCCCTGCAAAAACAAGTTAGACGTCCTCTACTTTGTTGTTGCTTGTTTTACGTGGCTGCTACGGGCTTAAGTAAGAACCAATCTCACCTACGCATCAAAACCACAACGATAGTTTGTCAAATAGACTCCGTTTTAACCTTCACAAGGACCGGGCGTAGCCATACTTGGTTCAACTAAAGTTGGAGAGACAGTCGCCCGCAAGCCATCTCTGTGCAAAGCACGTCGAGGGAACCGGTCTCGCGTAAGCGTAATCGTAAGGTTGGTCTGGGTCGTCTCGTCCAACAATACCGCCGAACCAAAATATGACATGCTGGTAGGCAGTATGACTTGTATCGTCCACAACTCACTTGTGTTCTACTCGTGCATATAACATCAACATCAATAACCTAGGCTCGGATGCCACTGTTGGGTTTCGTAGTAATTTCAAAAAAATTCCTACGCACACGCAAGATCATGTGATGCATAGCAATGAGGGGATAGTATTGTCTACGTACCCAACGCAGACCAACTGCGGAAGCGATGACACGACGTAGAGGAAGTAGTCGTACGTCTTCTCGATCCAACCGATCAAGCACTGAAACTACGACACCTCCGAGTTCGAGCACGTTCAGCTCGATGACGATCCCCGGACTCCGATCCAGCAAAGTGTCGGGGAAGAGTTTCGTCAGCACGACGGTGTGGTGACGATCTTGATGAACTACAGCAGCAGGGCTTCGCCTAAACTCCGCTACAGTATTATCGAGGAATATGGTGGCAGGGGGCACCGCACACGGCTAAGGAATCGATCACGTGGATCAACTTGTGTCAACTTGTGTGTTTAGAGGTGCCCCTGCCTCCGTATATAAAGGAGGAGAGGAGGGGAGGCTGGCCGGCCAAGGGGGGGAGGCGCAGGAGAGTCCTACTCCCTCTGGGAGTAGGATTCCCCCTCCAATCCTAGTCCAACTAGGATTCCTCGGAGGGGAAAAGAGGAGGAGGGGGCCGGCCACCTCTCCTAGTCCTAATAGGACTAGGGGAAGGGGGGCGCGCAGCCCAACTAGGGCATCCCCTTCTCTTTTCCACTAAGGCCCACTATGGCCCAAATAGCTCCCGGGGGGTTCCGGTAACCCTCCCGGTATTCCGGTAAAATCCCGATTTCACCCGGAACACTTCCGATATCCAAATATAGGCTTCCAATATATCAATCTTTACGTCTCGACCATTTCGAGACTCCTCGTCATGTCCGTGATCACATCCGGGACTCCGAACAACCTTCGGTACATCAAAATGCATAAACTCATAATATAACTGTCATCGTAACCTTAAGCGTGCGGACCCTACGGGTTCGAGAACAATGTAGACATGACCGAGACACGTCTCCGGTCAATAACCAATAGCGGGACCTGGATGCCCATATTGGCTCCTACATATTCTACGAAGATCTTTATCGGTCAGACCGCATAACAACATACGTTGTTCCCTTTGTCATCGGTATATTACTTGCCCGAGATTCGATCGTCGGTATCCAATACCTAGTTCAATCTCGTTACCGGCAAGTCTCTTTACTCGTTCCGTAATACATCATCTCACAACTAACATATTAGTTGTAATGCTTGCAAGGCTTATGTGATGTGTATTACCGAGAGGGCCCAGAGATACCTCTCCGACAATCGGAGTGACAAATCCTAATCTCGAAATACGCCAACCCAACATCGACCATTGGAGACACCTGCAGTACTCCTTTATAATCACCCATTTACGTTGTGACGTTTGGTAGTACCCAAAGTGTTCCTCCGGTAAACGGGAGTTGCATAATCTCATAGTCGTAGGAACATGTATAAGTCATGAAGAAAGCAATAGCAACATACTAAACGATCAGGTGCTAAGCTAATGGAATGGGTCATGTCAATCAGATCATTCTACTAATGATGTGACCTCGTTAATCAAATAACAACTCATTGTTCATGGTTAGGAAACATAACCATCTTTGATTAACGAGCTAGTCAAGTAGAGGCATACTAGTGACACTCTGTTTGTCTATGTATTCACACATGTATTATGTTTCCGGAAAATACAATTCTAGCATGAATAATAAACATTTATCATGATTATAAGGAAATAAATAATAACTTTATTATTGCCTCTAGGGCATATTTCCTTCATATCATCCATATAAGCTTCCACATTCCGACTGATTTGGGTGAGTAGACACTTCTGAATCATTCGCATAAAAGTGGCTCCGGCATTCTTGAGGCCGAATGGCATGGTGATATAGCAGAAGCACCCGAATGGAGTGATGAAAGCTGTTTTTACCTCATCGGGCCCGTACAGACGGATCTGGTGGTACCCGGAGTAAGCATCTAAAAAAGACAACCTCTCGCATCCCGCGGTCGAGTCAACAATTTGATCTATGCGAGGGAGAGGAAAGTGATCTTTCGGGCAGGCCCGGTTGATGTGCTTGAAATCAATGCACATTCGGAGCGACTTGTCCTTCTTAGGAACCATGACGACATTAGCGAGCCACTCGGAGTGGTATATCTCTCGGATAAATCCTGCCGCCAACAGTCGAGCCACTTCTTCACCGATGGCCTTTCTCTTCTGGACGGCGGACCGCCGAAGATGCTCTTTGACTGGTTTTGCAGACGAGTCGACTCTTAGGCGATGCTCAGCCAGTCCCCTGGGAACACCTGGCATGTCAGCGGGCTTCCATGCAAAAATGTCCCAGTTCTCACGGAGGAACTGGATGAGCGCTTCTTCCTATTTTGGGTCGAGTGTTATGGAGATGCGGGTCGTGTTGGGTTTCGTAGTAATTTCAAAAATTTTCCTACGCGCACACAGGATCATGTGATGCATAGCAACGAGAGGAGAGTGTTGTCTACGTACCCAGCGCAGACCGACTGCGGAAGCAATGACACGACGTAGAGGAAGTAGTCGTACGTCTTCACGATCCAACCGATCAAGCACCGAAACTACGGCACCTCCGAGTTCGAGCACACGTTCAGCTCGATGACGATCCCCGGACTCCGATCCAGCAAAGTGTCGGGGAAGAGTTTCGTCAGCACGACGGCGTGGTGACGATCTTGATGAACTACAGCAGCAGGGCTTCGCCTAAACTCCGCTACAGTATTATCGAGGAATATGGTGGCAGGGGGCACCGCACACGGCTAAGGAATCGATCACGTGGATCAACTTGTGTCAACTTGTGTGTTTAGAGGTGCCCCTGCCTCCGTATATAAAGGAGGAGAGGAGGGGAGGCTGGCCGGCCAAGGGGGGGAGGCGCAGGAGAGTCCTACTCCCTCTGGGAGTAGGATTCCCCCTCCAATCCTAGTCCAACTAGGATTCCTCGGAGGGGAAAAGAGGAGGAGGGGGCCGGCCACCTCTCCTAGTCCTAATAGGACTAGGGGAAGGGGGTGGCGCGCAGCCCATCTAGGGCAGCCCCTTCTCTTTTTCCACTAAGGCCCACTATGGCCCAAATAGCTCCCGGGGGGTTCCGGTAACCCTCTCGGTATTCCGGTAAAATCCCGATTTCACCCGGAACACTTCCGATATCCAAATATAGGCTTCCAATATATCAATCTTTACGTCTCGACCATTTCGAGACTCCTCGTCATGTCCGTGATCACATCCGGGACTCCGAACAACCTTCGGTACATCAAAATGCATAAACTCATAATATAACTGTCATCGTAACCTTAAGCGTGCGGACCCTACGGGTTCGAGAACAATGTAGACATGACCGAGACACGTCTCCGGTCAATAACCAATAGCGGGACCTGGATGCCCATATTGGCTCCTACATATTCTACGAAGATCTTTATCGGTCAGACCGCATAACAACATACGTTGTTCCCTTTGTCATCGGTATGTTACTTGCCCGAGATTCGATCGTCGGTATCCAATACTTAGTTCAATCTCGTTACCGGCAAGTCTCTTTACTCGTTCCGTAATACATCATCTCACAACTAACATATTAGTTGTAATGCTTGCAAGGCTTATGTGATGTGTATTACCGAGAGGGCCCAGAGATACCTCTCCGACAATCGGAGTGACAAATCCTAATCTTGAAATACGCCAACCCAACATCGACCATTGGAGACACCTGTAGTACTCCTTTATAATCACCCAGTTACGTTGTGACGTTTGGTAGTACCCAAAGTGTTCCTCCGGTAAACGGGAGTTGCATAATCTCATAGTCATAGGAACATGTATAAGTCATGAAGAAAGCAATAGCAACATACTAAACGATCGGGTGCTAAGATAATGGAATGGGTCATGTCAATCAAATCATTCTACTAATGATGTGACCTCGTTAATCAAATAACAACTCATTGTTCATGGTTAGGAAACATAACCATCTTTGATTAACGAGCTAGTTAAGTAGAGGCATACTAGTGACACTTTGTTTGTCTATGTATTCACACATGTACTATGTTTCCGGAAAATACAATTCTAGCATGAATAATAAACATTTATCATGATTATAAGGAAATAAATAATAACTTTATTATTGCCTCTAGGGCATATTTCCTTCACATTAAAGGTATAAGAAGTTTCCTTGGTCATGTCGGTTTTTATAGGAGGTTCATTAAGGATTTTTCTAAAATTTCTCGGCCTCTGACTAATCTCTTACAAAAAGATGTTCCTTTTGTCTTTGATGATGATTGTGTAGAAGCATTTGAAATACTTAAGAAAACTTTGGTTTCTGCACCAGTTGTTCAACCTCCTGATTGGAATTTACCCTTTGAAATTATGCGTGATGCTAGTGATTATGTTGTAGGGGCTTTTCTAGGACAAAGAGTTGATAAGAAATTAAATGTTATCCAATATGCTAGTAAAACTATAGACAGTGCCCAAAGAAATTATGCTACTACTGAAAAAGAATTTTTAGCAGTTGTATTTGCTTGTGATAAGTTCAGACCTTATATTGTTGAGTCTAAAGTAACTATTCACACCGATCATGCCGCTATTAAATATCTTATGGAAAATAAAGATGCTATACCTAGACTTATTAGATGGGTTCTCTTGCTACAAGAATTTGATTTTCATATTATTGATAGAAAGGGAGCTGAGAACCCCGTTGCAGACAACTTATCTAGGTTAGAGAATGTTCTTGATGACCCACTACCTATTGAGATAGCTTTCCTGATGAACAACTAGCTATCATAAATGCTTCTCATACTGCTCCATGGTATGCTGATTATGCTAATTATATTGTTGCTAAATTTATACCACCTAGTTTCACATACCAGCAAAAGGAAAAGTTCTTCTATGATTTAAGACACTACTTATGGGATGACCCACATCTTTATAAAGAAGTAGTAGATGGTGTTATTAGACGTTGTGTACCTGAGCATGAACAAGAAGAGATCCTACGCAAGTGTCACTCTGAGGCTTATGGAGGACACCATGCTGGAGATAGAACTGCACACAAGGTATTGCAATCCAGTTTTTATTGGCCTACTCTCTTCAAGGATGCCCGTAATTTTGTCTTGTCTTGTGATGAATTGGTAATATTAGTAGACGTCAAGAAATGGCTATGGACTATTCACTTGTTATTGAACCATTTGATGTTTGGGGCTTTGATTACATGGGACCTTTTCCTTCCTCTAATGGGTATACTCATATTTTAGTTGTTGTTGATTACGTTACTAAGTGGGTAGAAGCTATTCCAACTAGTAGTGTTGATCATAACACCTCTATTAAGATGCTTAAAGAAGTTATTTTTCCGAGGTTTGGAGTCCCTAGATACTTAATGACTGATGGTGGTTCACATTTTATTCATGGTGCTTTTCGTAAAATGCTTGCTAAGTAAGATGTTAATCATAGAATTGCATCCCCATATCATCCACAGTCTAGTGGTCAAGTATAACTTAGCAATAGAGAGCTTAAATTAATTTTGCAAAAGACTATTAATAGATCTAGAAAGAATTGGTCCAAGAAACTTGATGATGCATTATGGGCTTATAGAACTGCATCTAAAAATCCTATGGGTATGTCTCCATATAAAATTGTTTATGGTAAAGCATGTCACTTACCGCTTGAACTAGAACATAAGGCACATTGGGCTATTAAAGAGCTCAACTATGACTTTAAACTAGCCGGTGAGAAGAGGCTTTTTGACATTAGCTCACTTGATGAATGGATAACCCAGTCCTACGAGAATGCCAAATTGTTTAAAGAAAAAGTTAAAATATGGCATGATAAAAGGATACAAAAACGTGAGTTCAATGTAGGTGATTATGTATTGTTATACAACTCTCGTTTAAGATTTTTTATAGGCAAACTTCTCTCTAAATGGGAAGGTCCTTACGTCATCGAGGAGGTCTACCGTTCCGGTGCCATAAAAATCAACAACTTCGAAGGCACAAATCTGAGGGTGATAAACGGTCAGAGAATCAAACATTATATCTCAGGTAATCCCATAAATGTTGAAACTAATGTTATTGAAACCTTAACCCCATAGGAATACATAAGGGACACTTTCCAAAACGTTTCAGACTCCAAAAAGGAATAGGTATGAGGTACGGTAAGTAAACCGACTCCAAAACAACTCTAATAGCAATTTTTCTCCGTTTTGGAATATTTAAGAAAATAGGAAAATAAAAAGCAGTCTGGGAAGGACATGGGGCTTCCATGAGGGTGGAGGGCGTGCCCTACCCCCCTGGGCGCGCCCCCTGCCTCGCGGGCACCCCGTGTGCTCTCCGGACTCCGTTTTCTTGCATGACACTTCTTTTGGTCGGTAAAAATTCATTATATAATCTCCCAAAGGTTTTGACCACCATATCACGCAAATATCCTCTGTTTTTGTTTCTAGCTGTTTCTGCTGCAGATTAGAACAATATGTCATCCCAAGATTCAGAGGGAGAAAGCTATGTGGCTGATTACCTTGCAGATCATAAGGTCTACGGGGACTTGGAGCATTGTGGTTGGACCATGGAGGAAGAAGAAGACTATGGGCCTAAGGGAAAGGAGGAGACGAGCTCAGATGAAGATGAAGTCCCATTACCTCAACCTAGGGACATGCATGTGGAGTTCAAAAAGTCAAGCCTCCCAAATAGAGCAAAGAAACCTAAGATCGAGTTTATCCCTTTTCGTCTCTTGCAGGAGAACAAACAGAACTATGCAAAAAGGTACTAAGCCTTGAGCGGGAGATCGAGGACCTAAAGGAGCAAAATTCTATCCTCAAGCTCAAATTAAAGAAGAAGCACACGCCATCAACAACACCTTCTTCACCAACAAAGAAGAACTAAGTATTGGGTATGGGCACTCCCCTTAGCAACTGCCAAGCTTGGGGGAGTGCCCCGGTATCGTATCACCATCACACTTTTATCTTTACCATTTTTCTTAGTTCGATCCTTTTGATAATATCTTGATCTAGTAGAATAAAGTTTTAGTATGATCTAGTTGTGATTTTTGCTTTATGATCCTTCTATGTAATCGAGTCCATGAGCTATATATAATAAAGATTAGTGTTGAGTCAGGGGATTGATTATTTTCTAAGACCTTGAGGGGATAGAATTAAATAAAAGAGAAGAAATAAAAAGAAATAAAGGGATCATGTGGATCTTATGGAGAGTAATGAGCTCACATATAAAGAGTATGATGAATAAAAATTGTTGAGAGTTGACAAACATAGTTTTGGTCATCATTGCAATTAATAGGAAGTAATAAAGAAAGATAGGTTTTCACATATAAATATACTATCTTGGACATCTTTTATGATTGTGAGCACTCATTAAACTATGACTTGCTGAAGAGTTGACGTTGGACAAGGAAGACAACGTAATGGGTTATGTTTTCTTACATTTGAGATAAATTATATTGTCATGGATCATCCAACATGTTGAACTTGCCCTTACCTCTCTTCCTAGCCAATTTCTTTGCACCAAGTAGAGATACTACTTGTGCTTCCAAATATCCTTAAACCCAGTTTTGCCATGAGAGTCCATCATATCTACATATGGATTGAGTAAGATCCTTCAAGTAAGTTGTCATTGCTGCAAGCAAGAAAAATTGCTCTCTAAATATGTATGATTTATTAGTGTGGAGAAAATAAGCTTTATACAATCTTGTGATGTGGAAGAAATAAAAGCGACAGACTGCATAATAAAGGTCCATATCACAAGTGGCAATATAAAGTGGTGTTCTTTCGCATTAAGATTGTGTGCATCCAACCATAAAAGCACATGACAACCTCTGCTTCCCTATGCGAAGGGCCTATCTTTTATTCTTGTCTATTACTTCATATAAGAGTCAAGGTGATCTTCACCTTTCCTTTTTACATTTTATCCTTTGGCAAGCACAATGTGTTGGAAAGATCCTGATATATATGGCTAATTGGATGTGGGTTTGCATGAACTATTATTGTTGACATTACCCTTGAGGTAAAAAGTTGGGAGGCAAAACTATAAGCCCCTATCTTTCTCTGTGTCCGATTAAAACTTCATAACCATAAATATCACATGAGTGTTAGCAATTGTGAAATACTAAATGATGGTTGAGTATGTGGACTTGCTGAGAAGCTCTTATATTGACTATTTCCTATGTTATGATAAATTGCAATTGCTTCAATGACTGAGATTATAGTTTGTTAGTTTTCAATGAAGTTTCTGATTCATACTTGAGTATGTGAATGAATTGTTACTTTATCATAAGAGATCATATGACAATATATATATATATATGTGTGTGTGTGTGTGTTGTTGTTCTAAGAATGATCATGATGCCCTCATGTCCGTATTTTATTTTATCGACACCTCTATCTCTAAACATGTGGACATATTTTTCGATTTCGGCTTTCTCTTGAGGACAAGCGAGGTCTAAGCTTGGGGGAGTTGATACGTCCATTTTGCATAATGCTTTTATATCAACATTTATTGCATTATGGGCTGTTATTACACATTATGTCACAATACTTATGCCTATTCTCTCTTATTTTACAAGGTTTACATGAAGAGGGGGAATGCCGGCAGCTGGAATTCTGGGCTGTAAAAGGAGAAAATATTAGAGACCTATTCTGCACATCTCCAAAAGTCCTGAAACTCCATGGGAATTATTTTCAGAATATATAAAAAATATTGGGCGAAAGAAGTACCAGAGGGGGGCCACCCACCGTCCATGAGGGTGGGGGCGCGCCCTACCCCCCTGGGTGTGCCCCCTGCCTCATGGGCCCCCTGGTGGCCCTCTGATGCCTATGTTTGGCTATATGGAGTCTTTCGTCGAGGAAAAAATCATAAGCAAGCTCATGGGATGAAACTCCACCACAACGAGGCGCAACCTTGGCGGAACCAATCTAGGGCTCCGGCGGAGCTATTCTGCCAGGGAAACTTCCCTCCGGGAGGGGGAAATTATCACCATCATCATCACCAATGATCCTCTCATTGGGAGGGGTCAATCTCCATCAACATATTCACCAGCACCATCTCATCTCAAACCCTAGTTCATCTCTTGTATCCAATCTTTGTATCCAAACCTCAGATTGGTACCTGTGGGTTGCTAGTAGTGTTGATTACTCCTTATAGTTGATGCTAGTTGGTTGACTTGGTGGAAGATCATCTGTTCAGATCCATTATGCATATTAATACCCCTCTGATTATGAACATGAATATGCTTTTTGAGTAGTTACGTTTGTTCCTGAGGACATGGGAGAAGTCTTGCTATAAGTAGTCATGTGAATTTTGTATTCGTTCGATATTTTGATGAGATGTATGTTGTCATCCCTCTAGTGGTGTCATGTGAACGTTGACTACATGACACTTCACCATTGTTTGGGCCTAGAGGGAGGCATTGCGAAGTAATAAGTAGATGATGGGTTGCTAGAGTGACAGAAGCTTAAACCCTAGTTTATGCGTTGCTTCATAAGGGGCTGATTTGGATCCATATGTTTCATGCTATGGTTAGGTTTACCTTAATACTTCTGTTGTAGTTGCGGATGCTTGCAATAGGGGTTAATGATAAGTGGGATGCTTGTCCAAGTAAGGGCAGTACCCAAGCACCAGTCCACACACATATCAAATTATCAATGTACCGAACGCGAATCATATGAACGTGATGAAAACTAGCTTGACGATAATTCCCATGTGTCCTCAGGAGCGTTTTCCTTTATATAGGAGTTTGTCCAGGCTTGTCCTTTGCTACAAAAAGGATTGGGCCATCTTGCTGCACCTTATTTACTTGCATTACTTGTTACTCGTTACAAATTACCTTATCACAAAACTATCTGTTACCAATAATTTCAGTGCTTGCAGAGAATACCTTGCAGAAAACCGCTTATCATTTCCTTCTGCTCCTCGTTGGGTTCAACACACTTACTTATCGAAAAGGAAATGATAGATCCCCTACACTTGTGGGTCATCACCCCCCACCCTCGTGGTGGCCCTAGGACTCCTCTGGTCCATCTCCGGTACTCCGTGGGCTTCTTCTCGTCCAAAAACAATCTTCGTGAAATTTCAGGTCAATTGGACTCCGTTTGGTTTTCTTTTTCTGTGATACTCAAAAACAAGGAAAAACAGAAACTGGCACTGGGCTCTAGGTTAATAGATTAGTCCCAAAAATCATATAAAATAGCTTATAAATGCATATAAAACATCCTAGATGGATAATATAATAGCATGGAACAATCAAAAATTATAGATACGTTGGAGACATATCAGTATAGTGATTGCTTTTTGATCTTCAGGAAGAACCATGTTCATTGAATCTAATTCAACTAAAGTTGGAGAAACTGACACCCACCAGCCACCTGTGTGTGAAGCACGTCGATAGTACTAGTCTCGCGTAAGCGTACGCGTAATGTTGGTCTGGGCCGCTTCATCCAACAATACCGCCGAATCGAGAATCAACTAGTGACGGCAAGCAATATGTATATACCCACGCCCACAACTCCTTTGTGTTCTACTCGTGCATATAACATCTACGCATAGACCTGGCTCGGATGCCATTGTTGGGGAACGCAGTAAAAGAAATTCCTACGCACACGCAAGATCTATCTAGGTGATGCATAGAAACGAGAGGGGAGAGTGTTGTCCACGTACCCTCGTAGACCGTAAGCGGAAGCGTTATGACAGCGCGGTTGATGTAGTCGAAAGTCTTCACGATCCAACCGATCCTAGCACAGAAAGTATGGCACCTCCGTGATTTGCACACGTTCAACTCGGTGAAGTCCCACGAACTCTCGATCCAACTGAGTGTCGAGGGAGAGCTTCATCAGCACGACGGCGTGATGACGGTGATGATGATGCTACTGGAACAGGGCTTCGCCTAAGCACCGCTACGATATGACCGAGGTGGATTATGGTGGAGGGGGCACCGCACACGGCTAAGGGATCAATGATGAACTTGTGTGTCTATGGGGTGCCCCCCTCCCCTGTATATAAAGGAGTGGAGGAGGGGGAGAGGGCCGGCCTCCTAGGCACACCTCCTACTCCCGGTGGGAGTAGGAAGCCCCCTTTCCTAGTTGGAGTAGGAGAGGGAAGGAAGGGGGAGAAGGAGAGAAGGAAAGGGGGGCATCCCCCCCACCCACCAATTCGGATTGAGCTTGGGGGGGCCCACCTTGGCCGCCTCCTCCTCCTTTCCACTATGGCCCATTATGGCCCATTGACTCCCCCGGGGGGGTCCGGTAACCCCCCAGTACTCCAGTATATGCCCTAACTCTCTCGAAACCTTTCCAATGTCCAAACATAGTCATACAATATATCGATATTTATGTCTCGACCATTTCGAGACTCCTCGTCATGTCCGTGATCACATCCGGGATTCCGAACTACCTTCGGTACATCAAAACACATAAACTCATAATACCGATTGTCACTGAACGTTAAGCATGCGGACCCTACGGGTTCGAGAACTATGTACACATGACCGAGACACGTCTCCGGTCAATAACCAATAGCAGAACCTAGATGTTCATATTGGCTCCCACATATTCTACGAAGATCTTTATCGGTCAAAGCGCATAACAACATACGTTGTTCCCTTTGTCATCGGCATGTTACTTGCCCGAGATTCGACCATTGGTATCTCAATACCTAGTTCAATCTCATTACTGGCAAGTCTCTTTAATCGTTTCGTAATGTATCATCCCGCAACTAACTCATTAGTCACATTGCTTACAAGGCTTATAGTGATATGCATTATCGAGAGGGCCCAAAGATACCTCTCTGATACTCGGAGTGACAAATCCTGATCTTGATCTATGCTAATTCAACAAGCACCATCGGAGACACCTGTAGAGCATCTTTATAGTCACCCGGTTACGTTGTGACATTTGATAGCACACTAAGTGTTCCTCAGTTATTCGGGTGCATGATCCCATAGTCCTAGGAACATGTATAAGTTATGGAGAAAGCAATAGCAACAAACTAAACGATCATCGTGCTAAGCTAACGAATGGGTCAAGTCAATCACATCATTCTCTAATGATATGATCCCGTTAATCAAATGACAACTCATGTATATGGTCAGGAAACATAACTATCATTGATTCAACGAGATAGTCAAGTATAGGCATACTAGTGACACTCTGTTTGTCTATGTATTCACACATGTACTAAGTTTCCGGTTAATACAATTCTAGCATGAATAATAAACATTTATCATGATATAAGGAAATATAAATAACAACTTTATTATTGCCTCTAGGGCATATTTCCTTCAAAGATTTCCGTAGGCTTGCCAACTTGTGGCTCTCATTTTGATGAACTAACCTTAGGCAAGCTTGGCAAAAATGTATGGCGAAGTGTGGCAATGCTAGGCCTAGAAACAACCAGCCCCTAATTAACCTTAGGCAAGTGTGGCAACATTGTATGGCAAAGTGTGGCATGGTTAGGCCTAGGACCAAACAGCCCATTAATGTTTATTTGCTAATTAATAGCATTGCATGCAATGAACTAACCACTGCATGTCGTGTTTGGTAGTCTCGAGTCATTGAGAACATGCACTCCCACATCTCTTATTGGTTGATATGTCAAGAAACAAGAATGTTTATTTGCTAATTAAGGCTGCTTTCAATGCATTGGTGCTTACAAGAAGTGCTAAGCATATTAAATACTTTAGCAACTAATGACCCCAATGCACAGGTGGTTAACTTGTTGGTGCTAAGTATCCTTCATTTAATGATTCTGCAACTAAAGTTATTCATGCATTGGTGGGATTCTTCAAGTGTTGAAAGCATAAGTGCTCCCTGGGTGATTTTGGTAATTAATGTCAACATATCTCTTGTTGGACTAACACTTTTATCTAGAATATTTTAGATGAGTTCAACAGTGGAGTGGCTTGGACAAGAGGATGTGGAACCCCTTCAAGATGCTAAGGACAAAGATTGGCTCAAGCTCAAGACTCTACATTTTCATTTCAGTGATCCAAGACCACATTGAGTCCATAGGAAAAGCCAATACTATTAAAAGGGGATGAGGTGTTGCTTAATGGCTTGCTTGCTCAAAGTGCTTAGTGATATGCTCCAAAAGCCCTCAACCACTTTCTCATTTCCACATATGTCCCAAACCTAAAGTCAAACTCGGCCCCATCAATTTGATCTATCCGGTGCCACCGAGTTCACTCGACATAGCCACTGCCACAAACCATAATCAGTTTAGTCTCACCAATGGGATCTCAGTATCACCGAGATGGGCTTGCAAACTCTGTGTTACCTATTGCAATAATTTCGGTCTCACCGAGATATGCAATCGGTCCCACAGAGTTTGCTTGACCAACTCTCTGTTTTGCTTATTACCAAAATCGGTCCCACTGAGTTTGTGTAATCGGTCAAACCGAGTTGAGGTTTTACCCTAACCCTAGCACATCGGTCCTACCGAGTTGATCATATCGGTCCCACCAAAAATCCTAACGTTCACATTTTGAATTGAATCGTCTGACCGAGTTTCATGATTTGGTCCCACCGAGTTTGGTAAATTGTGTGCAACGGTTAGATTTTGTGTGGAGGCTATATATACCCCTCCACCCACTCTTCATTCATGGAGAGAGCCATCAGAACGTGCCTGCACTTCTAGCATACATTTTCTGAGAGAGAACCACCTACTCATGTGTTGAGACCAAGATATTCCAATCCAACCACAAGAATCTTGATCTCTAGCCTTCCCCAAGTTGCTTTCCACTCAAATCATCTTTCCACCAAATCCAAATCTGTGAGAGAGAGTTGAGGGTTGGGGAGACTATCATTTGAAGCACAAGAGCAAGGAGTTCATCAACACGCCATCTATTAGAGTGGTGTCTCCTAGATTTGTAGGTGTTACTAGGGAGCCTCCCACATGATTGTGGAGTTGAACCAAGGAGTTTGTAAGGGAAAGGAGATCGCCTACTTCGTGAAGATCTACCCAAGTGAGGCAAGTCCTTCGTGGGCGATGGCCATGGTGGGATAGACAAGGTTGCTTCTTCGTGGACCCTTCGTGGGTGGAGCCCTCCGTCGACTCACTCAACCGTGACCCTTCGTGGGTTGTAGTCTCCATCAACGTGGATGTACGATAGCACCACCTATCGGAACCACACCAAAAATCTCCGTGTCTCCAATTGCGTTTGCATACTCCAATCCCATCCCTTTACATTCTTGCAACTTGCATGCTTTACTTTCCGCTGCTCATATACTCTTGCCATGCTTGCTTGAAATGTATTGTGAATGTTTAAACTTGTGCTAAAACTCCACCTTAACTTGAAGAAATTAAAAAGTGCTACTTTTCTTTGTTGAGGGTCTAATCAGCCCCCCCTCTAGACACCTCTTCTCGATCCTACAATTGGTATCAGAGCTTTGGTCTCCATTGCTTTGGTGTAATCACCATTGGAGGAAGATGGATGAGTCTATGTTGGGGAGTCTTAGAAGTAGAGTACCTATACTTGATGGAGAGTTCTTTCATGAGTGGAAAATTGAGATGCTTGAGATTTTCAATGAATATCACTTGAACAAGTACATTACTACCCATTGTTGACCCCTTGCATCCTACCCTTGTTGAGTCTATTAACATGATCCAAAACCTTAGAATTGTTAATCTTATCACTAGAGGATTACCTAGAAACTTGATTGCTAGCTTGCCAGCTCTTGATTGTGCTTACACCATATGGAGATTTCTCGAGGAACTATTTCCAAACTATTCCTTGCAAAACTTAGATGAAATTCTTCATAAGTCTATTGCCTTGAGTAAGATGGATTCCAATGATCCTAAGTTTGGTGATTGCCTATTTGAGCTTACTAACCTCAACATGCTAAAGGAGATGTTCGAATCATTAGCAATATCATCTCCGAAGCCATTAGAATTCATAAAGACGAATATTGTGATGATCATTTATCTAATGAATCACTCTCTCTAGGAATTGATCCATCACAAGACGATGTTGAACATGGATACTATGGTGAGGATGACGATAGTGACTTTGATCTCGATGAGTCTATGAGAGATTTTGGTCTTATGTCAAATCTTCGCGGCTACATGGCTGGAGGAAAGGAATGGGTTCTTGATAGTGGATGTACCGATCACATGACCGGAGATAAGGATATGTTTCGTGAGCTTGCTGAAAACGACGGCCCTTGAAAGTATGTCACCTTTGGTGATAACTCTAAGGGTAAGGTGGTTGGCCTTGGTAAGGTGGCCATCTCACATGATAGCTCCATACAAAATGTTATGCTCGTTGAATCTATTGGCTATAATCTACTTTCCGTATCTAGACTTGCTGACTTTGGTTTCAATGTCCTATTTACTGAAGTAGATTGCCAAGTGTTTTGTAGAGATAATCATAAAATGGTCTTTATCGGTATTCGTAGAGATGATCTTTACATTGTTGACTTCACTAAAAAGGCTCAACCTAGAACTTGCTTAATTGCTAAATCCTCTAAAGGCTGGTTGTGGCATAGAAGATTAGGTCATGTGGGCATGAGAAATCTTGATAAGCTCTTTAAAGGTGATCATATCCTTGGAGTGAAAGATGTTATATTTGACAAGGATAGATTGTGTAGTGCTTGTCAAGCAGGAAAACAAGTTGGAGGAAGCTGATGTCTACTACACAACCTTCTTCTTGTAGACGTTGTTGGGCCTCCAAGTGAAGAGGTTTGTAGGACAGTAGCAAATTTCCCTCAAGTGGATGACCTAGTTTATCAATTCGTAGGAGGCGTAGGATGAAGATGGTCTCTCTCAAGCAACCCTGCAACCAAATAACAAAGAGTCTCTTGTGTCCCCAACACACCCAATACAATGGTAAATTGTATAGGTGCACTAGTTCGGCGGAGAGATGGTGAAACAAGTGGTATATGGATGGTAGATAAAGGTATTTGTAATCTGAAATAATAAAAACAACAAGGTAACGAATGATAAAAGTGAGCGTAAACGGTATTGCAATGCTAGGAAACAAGGCCTAGGGTTCATACTTTCACTAGTGTAAGTCCTCTCAACAATACTAACATAATTGGATCATAAAACTATCCCTCAACATGCAACAAAGAGTCACTCAAAAGTCACTAATAGCGGAGAACGAACGAAGAGATTATGGTAGGGTACGAAACCACCTCAAAGTTATTCTTTCCAATCAATCCGTTGGGCTATTCCTATAAGTGTCACAAACAGCCCTAGAGTTTGTACTAGAATAACACCTTAAGATACAAATCAACCAAAACCCTAATGTCACCTAGATACTCCAATGTCACCTCAAGTATCCGTGGGTATGATTATACGATATGCATCACACAATCTCAGATTCATCTATTCAACCAACACAAAGGACCTCAAAGAATGCGCCAAAGTTCTACCGGAGAATCACGACGAAAACGTGTGCCAACCCCTATGCATAGGTTCATGGGCGGAACCTGCAAGTTGATCACCAAAACATACATCAAGTGAATCACGTGATATCCCATTGTCACCACAGATATCCACGGCAAGACATACATCAAGTGTTCTCAAATCTTTAAAGACTCAATCCGATAAGATTACTCCAAAGGGGAAACTCAATTCATTACAAGAGAGTAGAGGGGGGATAAAACATCATAGGATCCAACTATAATAGCAAAGCTCGCGATACATCAAGATCGTATCATCTCAAGAACACGAGAGAGAGAGAGATCAAACACATAGCTACTGGTACATACCCTCAGCCCCGAGGGAGAACTACTCCCTCCTCGTCATGGAGAGCACCGGGATGATGAAGATAGCCACTGGAGAAGGATTCCCCCCTCCGGTAGGGTGCCGAAACGGGTCTAGATTGGTTTTCGGTGTCTACAGAGGCTTCTGGGGGCGGAACTCCCGATCTATTATTTGTTCGGATGTTCTTAGGGTATATGGAGGTATATAGGTGGAAGAAGTATGTCAGGGGGGCACGAGAGGCTCACGAGGGTGGAGGGCGCGCCCCCTTCCTCGTGACCTACTCGTAGGTTCCCCGACGTGCACTCCAAGTCTTCTGGGCTTCTTTCCTTCCAAAAATGAATTCCGTGAAGTTTCAGGTCAATTGGACTCCGTTTGATTTTCCTTTTCTTCGAAACCCTAAAACAGGGTAAAAACATAAACTAGCACTGGGCTCTGGGTTAACAGGTTAGTCCCAAAAATGATATAAAAGTGTATAATAAAGCCCATAAACATTCAAAATAGTAGATAATATAGCATGGAGCAATCAAAAATTATAGATACATTGGAGACGTATCAGAAGCCACCCCGTGAAGAACATCATGACCACGAGAAGACCACTTGAGCTACTTCATATGGATCTCTTTGGTCCCAATGCCTATAAAAGTCTCAGTGGAAACTCATTTGGTCTAGTCATAGTAGATGATTTTTCAAGATTTACGTGGGTGTTCTTTCTTGATGATAAATTGCAAGTCCAAAAGATCTTCAAGAACTTCTCTAGGAAGGCCCAAAATCAATTTCAAGGGAAGATCAAGAAGTTTCGCAGCGACAACGGAACGGAGTTCAAGTACGCAAATGTGGATACCTTTCTTGACGAAGAAGGGATTTCACATGAGTTCTCGGCTACGTACACACCTCAACAAAATGGAGTTGTTGAGAGGAAGAACCGGACTCTTATCGAGATGGAAAGAATGATGCTTGATGAGTACAAGACGCCAAAACACTTTTGGGCGGAAGCGGTTGAGACAGGTTGTCATGTAACAAATCGCTTGTATCTTCACAAGCTACTCGGCAAGATGGCATACGAGCTTCTCACCAGTAACAAACCCCAAGTTGGATACTTTCGAGTATTCGGCTCAAAGTGCTATATTCTTGATGAGCATCGTTGTTCTAAATTTGCTCCTAATTCTCATGAGGGTTTCCTACTTGGTTATGGCTTAAACTCTCACACTTACCGTGTCTACAACATCTTCACCCGAAATTTTGAAGAGACGGTAGATGTGAAGTTTGATGAATCTAACGGCTCGCAAGTAGAGCAATTGCCAATTGATGTAGGAGACAAAGACCCTTCAGAAGCAATCCAGGACTTGTCAATTGACAAGATTCATCCAACGGAGGTGAAGGAGAGTACCTCATATGTCCAAGTGGAAGCTTCTACCTCATGACAAGGTGAACCAAGAGTTGACATGGAAGCATCCACAAGTGGGACACACCAAGATGAAGGGAACAAGGAAGTACAACAAGATGAACCTCATCAACCTCCTTCTCCACCTCGATAAGAGAACAACAACGTCAACAACAAAGAAGGCCAAGAGGAAGAGCAAAATGATGAAGAAGATGTTCCACCCCGACCCAAGCAAAAGCTCTCACGAGTTCGAGTAAGAGTCTCAAAAGACCACCCCATTGAAAAAATCTTCAATGATATCCACACTGAGAGAATCACTCGCTCTAAAACTCATTTGGCTAATTTTTGTGAACATTATTCATTCATCTCTAGCATTGAACATATGAAGGTTGAAGAAGCATTGGAAGATCCGGATTGGATAAATGCCATGCATGAAGAGCTACACAACTTCGAGAGAAACTAAGTGTGGGCATTGGTCGAGAAGCCCAACAACAACCACAACATCATAAGTACCAAATGGGTATTTCACAACAAGCAAGACGAAGATGGAAAATTCGTTTGCAACAAAGCACGTCTCGTTGCCCAAGGCTACACTCAAGTCGAAGGTATGGACTATGGTGAGACATATGCCCCCATTGCTAGACTTGAGTCCATCCGCATCTTACTTGCCTATGCAAATCACCATGATATTACCTTGTACCAAATGGAAATTACAAGTGCTTTTCTAAATGGTGAAATTGAGGAGGAAGTTTATGTTAAACAACCTCTTGGCTTTGTTAATCCTAAGAAACCCGACCATGTTTACAAACTTCACAAAGATCTTTATGGTCTTAAACAAGATCCTAGAGTGCGGTATAAATGCTTGACCAAGTTCCTTATTGAAAAAGGCTTTGAGAATGGAAACATAGATTCTACTCTTTTTACTAAAAGGTTTAATGGTGAATTATTTGTGTGCCAAAATTATGTTGATGATATCATATTTTGTTCAACTAACCCTCATTTTAGTGAAAAGTTTGGAAAGTTGATGTCGGAGAAGTTTGAGATGTCTATGATGAGTGAACTCAAGTTCTTTCTTGGTTTGCAAATCAAGCAAGCTAAGGAGGGTACCTTTGTTTCCCAAACAAAGTATACCAAGGACCTATTCAAGAAGTTCAACATGCAACAATGCAAAGGTATGAATACACCCATGCCTACTAGTGGACATCTTGACTTGACTAAGGATGGCGAACCGGTTGACCAAAAGGTTTACTGCTCTATGATTGGTTCATTGTTATATCTGTGTGCCTCCCATCCTAATATTATGCTAAGTGTGTTCATGTGTGCACGATATCAAGCAGCCCCAAAGAATGTCATCGTATGGTTGTGAAAAGGATAGTGAGATACTTAATTCATACAGCAAATTTTGGCATTTGGTATCCTAAGAGGTCCTCTTTTGATCTTGTTGGCTATTCCGACTCGGACTATGCCGGAGACAAGGTTGATAGAAAGTCCACTTCGGGTACTTGTCAATTTCTTGGTAGATCTCTTGTGTCTTGGTCATCCAAGAAGCAAAACTCGGTATCCTTATCCACCGCCGAAGCAGAATACATTATCGCCGGTTCATGTTGTGCTCTATTACTTCAGATGAGCCAAACTCTTAAAGATTATGGGATCTATGTGAAATGTGTTCCATTGCTTTGTGACAATGAAAGTGCTATTAAGATTGCTCACAATCCTGTGCAACATTCTCGAACTAAGCATATTGAAGTTCGTTATCATTCCATTCGAGATCATGTTGCTAAAGGGGACATTGATCTTAAGCATGTTTGTACTGATAAGCAATTAGCGGATATATTCACCAAACCGCTTGATGAGAAAGTATTTTGCCGTTTGAGAGGTGAATTGAAAATCATTGATGCTTCAAACTTGGAGTAGAAACTCCATTTGGATACATGCAAGGCATGAAGGCTTTGAGGATTTTGATGATGAGGATTTTGTGGATTTCTTCTTTTTCTTTGCATCATCAGAACTGTAATCCTTGTATTTCTTCTTCTTTGATTCCTTTTCCCACTGAGGACAATCTTGAATGAAATGTCCAGGTTTCTTGCATTTGTGACAAAGCCTCTTCTTGTAGTCACTGGATGAGGAATCATTGCTCCTTGAGGATCTTCCAAGGCGACCACGTCTTGAGAACTTTTGGAACTTCTTCACGAGCAGAGCCAGATCATGGCTCAGTTCTTCAGGATCACCAAGGCTGCTACCAGAGTCTTCAACTTCGGACTCAGATACTGCCTTGGCCTTCATTGCACGTGTTCTACCATAGCTTGAACCATAGAGATCTCTCTTTTCAGCAAGTTGGAACTCATGAGTATTTAGCCTCTCGAGAATATCAACGGGATCAAGTGACTTGTAATCAGCACGTTCTTGTATCATCAATGCCAGAGTGTCAAATGAGGAATCAAGCGATCTCGGCAATTTCTTCACCACCTCATGGTCGGTGATGTCAGTGGCACCAAGTGCTTGAAGCTCATTTGAGATGTCAGTGAGGTGATCGAAGGTTTGTTGAACATTTTCATTGTCGAGTCTTTTGAAGCGGTTGAAGAGATTGCGAAGAACATCAACTCAAGAGTCACGCTGAGTTGAGACTCCTTCATTCACTTTGGACAACCTGTCCCAGATAAGCTTCGCTGTTTCCAAAGCACTCACTCTGCCATACTGTCCTTTGCTCAGATGGCCACATATGATATTCTTTGCTTGAGAGTCGAGTTGCTTGAATCTCTTCACATCGGCAGCATTCAGAGAAGGTGTGACTGAGGGAACACCATTTTCCACAACATACCAGAGATCGTTATCAATTGCTTCAAGATGCATTCGCATCTTATTCTTCCAGTAGGGGTAGTCCGTCCCACCGAAGGTAGGACACCCAGCAGAGACCTTGATCCTACCTACGGTCGACATAACTAAAACTCCAGGCGGTTAAACCAAAATCACACAGAACAAGGGAGTACCTTGCTCTGATACCAATTGAAAGTGTGTTATATCGACTAGAGGGGGGTGAATAGGCGATTTTTATGAAATTCTTCACTGAGGAATTTGCCGGTGAGGAAATTCCTTAGCGAAGAACTACTAGCAACGGAATAAGTACTCAAAGGTAAACATAACAGAATACAAGCATAGTCATCATGATGAAATGAAGACATGCACAGAGTACAGGAAGCATAAATCACAGGATAACACAGGATGAAGACAAACAGACTGAAGAAATTGAACTGAGGAAATTGAGAAAGTCTTCAGTCAAGGTCTTCTAACACAGATATGAACAAACATACAACACAGTTATGAGGAAATGAAAGAGTTGAGGAAATAGAACCAGTAAGCTCGGTGAAGACAATGAATTGGTAGACCAGTTCCAACTGCTGTCTCAGTTGTACGTCTGGTTGGAGCGGCTGAGTATTTAAACTCGAGGACACACTGTCCCGGACACCCAGTCAAGGACACTTAGTCCAAGACACCCAGTCCTCACTGTATTCTCCTTGAAATAAGGTCACACAGACCTCGTCCAATCACTTGTGGTAAGTCTTCAGGCGACTTCCAAACCTTCACAAACTTGGTCACCCGGCGATCCACAATTCCTCTTGGATGCTCTAGACCATGACGCCTAACCGTCTGGAAGAAGCACAGTCTTCAAAGGTAACAAGCATCGGATCCACTCAGGATCAATCTCTTCAATGATGTCAATCACTTGGGGTTTGTAGGTGTTTGTGTTTTGGGTTTTTGGTTTTTCCTCACTTGATGATTTTCGCTCAAAGTCCTCAGAGGATGGGTTGCTCTCAAATGACAAGTGTCGGTTTCTCTCGGAGCAGCCTCAACCGGCTAGTGGTTGTAGGGGGCGGCTATTTATAGCCTAGGGAGCAGCCCGACATGATAAGACATAAATGCCCTTCAATGATATGACCGTTAGGTGGATAGATATTTTGGAACAGCTGGCGCATAGCACATCAACGGTCGGAATTTTGAGTACCAAAATCCTCAGGGCTATCATGTTCCTCACTGTGTAGGCAATCCGCCCTAGTGAATTCCTAACTCCTCAGTCAGGACAAATTTCTCAGAGACCAGAAGAACTTCGTCTCTGTCACTGAAGAAATTGACTGAACTATATGAGATTTCCAATGGCTTCACTCGAAGGGATTGGTAGGTGTAGGATTTTGAGTTGAGCATCACATGGAAATTTTTCCTTAGTATTTCCTCGACCCCATTTAACAGTACGGTGTTTCCTATGACTCAGGAAAGAGAAAAACAAAACTATGAAAACGAAAGTCTTCAAGCTTCATATTCCTCGCATGAATATCAATTCTTCACGGACACACCAATTTCTTCACTTTCAAAGTCTTTATGAAAGTCTTCAGAAATACCAAAATCTTCAGTCGAAGATATTCATTTTTAGGGGTCGACTTTTCCTGTAAATATCAAACTCCTCATAGACTTATAGACCTGTGTACACTCACACACGCATTAGTCCCTTAACCTATAAGTCTTCAATACACCAAAATCACTAAGGGGCACTAGATGCACTTACAGTCAGACCGATTTAGTTCATAATGTGACGGTTAGGGTTTTCGATGGGACCAACATGATCAACTCGGTGGGACCGATGCGCTAGGGTTAAGGTAAAGCCTCATCTTGGTTGGACCGATTACACAAACTCGGTGGGACCGATTTTGGTAATAAGCAAAACAGAGAGTTGGCCAAGCAAACTCGGTGAGACCGATTGCATATTTCGGTGGAACTGAAATTAATGCAATAGGCAACAGAGAGTTTGCAAGCCCGTCTCGATGAGACCGAGATCCCATCGGTGAGACCAAATTGATTAGGGTTTCTGGCAGTGGCTATGTCAAGAGAACTCGGTGGCGCCGGATAGGAAATTTCGGTAGGGCCGAGTTTGACTTTTGGTTTGGGACATATGTGGATTTGAGAAAGTAGTTTAGGGTTGTGGAGCATATCACTAAGCACTTTGAGCAAGCAAGCCATTAAGCAACACCTCGTCCCCTCTTAATGGTATTGGCTTTCCTATGGTCTCAATGTGATCTTGGATCACTGAAGTAGAAAATGTAGAGTCCTGAGCTTTGAGCTTGAGCCAATCCTTTGTCCTTATCATCTCGAAAGGGTTCCACATCCTCTAGTCCATGCCACTCCATTGTTGAACTTATCTGAAGCATTCTAGATGAAAGCATTAGTCCAACAAGAGATATGTTGACATTAATTACCAAAATCACCCAAGGAGCACTTGTGCTTTCAGTTAAGCATCACATCAGTCACTCTGACTTTGTTCACTTGGACCCCACTTAAGAATACGGTGGTTCCTATGACTCAACAAAGAAGAAAAGGAAACTATGAAACAACTATGTCTTCACACTCCATAGTCTTCAAGTGAATGTCTTCACATGCCATAATCTTCATCGTGAACGTCTTCATGAACCACCATTGTCTTCAATGTATACACACATTTTTAGGGGTCATCTTTGGTAGGTAAACCGATTCAATAAGGGACTACTACCTGTGTTATCCTGCAATTCTCACAAACACATTAGTCTCTCAACCAAGTTTGTCGTCAATACTCCAAAACCAACTAGGGGTGGCACTAGATGCACTTACACTCCCCCTACTTGTTCTTATTATGCACGGAGGTCCTAACTGCTCTCTTAGCAAATACGGAGGAGATAGGAAATATTTCCAGAATTCAGGTTAGCAGTGAAGCTCCTCTAGTGTCCAATCTACTTTTCACGGATGGTTCGTTGATCCTTATGCGAGTGAATGCAAGTAATGCGGAGGCTTTGAGAGCGGTTCTGGATTCCTATTGTGCTGCCTCAGGGCAAATGGTGAGTGTTGAAAAATCAAGAATATTTTTTAGCCCCAACACAAAAGTGGAAGACAAGGTGCAAGTTTGTATTATTTTGAATATTATGACCGAAGCACTTAATGACAAATATCTGGGTTTACCTACTAATGTGGGGATGTACAAGAGCGATTGTTTCTAGTTCCTGATTGATAGAGTTATTATGAAAATTAGTGGATGGAAAGAAAAAATGTTATCTGGTGGAGGAAAGGAAATTTTTCTCAAATCTGTTATTCAAGCGATCCCAACTTATGCCATGTCTGGCTTTAAAATTCCTATTTTTTTGAAAAGGAATCATTGATGTGATGTCGCAATTTTGGTGGGGTGATGAGGACAATCAAAAAAGGATGCACTGGATGGCGTGGTGGAAGATGTGTGTTCCTAAAGGTCAAGGAGGAATGAGATTCCGAGATATACACTGTTTCAATTTGGCATTGTTAGCTAAACAAGCTTGGCGTCTCCTGGATAATTCAGACTCACTATGTGCTACAATATTAAGAGCCAAGTATTTTCCGGAGGGTGAATTAATGAACACAAGCTTAAAAAATGGTTCCTCCTTCACATGGCAAAGCATTATGGCGGGAGTGGAATCTCTTAGAAATGGTTATATACTGAGAGTTGGAAAATGGACAAAATATTGACATATGGAGAGATGCATGGATCCCGAATTGTGCAAATAGGAGAATTATTACTGCTAGACAAGGGAATCTAATGACGAGAGTTTCTAACCTTATTGATCCAGTCACGAATGGTTGGGATGTAGATTTGGTGAGGCAAATATTGTGTCCAATTGATGCTCAAAGAGTCCTAGGGATCCCTGAAGGAAATATGACCTAGAGGCAATAATAAAGTTTTTATTTTATATTTCCTTATTCATGATAAAGGTTTATTATTCATGCTAGAATTGTATTGATCGGAAACCTAAATACATGTGTGAATACATAAACAAACACCGTGTCCCTAGTGAGCCTCTACTTGACTAGCTCGTTGATCAAAGATGGTTAAGGTTTGCTAACCATGGACATGAGTTGTCATTTCATAACGGAATCACATCATTAGGAGAATCATGTGATGTACAAGATCTAGTCGTTAGCTTAGCATAATGATCGTTCAGTTTTATTGCTATTGCTTTCTTCATGTCAAATACATATCCCTTCGACTATGAGATTATGCAACTCCCAGATACCGAAGAAATGCCTTGTGTGCTATCAAACATCACAACGTAACTAGGTAATTATAAATATGCTCTACATGTATCTCCAAAGGTTTTTGTTGAGTTGGCATAGATCGAGATTAGGATTTGTGACTCCGAGTATCGGAGAGGTATCTCTGGGCCCTCTCGGTAATACGCATCATAATCTTGCAAGCAAACAACTAAGGAGTTAGTCACGAGGTGATGTATTATGGAACGAGTAAAGAGACTTGCCGATAACGAGATTGAACTAGGTATGAAGATACCGACGATCGAGTCTCGGGCAAGTAACATACCGATGGATAAAGGGAATTACGTATGTTTCCATAACAGTTCGACCGATAAAGATCTTTGTAGAATATGTAGGAGCCAATATGGGCATCCAGGTTCCGCTATTGGTTATTGACTAGAGAGGTGTATCGGTCATGTCTACATAGTTCTCAAACCCGTAGGGTCCGCATGCTTAACATTAGATGACGATAAAATATTATATGAGTTATGTGATTTGGTGACCAAATGTTGTTTGGAGTCCTGGATGAGATCATGGACATGACGAGGAGTCTCGAAATGGTTGAGAGGTAAATATTGATATATAGTACAATAGTATTCGAACACCGGAAGTGTTTCGGGGGGGAGGGGGAGGGTACTTATCGGGTCACCGGAAGGGGTTTCGGGCACCCCCGCAAAAGATAATGGGCCTTATGGGCCAAGAGGGGAAACACACCAGCCACAAGGGGCTGGTGCACCCCCCATATGGGTCGGCCTAAGGAGGAGAAGGAAAGGGGAGAAGGGAATGGAAAGTGTGGATTAGGATTCCCACTTCCTTCCCTCCCCCCTCTTTCCTTCCCCCTTGGGGAAACATGGCAGGGGGCGCAGGGCAAGGCAGGGCCCCTAGGGGCCCGACGGCCAGCCCTAGGGCACGCCCTGGCCTCTCCCCTCCCCCTCCCACCTATATATATGTGGGAGGGGCGCCTAGCACACACCAGATCAATTGTTAGCCGTGTGCGGCACCCCTCTCTACCGTTTACACCCCCGGTCATATTTTCGTAGTGCTTAGGCAAAGCCCTGCGGAGATCACTTCACCATCACCATCTCCATGCCGTTGTGCTGACGGAGCTCATCTACTACCTCGACATCTTGCTGGATCAAGAAGGTGATGGACATCACCGAGCTGAACGTGTGCAGAATGCGGAGGTGTCGTGTGTTCGGTACTTGATCGGTTGACATGAGAAGCAGTTCGACTACATCAACCGTGTTGTGAAACACTTCCGCTTACGGTCTATGAGGGTTCGTAGATGTAAGTGCATCTAGTGCCCCTTAGTAATTTTGGTGTATTGAAGACTTATAGGTTAAGGGACTAATGCGTTTGTGAGTGTACACATGTCTATGAGACTATGAGGAGTTTGATATTTACAGAGAAAGTCGACCCCTAAAAATGAAGTTCTTTGACTAAAGACTTTGGATTTCTGAAGACTTTCTGAAGACTTTGAAAGTGAAGAAATTGGTGTGACCTTAAAGACTTGGTATTCACTCGAGGAACATGAAGCGTGAAGACTTTTGTTTTCGTAGTTTCATTTTATCTTTCTTGAGTCATAGGAAACACCGTACTGTTAAAGGGGGTCGAGGAAATACTAAGGAAAAATGTCCATGTGATGCTCAACTCAAAATCCTACACCTACCAATCCCTTCGAGTGAAGCCATTGGAAATCTCATACAGTTCAGTCATATTCTTCAGTGACAGTGACGAAGTTCTCCTGGTCTCTGAGGAATTTGTTCTGACTGAGGAGTTAGGAATTCGCCAGTGCGGATTGCCTACACAGTGAGGAACATGATAGCCCTGAGGAATTTGATACTCAAATTTCCGACCGTTGTTGTGCTATGCGCCAGCTGTCCCAAAATATCTACCCACCTAACGGTCATATCATTGAAGGGCATTTATGTCTTATCATGTTGGGCTGTTCCCTAGGCTATAAATAGCCGCCCCCTACAACCACTAGCTAGTTGGCTGCTCTGAGAGAAACTGACACTTGTCATTTGAGAGCATCCCATCCTCCGAGGACTTTGAGTGAAAATCATCAAGTGAGGAAAACCCAAACCCAAACACCTACAAACCCCAAGTGATTGAGCATCACTGAAGAGATTGATCCTTCATGGATCCGACGCTTGTTACCTTTGAAGACTGTGCATCTTCCAGATGGTTAGGCGTGATGGTCTAGAGCATCCAAGAGGAATTGTGGATCGCCGAGTGACCGAGTTTGTGAAGGTTCGGAAGTCACCTGAAGACTTACCACGAGTGATTGGGTGAGGTCTGTGTGACCTTAGCTCAAGGGGAATACGGTGAGGACTGAGTGTTGTGACTGCGTGTTCAGGACTGGGTGTCCAAGACTGTGTGTCCTCAGGTTTAAATACCTACCCGCCCTAACCAGACGTACAACTGTCACAGCAGTTGGAACTGGTCTATCAAATCATTGTCTTCACCAAGCTACCTGGTTCCATTTCCTCAACCCTTCCATTTCCTCATTTATGTGTTGAGTGCTTGTTCATATCTGTTTGAAGACTTTGACCGAAGACTTTCTCAATTTCCTCAGCTCAATTTCTTCAGTTTGTTTGTCTTCATCCTATGTTTACGCTTTCTGTACTCTGTGCTTGTCTTCATTTCATCATGATGACCATGCTTGTGTTCTGTTATGTTTACTTCTGAGTACTTATTCCGCTGCAAGTAGTTCTCTGCTAAGGAATTTCCTCACCCTGAAATTCCTCAGTGAAGAATTCATAAAAATCGCCGATTCACCCCCTCTAGTCGATATAACGCACTTTCAATTGGTATCAGAGCAAGGTACTCCCTTGTTCTGTGTGATTTTGGTTTAACCACCTGGAGGTTTAGTTATGTTGACCGCAGGTATGATCAAGGTTTCTGCTAGGTGTCCTACCTTCGATGGGACGGACTACCCCTGCTGGAAGAATAAGATGCGAATGCATCTTGAGGCAATTGATAATGATCTCTGGTATGTTGTGGAGAATGGTGTTCCCTCTGTCACTCCCACCATCAATGCTGCTAATATGAAGAGATTCAAGCAACTCGACTCTCAGGCGAAGAATATCATATGTGGCCATCTAAACAAAGGACAGTATGGCAGAGTGAGTGCTTTGGAGACAGCCAAGCTTATCTGGGACACGCTTTCCAAGGTCAATGAGGGAGTCTCAACACAGCGTGACTCTCGAGTTAACGTTGTTCGAAATCTCTTCAACCGCTTCAAAAGACTCGACAATGAAAATGTTCAACAAACCTTCGATCGCCTCACTAACATCTCAAATGAGCTTGAAGCACTTGGTGCCGCTGATATCGCCGACCATGAGGTGGTGAAGAAATTGCTAAGATCGCTTGATTCCTCATTTGATACCTTGGCATTGGTGATACAAGAACATGGAGACTATAAGTCACTTGATCCCGCTGATATCCTCGAGAGACTAAACACTCATGAGTTTCAGCTTGCTGAGAAGAGAGATCTCTATGGACCAAGCTATGGTAGATCACGGGCTCTGAAGGCCAAGGCGGTATCTGAATATGATGGTGAAGATTCTGACAACAGCCTTGGTGACCCTGAAGAACTGAGCCAGGAGCTAGCAATGCTCGTGAGGAAGTTCCAAAAGTTCCCAAAATGTGGTCGTTTTGGTAAATCCTCAAGATGTGGTGACTTGAGATCAGATTCCTCATCCCATTATTACAAGAAGAGACTCTGCCATAAATGCAAAAAACCTGGACACTACATTCAAGATTGTCCTGAGTGGGAAAAGGAATCGAAGAAGAAGAAGAAGTACAAGGATTACAATTCTGATTATTCAAAGAAGAAGAAGAAATCTTCAAAGTCCTCATCATCAAGACCCTCAAAGTCCTCATCTCACAAGAAGAGTAGCTCCAAGAAGGCTCGAGCATTCATTGGCAAGGAAATGGACTCTGAGGCTGAATCTGAAGAAAATGAGGAAGAGGAGGAATCTGAGGAGTCAGACTCTGGTGTGGCGAGCCTAGCCCTCGCAACTACTTTCATCAGCAAGTCTATCTTCAGCTCTGAAGAAATGGACCTCCCCAACACTACTGATGATGACGACGAGGACTACGCTCCCACCTATTGCTTCATGGCAAAAGGCTCAAAGGTACTCAAATATCCCTCCTCTAAATCTAGTGAGGATGAATCTGATGAACACCTCAAACCCAGCTACTCTAAACTTGCTAAGATTGCTATGAAACCGCAAAAGGCTCTTGAAAAGGTTCAAAATATGCTAGATAAAAGCGATGATATGTTGGGCAAGGAAATGGATCGCACTAAAATCTTGACTGAAAATCTTCAAAGACTCCAGTCCAAGTTTGACAATCTTCAAGGTCATCATAACACTATCCTATCTGATCATGAGAAGCTTTCTTATGAATTTCTTCAAAGAAAGCAAGACCTTGAGCAGTTAAGAGTGAGTTATGAAGATCTTCAGAAGGAGCGTGATTCATTACTCGCTCAACAGATCAGCACTACTCGGGATGAATTTGTTCCTCCATGTTTGAAGTGCATTGAACGTGAAACTACTAATTCTTCACATGAATGCTCAAATACTTCCATTACTGCAATTTCTTCAACTGTCTCTGCTATCACTAATTCCTCATCTGAGGACATTGCTAGTATTACTGATGATGCAGGGCTGAAGGAATTGTATATGACAGGCATGTACAAAAGCCTCAAAGGGCATCAGGATCTTTGTGACGTGCTTAAAAAGCAGATCCTCAACAGAAACCCTAGGAAAGAGGGTATTGCCTTTGAGAGGAAAATCAATGCTGATGGGACCTACTGGAAACCTGAGCAGTATCCCAAAACCTCATGAACTGCTGCAAAGGAACCTTCAGTGGATCCACCTACCTTATCTGGCTTTACATGTGAATCTTCATATTCTTCTGATGAGTCATTTGACTCCAACTATAAACTGTTCAAAAATCAGAATGGTGAAGTATTTGCTAGATATGTTGGCACTAACTGCAGGAACGGTTCTCCTATGAAGAAAATCTGGGTTCCCAAAAGATGCCTTGAAAATCTTCAGGTGAATGTCATCATGACGCCACATGTGAATAATAGGAACCCCAGATCAAATTCTTCATATGGACCAAATTCTTCATATGGATCCAAGTCCTCATACGGACCAAACTCCTCACGAGGATCAAATTCCTCAAAAGGATCAAAGTCCTCACATGATTATCATCGTGCTAACAACTCTGTTTCGCAGGGAAGATCTAAGGATTATGGATATGTGCATTATTCTTCAAATCATTATGTTCATAAGTCCTCGAAGAATTTCTCTGCTTACTCTTATGCTTACCCTAACCACTCTTATGTGAAACGAAGTGGATTGGCATCTATGCCACCTTTCTCTTATGGAGCTCATAGAATGATGAACTCTTTGCCACCCCTTCAGATGTGGGTGGTGAAGAAAAAAAACTAACCTCTTATGTAGGGTCAGGTCTCTAGACGAACTTGAACGTCTGATGAATTTGCTGGAGACCTGAATATGCTTGAAAGGACGCAAGATAATCATGAAGAAATGAATTTTCATTTCTCACGTCCTCATACTGTTTTATCTGTTCTATTGTCTGATGAAATTGATGTCATATTCTTCACTGATGAAGTATATGAGTTCATAAGTTTGCACTAATTCATCTGCAGGATGATCAAACCAAAGCCACTTAGTGGGTCCTCGATAGTGGATGTACAAATCACATGACTGGTGATAGGAGCTTATTGATGGACACTGCTTTATCTCCATCACATCTGAAGCACATCACCTACGCTGACAAAGGAAAAAGCAAGGTATTGGGTCTAGGTAAGGTTGCAATCTCAAAGGATCGACACATGGACAAAGTCATGCTTGTTGAGTCCTTAGGGTTCAATCTCATGTCTGTCTCAATGCTTTGTGATCTTGATATGGTGGTTGTCTTTGGCAAGTATCGTTGTGTTGTGATCATGGAAGCTGACAATTCCGAAGTCTTCGAAGGCTTTAGGAGAGGAGACTTGTATATTGTTGATTTCTCTACAGGACCACAACCTGCTACATGTCTACTTGCAAAAGCTTCAGAAGGCTGGTTATGGCATCGGCGACTTGGTCATGCTGGCATGAGGAATCTGCACACGCTCGCGAAGAAGAAGCATGTCATTGGCATTGAAAATGTCAAATTCCTCAAGGATCACTTATGCGGAGCCTGTGAAGCTGGAAAGATGACCAAGGCCAAGCATCCAGCAAAGACTATCATGACTACTAGTCGACCATTTGAATTGCTTCACATCGATCTCTTTGGCCCTACTCACTATGCCACATTTACCAATGTTGCATCCTTATATGGCTTTGTCATTGTTGATGATTACTCTCGATATACATGGGTCCATATTATCACTTACAAAACTGAAGTGCAGGAAGTCTTCAAACAATTTTCCTCCAGGGTGTCGGTGTCAAAACCGGCGGATCTCGGGTAGGGTGTCCCGAACTGTGCGTCTAAGGCGGATGGTAACAGGAGGCGGGGGACACGACGTTTACCCAGGTTCAGGCCCTCTCGATGGAGGTAATACCCTACGTCCTGCTTGATTGATCTTGATGATATGAGTATTACAAGAGTTGATCTACCACAAAATCGTAGAGGCTAAACCCTAGAAGCTAGCCTATGTTATGATTGTTGTTGTCCTACGGACTAAACCCTCTAGTTTATATAGACACCGGAGGGGGCTAGGGTTACACAGAGTCGGTTACAAGGGAGGAAATCTACATATCCGTATTGTGAAGCTTGCCTTCCATGCCAAGGAGAGTCCTATCCGGAGACGGGACGAAGTCTTCAATCTTGTATCTTCATAGTCCAACAGTCCGGCCAAAGGATATAGTCGGGCTGTCCGGAGACCCCCTAATCCAAGACTCCCTTAATAGCCCCTTAACCAGGCTTCAATGACGATGAGTCCGACGCGCAGATTTTTCTTCGGCATTGCAAGGCGGGTTCTTCTTCCGAATACTCCATAGAAGATTTTGAACACAAGAATAGTGTCCGGCTCTGCAAAACAAGTTCCACATACCATCGTAGAGAGAATAATACTTCCACAAATCTAATCCGCTGACACGTTTGATAGCATGACATCATACCATGGACCGGTCATTATTCGAACCGTTTTTCTCAACCAGCACTGCACATACCGCAAGGCGGTTTTCTTGACACGTCTTGTTGAAGCGGAGATCATGTCCCCTTACCATGGGATTCCCATCAATACGGATATGGGTAACCCAACCGCGCCATCAATTACAGCGTTCGGGGAATAAGCGATTTTACCAGGTAAGTGGGGAGGCGCATCGCCTCTTCCGCCCTATAAAGGGACAAAGATTCACCCCTTTTACCCACGCCTTCTTCCTCCTTGCTTATCCATTCTCGCACACTCGAGCTCCAGCACCCAAGTTCGCGTTTTTCTCCTCAAACCACTCCAAGCATATCCGGAGTGGGAGGCAAGTGGATAGTCTCCTCCGTCACGGAGGAGAACATCACAAAGCTATGGGAAGCCGGATATCTGGCCGCGAACATTGTGCACCGGCTGGCAGATGCGGGGCAGATCATCCCTACGCCCAAACCCCATGAGAGGGTAGTTTTCCTTACCCACTTCGTCCACGGACTGGGATTTCCGCTTCATCCATTTGTCTGCGGGCTCAAGTTCTACTACGGGCTGGATTTTCATGATCTGGCCCCCAATTTCATCCTCAACATCTCGGCGTTTATCGTCGTGTGCGAGGCCTTCCTCCACATCAAGCCCCACTTCGGCCTGTGGCTGAAGACCTTCAATGTTAAACCGAAGGTGGTGGTCGGCCAGCAAGCAGAGTGCGGAGGCGCCATGGTGGGCAAAATGCCTAACGTCACCTGGCTCAAAGGCTCCTATGTGGAGACCATAAAGGGGTGGCAATCGGGGTGGTTCTACATCACCGAGCGGCGCGACACCAACTAGGTGGCGGCCCCTGAATTTCGATCCGGAATCCCCACACGGCTCACCTCCTGGAAAGAGAAGGGCCTGTCCTGGGGTTCCCCGGTAGAGCTGACCAGACTCCAGACCTGCATCAAGAACATGATGAGCAAGAAAATCAAGCTCGTCAACATGGTCTAGGTCATGCTCTTTCGCCGGATTCTCCCGTGTCAACGACGGGCATTCAACTTGTGGGAGTTCGACCCGACCAAGCACCAGACGCTGCGAGAGCTCTTCGACACGACGCACAAGGACGTCTAGAGGGTGCTATTCAAGGGCGCCGAAGTACCTCCTCCCCTTACCGAGGACCGCAGACTCAGCGCGAAGTGCCATGTGAGGGAGTCCTGGATTAGGGGGTGTCCGGATGACCGAACTATACCTTCGACCGGACTCCTGGACTATGAAGATACAAGATTGAAGACTTCGTCCCGTGTCCGGAAGGGACTTTCCTTGGCGTGGAAGGCAAGCTTGGCGATATGGATATGTAGATCTCCTACCATTGTAACCGACTTGGTGTAACCCTAACCCTCTCCTTTGTGTATATAAACCAGAGGGTTTTAGTCCGTAGGACAACATACAGAACAAAAGTCATACCATAGGCTAGCTTCTAGGGTTTAGCCTCTCCGATCTCGTGGTAGATCTACTCTTGTACTACCCATATCATCAATATTAATCAAGCAGGACGTAGGGTTTTACCTCCATCAAGAGGGCCCGAACCTGGGTAAAACTTCCTGTCCCTTGCCTCCTGTTACCATCCGGCCTAGACGCACAGTTCGGGACCCCCTACCCGAGATCCGCCGATTTTGACACCGACATTGGTGCTTTCATTGAGAGTTCCTCTGTGTCGTCGCCATTAGGCTTGATGGCTCCTACGATCATCAATAGCGATGCAGTCCAGGGTGAGACCTTCCTCCCCGGACAGATCTTCGTCTTCGGCGGCTTTGCACTGCGGGCCAATTCACTTGGCCATCTGGAGTAGATCGAAAGCTATGCCCCTGGCCGTCAGGTCAGATTTGGAAGTTTAAACTACATGGCTGACATCCGTGGGGACTTGATCCTCGACAGATTCGAGCCACTGCCGAGCGCGCCGCACTGTCACGACAAGCGTGATCTAGCTCCGCCGCCGAACAATGCCCTGGAGGCCGCACCTGCATCGGCTTCAACCCTTAATTCGGAGTCAACTGCGCCGATCGAGGATCGATGGTTGGACGCCGCCTCAGGGGCTGCGATCCCAACGGCGATCGAGCCGAACACCAGCCCCGCACTCCGCGAGACTCGTGACTCCAAGGAGCCGAACTCCTCTCCGGACTCCAAACCCTCCGTGCCCCTGCCAATTGAATCCGATTGGGCACCGATCATGGAGTTTACTGCCGCGGACATCTTTCAGCACTCGCCTTTCGGCTATATTCTGAAGACACTAAAGTCTCTCTCTTTATCAGGAGAGCCCTGGCCGGACTACGGTCAGCAAGGTTGGAATACGGATGATGAAGAAATTCAAAGCCCACCCACCACCCACTTTGTAGCCACTGTCGACGATTTAACCGACATGCTCGACTTCGACTCCGAAGACATCGACGGTATGGACGCCGATGAAAGAGACAATGAAGAACCAGCGCCTATTGGGCCGGGGAAAGCCACCTCGTCATATGACGTATACATGGTGGACGCACCAAAAGATGATGACGAGGAGTGGAAGGACGCACTGAAGGCTTGTTCCCTCGAGAAGCAGTCAAAGCGGCGACACAAGCGCCGCCCCAAATCCCGCCTCGACAGAAATAACAATCACACAGACCCAGCGCTGGAGCAGGGCGAACCACTGCCGGACAACGGCAATCCAGATAATCAAACCAAACAAACAAATTCTATCAAGGATAATGGTCCAGATGACATAACGCCGGACAGGCACCCGGAGCAGCAGAACGCCCGTAAAAGGCTTGTTGCCACCACGAGGAGTCTTAAAAAGCAGAAGCAAAGGCTCAAGGCTACGCAAGACACACTCCAAATCAGATGGAGTAAAATACTCAACACAGCAGCGAGGTACAGCGACAATCGCCCCTCCAAGAGCTACCCAAAGCGGAAGCTGCTACCTGAATTCGATGAGGAGGCCTCAGACCCCCCACAACCAAATATCAAAGCAGCCACCTGGCCGGATAGACGACCCCTCTACCAACACAGAGCGGCATACAATGCTACTCACAATACAACACGCGACCCATGCGAGGGCTCGCACCCAAAGGACGGCGCAACAAGATCCATCTATGACAAGTGCGCCCCAGCATACAATGCAACACAACAAACATCCGAACAATGCGGTACACCCAGCTACAGGGGTGCCGCACACCCCCTATGTTTCACCGATGAGGTGCTGGACCATGAATTTCCAGAGGGACTCAAACCCGTAAACATAGAGACATAAGACGGAACAACAGACCCTGGGGTCTGGACTGAGGACTACATCCTTCATATCCATATGGCTCGAGGAGATGATCTCCATGCCATCAAGTACTTACCCCTCAAGCTCAAAGGGCCAGCTCGTCACTGGCTTAAAGGCCTCCCTGAAAGCTCCATTGGAAGTTGGGAAGAGCTCGAAGACGCCTTTTGGGCAAATTTTCAAGGGACTTATGTCCGACCTCCGAATGCGGACGATTTGAGTCATATAACTCAACAGCCCGGAGAGTCAGCCCGAAAACTTTGGAACAGGTTTCTTACTAAAAAGAACCAGATTGTCGATTGTCCGGACGCCGAAGCCTTGGCAGCTTTTAAGCATAGCGTCCGTGACAAATGGCTCACCAGACACCTCGGCCAAAATAAGCCAAGAACGATGGCCGCATTAACAAACCTCATGACCCGCTTTTGCGCGGGTGAGGATAGCTGGCTAGCTAGATGCAGCACCAGCGACCCAAGTACATATGAAGTTAGAGATGGAAACGGAAAATCACGGCGCAACAGCAATAACAAACGCCGGAATAAAGAAGACAGCACGAAGGGCACGGCAGTAAACGCCGGATTCAAAAGCTCTCGGCCAGGTCAGCAAAAGCCGCCCTCTAAAGGCACTAGGGATGAACTGTCCAGCCTCAACAAAATTGCCTTTGATTAATTCTTGATATTTCTCTTATGATGATGATCATATGTCTTGGGTATATTTGCACCCTTGCATGCTATCTAACCCTTGTAGGTACTTGGATGAATCTAAATTTATGAGATTGCATGTCACTCACATCTTGAGCAATCTCTACATCACCAAGTCTCTACAACATGGTGGTTGAAGACAAGGAAGCATGAAACCTTTCAACATATCCTTTGACAAAATCTTTATATCAAATTTCATTTGGTATCAAATTTCATGATTGTCATTTTGGATACACAAGTGCTTTTCCTTGCAAGACTAGCCATGTAGGTAGATGAACTCAAACTACAAGTGGTGCTCCCAATCATTGCTGAGCTACATCAACCTTGAGCATCCCACACAAGTTCAACTACATGATCAAGTTCTACACCACCACCCAAGGTATGTCATTCCATCTTAGAGAAGCTTTACCCCAAGTCATGGGTCAAAGTAGCTCAACAAGATGTGAATACATCAAAATAATTAAACGAAAAATGGCAACCCCATTTTGAGCTTAAAAGATGAGTATGACCTACAATCAAGTGTTCTCACTTGACACCTCAGTCATTATACTCTAACATAGGTGACTTTGTCGCCGACCACTTCTAGATGAAGTTCTCTAGTGTCTCTTGAAGTTCTTGCATTTATGTCTTGCATATTTGTTCCCCTTATTTAAACAAAAAACACTTCATCTAGAATTCTTTTCTTTTCTCTGTTACGTTCTGCATTCCCTGCATCTAATTCATTGCAAATCCTTCAGTTAATTCCTTGCAAATCTTTGTGAGATCTTATCTGCCTAGTGAGCTGAGATGACAATTGTTTTCTCTCTGTGTTGAAGTCGGCCTCACCGATTTTTTATTCTTGGCTAAGCCGAACCAACTCGGTGCCACCAAAGAAAATAACTCGGTGCTACCGATTTCAATGCTGAGAAAACACTTTGCCATTTACATCCTACATATTTGTTCCAGTCCTGCATCACATTCTATATGCTGCTTTGCCATGTGACTCAAGGACCAAACCTATCCGACTCACATTCCAGAAGACCCTTCTTGGAAATTGATGTCAAAGGGGGGGAGAGATCACATCAAAGCTTAATCACATCAAAGGGGAAGAGTGCTTAATCACATCAAAGGGAGAGAGACCCTAGATGCTTGGTATTCAAGAGGAGAGAAGTCACATGTCTTTAAGAGGAGAAAGACGTGTTAGTTTGTGTTATGATTATTGTACTCTGATTTGTTTTGCTCTGATTTTCTTTTCCCTATATTCTCCCATTATCCAAATAAGATCCAGGGGGAGAAAGACTTCTAAGGGAAGGAAATCTTTGAATTCATTGCATATTTACCTTTGGGGACATGTCTATATCCAATAGAGTACCTAGTACTCACTCACTACATGTCATCCCAATCTTGGTACTCTTGTGGTTTGTTGTTCTTGCTCTGTTTAGTAGATGTTTCTGTGTTATCTAACCTTGTTTACTCAGGTTCATCTCTTCCAAAGCTATCTCAGGACCACAAGGTAAGTATATGCATCACACTCATGTGCATGAAGATCTTTTGTTGATGTACATATTGTTTGCAAGAAGGACTCATGAACATGAAGGTACAATTCCTATATTCACATCATTTGCTCTGGTGCATATAGCCAAGATACATCTAACTCGGTGCTTGCTCTATCATGCTTATGCATTCACATGCTCTTATATTCCATATTTACATGATTGCATACATGTAGGGGTAGCCTATGCATGTTACATGTTCTTCCAAAGCTTTACATGCTATTTTTATATCTCTATCTAAAGCTTTGATGTATGTTGTCATCAATTACCAAAAAGGGGGAGATTGAAAGCATAAGTGCTCCCTGGGTGATTTTGGTAATTAATGTTAACATATCTCTTGTTGGACTAATACTTTTATCTAGCATCTTTCAGATGAGTTCAACGGTTGAGTGGCTTGGACAATAGGATGTGGAACCCCTTCAAGATGCTAAGGACAAAGATTGGCTCGAGCTCAAGACTCTACATTTTCATTTTAGTGATCCAAGATCACATTGAGTCCATAGGAAAAGCCAATACTATTAAAAGGGGATGAGGTGTTGCTTAATGGCTTGCTTGCTCAAAGTGCTTAGTGATATGCTCCAAAAGCCCTCAACCACTTTCTCATTTCCACATATGTCCCAAACCTAATGTCAAACTCGGCCCCACTGATTTGATCTATCCGGCGCCACCGAGTTCACTTGACATAGCCACTTCCAGAAACCCTAATCAGTTCGATCTCACCGATGGGATCTCGGTCTCACCGAGATGGGCTTGCAAACTCTTTGTTACCTGTTGCAATAATTTCGGTCTCACCGAGATATGCAATCGGTCCCACCGAGTTTGCTTGACCAACTCTCTGTTTTTCTTATTACCAAAATCGGACCCACCGAGTTTGTGTAATCGGTCAAACCGAGTTGAGGTTTTACCCTAACCCTAGCACATCGGTCCCACCGAGTTGATCATATCGGTCCCACCAAAAATCCTAACATTCATATTTTGAACTGAATCGGTCTGACCGAGTTTCATGATTCGGTCCCACCGAGTTTGGTAAATTGTGTGTAATGGTTAGATTTTGTGTGGAGGCTATATATACCCCTCCACCCACTCTTCATCTGTGGAGAGAGCCATCAGAACGTGCCTACACTTCCAACATACATTTTCTGAGAGAGAACCACCTACTCATGTGTTGAGACCAAGATATTCCAATCCAACCACAAGAATCTTGATCTCTCCTTCCCCAAGTTGCTTTCCACTTAAATCATCTTTCCACCCAATCAAAATCTGTGAGAGAGAGTCGAGGGTTGGGGAGACTGTCATTTGAAGCACAAGAGCAACGAGTTCATCATCAACACACCATCTATTACCTTTTGGAGAGTGGTGTCTCCTAGATTTGTAGGTGTTACTTGGGAGCCTTCGACATGATTGTGAAGTTGAACCAAGGAGTTTGTAAGGTCAAGGAGATCGCCTACTTCATGAAGATCTACCCAAGTGAGGCAAGTCCTTCGGTGGGCGATGGCCATCGTGGGATAGACAAGGTTGCTTATTTGTGGACCCTTCGTGGGTGGAGCCCTCCGTGGACTCGCGCAACCGTTAACCTTCGTGGGTTGAAGTCTCCATCAACATGGATGTATGATAGCACCACCTATTGAAACCACACAAAAAATCTCCGTGTCTCCAATTGCGTTTGCATACTCCAATCCCATCCCTTTACATTCTTGCAACTTGCATGTTTTACTTTCCGCTGCTCATATACTCTTGTCATGCTTGCTTGAAATGTATTGTGAATGTTTAAACTTGTGCTAAAATTCCACCTTAACTTGAGGAAATTAAAAACTGCTACGTTTCTTTGTTGAGGGTCTAATCACCCCCCCCCTCTAGACACCTCTTCTCAATCCTACAAGTGTTTTGCCTAGGTTCTCGCGCTTGGCATTGTTTCTTCCTAGGGTCACCACACTCATCTCTCACCACTCAATTACCTTGCCACATCATATTTTTTGCCTACATGGCAGCCTTAGCACATGTACAAGGTGGAGCATTGGGAGGGGCTTAAAGCATTACATGCATGCCCGACGACCGAGAAGGAGCAGCGATTCTCGTGGTGAAGTGTCTACACTCATAATATTTTATATTATTTAGTGATATAAAATCAACCAGTCATCTCCACAGTAGACCGGAAGAGTACGAAACACGGCAACCCTGTGTAGTTACATCATACTACATGGCTAACCCATGCTATCACCATATTTCTTGGCCTCCATGCGACACCTAGCTCTAGTAATCCAGCAGCCAGTATCGCTTCTCGCTCCTCGCCTCTCTCAAAGTGCGGCTGGCTGGCGTTTTGCCGTCTATTGAGGTCGGTTAACTCATCACATAATAGCAACATGCCAAGAGCATTCTAAAAAATTAATGCACTCTATTGTTATGCCAATAAGAGGAAGCGCTTTGACCGACGGACCAAATGAGACAGGCGTGTCATGTCGTGAGTGGGTCCAGTTTCTCGTTTTGAACTTGTTTGGTGTAGTAGTAACACTTGGTTTTGACTGTTGATAAGATTTTATATAGGGCCTAATGTATTCTTCGAGGATGCCTTTGATTATTGATAAGATTTTATACAATTTGAAAATTATATCATTCGAAGATCCTTTGACGTTCCGTTTTAAAAAAAAGATCCTTTCACGTACGAATTTGACTGTATGCTTTGAGCAACTTGCATGTCCTATATTGCTCCGGTTTGGATACTCTAACTTAGCTAGAGGTTAGACTAACTCATGACTAACCCTGAACTAACTGTAGCCAAAGAGGTGTTTGGGTGACAGGGTTAGATTGACAATAAATGCACTTGATGGAGAGAGAAAAGTGATTTTTCAATGGGCCCAATGAGAACTATCTCCAATTAGCACCTCTTGGGTGGGATAGTTTTTTTGGTGGGTTCGGTGCAACTTGCTCCAATTTAACCCTCATGCTTGGATACTTTAGGGCTATTTGAGCCCCAACTAGCTCAAACTAACTCTAACCCATGGATCCAAACAGGGCCAAAGTTAGTCTTGAAAAACGCATTAAGCCCTATATACATGGACAGACGGAGTACATGATACTAGCAAATGCTCACCATTAGTAGTAGTTCATTGGTTGGTTTCGATTTTTGATTCAGTTGATGTGCTGCTACCGTCCAATATTCGCGTGTGGTTGTTTCTAGACTAAAAAAGGAGGTACTAGTACTTACTGTGGGAAAGGTGAAGTGACGGTTGCTTTGCCCGAGCAACTTATTACTCTGGGAATATGGGAGTACCAGCAGATTCAATGAACAGAGAAATGATGGTTGGTTCGTCCGAGCAACTTACTCTGGCAAAGGTGGGGCTCTGTGATTTGACTGCTCACTAGTCATTACTACTGCGGTGCAACGACCTGGGTGAATCTTTCCCTGCAGTTGTGCACTCAATATTATCGCATGGTAGGTGGAGCCGGATGAAGGATGTCCCACATGCTGACGAAACGAAGTTGAATTGTTCCTGACATTGCTATCAATCCTTCAGGATTTGTTTATATGTACGTATAATTTTAATGAAATTGTATTGTGATGCCACTACACCACAACACTAATGTAAGGGCAGAGAAACTGCCGGGAGAAGGCTATTTAAAGGGCAAACAAACTGCCGGGACAGTGGTTCTCCCGGCAGATAGAACTGCCACGAGAACGGCTGCCGGGGATTACTTCTCCCGGCAGATTTTTTGCCCTGGCCCATGTATTCCCCGGCAGTTTATTTTCTCCCGGCAGATTGTCACAACATGTGAAACTGTAATTACCGGCAGTTAAACTGCCTACACAAACATGTTTACCCGGCAGATATTATGACAGCATATTGATTTCACTAGCAAAATATTCTAGGCATCCATATTATGTAATATCCATCAATTATATATGTCTAGACAATCAGGACATACCACATTCATACATGCACTTCAATCAAAGTAAGATATAGGCCTCATCGAAAACCTTAAACTTCATTCGATAAACATAACGACCATATATAACAAGGTTGTACCATAAAAGGAGTACATATTATATGTTTGCCACACAACCAAACTAAACTAGTGCCACAAAAGATGTACATATGCTTCTAGATGTGTGCCACACAACCAAAATGAGCTTAACAACCACCAAAATGCAACAGTGACAAACAAGACACGTGACATTATCACTCCATCAACTTAATTGTAGGTCTTCCAAATCTTCAGCAGCTTAAAGATCTTCCAAACCTTAGTGAACTTGTGCACCTTTGAGAAACCTGCAATAGACCAGAAATGTTACATACAGCAGCCGCATATGTTCTGAAAGATGTTATAAGTAGGTAACATGCGCAAAGTTACTGTACTAGCCAGCGAATTAAGTTAGCTTGTATTTGGGCTTGCTTTTCCTTCTAAGCTCTCTGCATCTACAACACAGAATAAGAGGGGAACTAGTTGGAGCATATATTTAGGATCTTCTAATGGGGGGCTGTTTAGTTTCCTAGTTCCATGCTTTTGTTGGACAAGTTAGAAATGAAGGTCCCCTAAGATGGTATCTGATTAGTGGGCAAGCCCACAGATTTACAAATCAACTGAAACACTAAGAACATTTGGTTCAATAATAAACAATTTTTATTGGTTCACTTTCCTACATCACGCACAACAAGTTGAATTAGCCTAGAAAATTAAACCAAGGCTTTATGCAGACAAACAAGCTGAAATACTTCATGTACATGAAAGAAAGAGGATTCAGTTACATTCAATTGTTGTGAGCATGGAATCAAATGAAACTCATTACTCTACATGGCAGAGTCTATCATGTACATGAAAGAATTATGATCCAATTGCAGTTTATATTTGTAATTGACTAAAATAAGTACTGTAGGGGTATCTTTTTTTGTACCTGCTGTAGGAGTATCTATATATACAAAAGTTAATCATTATGCTTGCGAGATCAGAGTAACCAAATTTATTCAGCTGACCTCTCTACAAATTCATGGCGGGTGGACACAAAAGCCCACTTCTAAAGAACTATAATGATTTGCTTGAATTACTAATTATTTATATAAACTGGAACAGGAGCTCAAGTTTCTTGGACACAAGTTGACCATGCAGCAACTACATGAGCAAAGCATTACTATTTGTGACAAAACCTAGAAGCTTGATACAAAATGTTTTGAACTGCAGAGACAACAGAATCAACTTTGAATATTTTCTAAGTACAAACTAGCAATATCTAGGAACTAACAAAATTGTAACATCAAAACAAGAAATCATAAAAACACTAAATACAGGCCAAAGCAAATGATATGGCAGCTGACATGTACGTTCACTAGAAATATAAGACGTTTTTGTAATTTAATTTGAACTGCAAAAACGTATTATATTATGGTACAGAGGTAGCAGTAAGCAGCAAAATGCAAGGTCAAACAATTTTTACACATGGGATGTTTTTTTCCAAAATTGCATGCTAAGCATAGCATGTTTATACTTCTGAAATTAACATAGCACTATAATTAGAATCCACAATTATAAGTTAGTACAATTTATATCAAAACTTTGACATCTTTGTACTAAAGCTTGTTATTTGCAAAGCTGTCATATTATAAATCAAAGAACAAGAGCTTGTTAATTTAATTTTATTTTGACATCTTGTACGTGAGCTTGCGTTTATACTTTGATATCTAGTTAAGCAAAGAACAGCAAACAGCAGCTGACAGAATACCTATTCTGTTGTACAAAATACTAAACAGTGTAATGCCAGGTCAACCATTTTTTACACATGAAAAGGAAGTGCTAGACAATGCGTAGGAATACAAGAGAAGGCAACACATATCCTCCTCATAAATGGTTCTATGGCGGGCAAACCAACGAGTCTGTGTCAAGTACTGCCCAATAACACAAGACTAAGCTGCAAAATACACAGAGGATGCAAAAGCTCAGTTCTGAATACACAAGGCATGCTTACTAGAAGATACACGCTGATCACAGAAGAAACAATCTAAAAAGTTTATTTCAGTGAAAGCACCCAGTGAAAATTAGAGAACAGTCTGTAAGAATTACATATAGGAAAAAAGAGCAAGGTACTGAGCTAGCCTCATGACCCATTTCTTCCATTTTTTTCTACTTAGGAACATAGCCACACACACCAGCACTACTACTAAACCTGGACGCAGAACCTAAAAAACGAGCATCCAAAAAGTCCTTTATCAGCAACAAATAAATAGTCTTACTACAGAGCAAATTTATTGCACTTGTAGATTCCAAAAAATGTAACTAAACTACAGGATAATAGTAGAATATAGGTACTAGAATTTTGCACATTATACAGTTTTTACAGAAGAAAATCTACAATCCTACGGATCCACAAGCAAAACCGAAACCATAGCACTATAGGGTCTACAAAGTACAATGATATTTTCCATCTGAAACTTTGCCTTTGGCATTTGACAAATTGCCATTAGAGAGTGGTGCATCTCAACAGAAAGGGGAAATAATTGTAAACCCCACAAGCCAAACATCATATCACCCTAAATTAGATATTAAACTAAGTAACCTTTCTTGTCAGGGTTCTCCAAAGTCCAAATACACACATGAGAACCGGAATAGTCAGCAATTCATCAGTCGAATCTACCTATTGTTTGGTCAATCGCACAATACCCATCTTTTTTGCTTGTATAGCTCTGCTCCAAAGTCCAAACTGATCTCCATGCCTCCACAGTTTATATTTGACAGATAGTAGCCTTAAAACATTTCGATATCAATATTCATCCTAGCACAGGGTCAGCCATCAACAGCAAAGGATGTCACAATTGCGCACCGTGTAGTCCAAAAACATGCAGATATATTCTGCAACCGCAACCCTTAAATCCTAGGAGTTGGCCGATCGAGGGGATTACAAATGCGCAAAAATTAGAACGAACATTTGATTCGGATTTATCTCAAGGGGAAACATACAGAGAGAAGGAAGGGCGGAAGGGGATGCTCACGGGGAGGTGGGAGGAGGGCTCCCGCTAGTGGCCGCTTGAGGTCGACGTTCCGCTACTTGCGGTAGAGATGCTCACAGGAGAGTTGGCAGACCCCTTGCCCTTGGTGCTTCGGTGAAGAGGAGGCAGCCTGCTCGAGGGAGGAAGCTCTCAGGGTGGTGGCGAGGAAGGCGTTCCGCGAAAGATGGTCGTCGTCGGTGGAGCGGTTCGGCGACACTAGTGGTGCTTCGTGTCAATCGGGTGCTCGGCGGTGTCGCTCTGGAGTGGTTGGGGGCAACGACAGCGTGGTTGGGGACGAAGGGCGGTCGGCAGCAGTGTGGTGGTTGGGGTCGGCGGAGGGGCTGCAGTGGTGGTTGGGGCCGACGGAGGGCTGCGGCGGTGGTGGGTGACGGCGGCGGCGGTGATCTAGGTGGAGGGCGGCCGCCGGCGCTGGGATAGTTGGGGGCGGCGGCGGCGACCTGGTGGAGGGTACGGGTGGATTGGGCATCGAGATCTGGGGGGAGGCTCTACGGTCTGTTGGAGCCATGGAGGGCCGGCGCGTCTGTTGTTATGTTCGGCCCAAAATTTTCGTCGATCGCGCGGTTTTTCCTTGCTAGACCGCGCTAAGGCCCAATACAATTTTGGCTTCGCGCCGAAGATGGTGCCCTGGCAGCTTACGGGCCGCTGTTTAATTGTTCCGGCAGACAATGGCCCTTAAATCTACCGGCAGTGCGTGTGATGTCGTTTTTCAAGTTCTCCCAGCAGTTTTCCTGCCATCACGTACTTGTATCGGCAGAAACAAATGTCCCGGCAGTTCTTTTGCCCTTGGTTATGTATTTCTCCTGGCAGTTAACTGCCCCCAATCAAATGTTGTGATGTAGTGTGCTATGAAGGTTTCAACTTTTGTTCCCGTAGGAAAAAAAGGTTTCATAGGATTCATGTGTCCTCTTGCCTCAAGATTATCTCGTTACAACATTCCATTAAATACAAATGAAACTACCATGGTTGCTAATGCATCTCAATGGTTCGCAGATCAGCGCCAATATCACGTCACAACTGAATACAAAGTTGTGAGAATGTGTACAAATAAAGAAAAGTATATAATTGATCGATGTTGTTCGAGGCATGGCTCCATTTCCTGGGCATAATGTTCATTGGTTGGCAGCTAGTTTCACCCAGCTCTGTAGCCAAAAAAGAGGTGTATGAAGGACATCACAATCCGATCATTTTGTGCAGCTCCACTAAAATCGAGCTGACCATCCCTATTTGCAAAGATATCCTAACAGTGTGATTATAATAATTGTGGAACTAGATGATGAAACATAACACACACAAATAGAAGCTGATCACCTCTACAATCTCTCTTCAGGACTAACTACTTGTTGGAAAAGATTAGGCACGGAGTTGGATGAGGAGGATAGCAAAACCAATCTCCCTTTCCACGGTCCCATTGAAATGTAAAAACGTTGCCCGTGTGACATTTTGGCGGAACTTCACAAAACACTCTTAAGAAAAAAGTGATTTGTGCAGTTCACCAAAAGGTCGCAATAGCAACGAGGTGAAATGGACAGCTCTGTTTGCAAAAGGAGGTAGAAAGGAAACAATTTCCCAATAATACTAGTTGAAGACACATACGCCGACAAAAAAGAAACATATTCCATGTAATAAGGGAAAGATGGTTTATCAAAAATGGTTTGAGGACAAGATTGCAAGATGGAAAGTACGCCGGCCGAGATACATTTTAAGCAAACAACTAAAGAAGATCCACATGCAGGATTTTTCACATGCAGCAACGTGGGAAGATGGGCAGTGGAGGAAGGTCGGACGAAGCTATACCTGAGGGTTGTCGGGATGAAACTAGGAGGGCGCCAGCGGCCGGGATCTTCCCATACTACGGCAGCGAGCAAGTGGCGAAGGCCCTGCCGCGCCGGAGCTTGGTCAGAGAAAACGACGGGTACCGCAGATCGGGACGTGTTGCCTCAATGCCATCAAACGGAGAAACGATGCACATCCTCCCTTTCCGTCGGCGGACGGGATGTGGCCGGATCACTGACCAACGGTGAGAGAGAGAAGCCACCACCGCCTTGTGTGAGATGGTGTGACGAGAGACAAACCCCGGCAGGCAGGCTCCGTTATATATAGTGGAGCGGTTTTTTCCATTTTCCCCACAACAATCGTTTTATATTCTGTATGTGCCATTAAGGAATATATAACTTTATATAATACTCACGCGTCAAGTTGAACTTTGTTCCGTCTATGCATGGTACACGACCCTCCTTCGAGTAAACAACCGCTACACGCGTCAAATTATCACGTGGGCTGTCATTTCATACAGAAACGAACTCCACCGTGTACCCGCGCAGGTGTGACCGGGAACGAGACGTGAGTACGTGTGTCCTGCGTGCACCTCTTCTTTAGGTGCAGGTACATATGTGGGTGGGTGTGAGAGAGATGCTTTGTGCGAAACAGAGGCAATGTGTCGATGATATCTCAAACAAAAAAACATAACATATGTAATGTCTGTGAAATAGAGTCTTGGATATATCATATATAGAGTGAGCAATCCACGAGAAGATAGTGGAGGGGTCATCGGCGTGAGATACTGATAGAATTGAAAACAAGGATGAAGTGTGTGGCTGCGCGATCGATAGAGTGCCATCGAATTTGTGTTTTCCCATGTCAAAGATACAGGGCGACCGGCCTACTGGAATTTGAGAGGGCAGAGGTGCAGTTTTTCTCTATGGCATGGATACCTACCAGTAACGTTCGAATATCAGTGTGGGGGCTGGGCAGAGACCTAACAATAGAGAGGTAGACCGACTAGTATATGTGTGGAGAAGGAGAGAGACCTAGATATGTATTGAGGGAGATCAATCGGCATCCATGCATATGTGTTGCAGATGAATAAGGTTGGGAGAAAGACAAAGGTAGAGTGTTGGAGGGTTAGTGGTGGAGTGGCCTCTCACAAATGGTGGGAGAGGCCTGCTAGACAAACGGAGGGTACGAGTGGAATATCAATAAGAGAGGGCCGGGGATGTTTGTCTGTCTATGCACGTGCGTGTGAGAGATGGGTCGGGAGGTATGCAAGGATGATGAGGGGAGATGATATGGTTGTGGTAAGCATACTTAACTACATAGGAAGATCAACCGTCGTGTTTTCAAGAAAGGGAGAGACATAACTAGTGAGGTAAGTCTATCGGCGTGTGGGCAAAAATAATTATAGTCGACCTAGCTATATGTAGGGAGATTGGTACGTATACATGCATGCATGTGTTAGAAGCAAATAAGGTTTGGAGAGACAGACAGGGGGAGGGGTGCCGCTAGGAGGTGGTGCGAGAGGCCTACTATGTCGAGGGGTGTCGGTGTCAAAACCGGCGGATCTCGGGTAGGGGGTCCCGAACTGTGCGTCTAAGGCAGATGGTAACAGGAGGCAGGGGACACAATGTTTTACCCAGGTTTGGGCCCTCTTGATGGAGGTAAACCCCTACGTCCTGCTTGATTAATATTGATGATATGGGTAGTACAAGAGTAGATCTGCCACGAGATCGGAGAGGCTAAACTCTAGAAGCTAGCCTATGGTATGATTGTATGTTGTCCCACGGACTAAAACCCTTCGGTTTATATAGACACCGGAGGAGCTAGGGTTACACAAGGTCGGTTACAAAGGAGGAGATATACATATCCGTATTGCCTAGCTTGCCTTCCACGCCAAGTAGAGTCCCATCCGGGCACAAGATGAAGTCTTCAATCATGTATCTTCATAGTCTAACAGTCCGGCCAATGGATATAGTCCGGCTATCCGGAGACCCCCTAATCCAGGACTCCCTCAGTAGCCCCCGAACCAGGCTTCAATGACGACGAGTCCGGCGTGCATTATTGTCTTCGGCATTGCAAGGCGGGTTCTTCTCCAATTTCCAAGTGTTTGTAAACAGTATCCGGCCCCATAAATGATGATCCTCTTGGCTTCTGCGCCCAATAAGGGCAATTTCTCGATCGAATACGAGGCACCAGGGCATTTTTACATTCACCCCCCTAGCTAGATAAATAAATTGTCTATAAAAGGGATTGGGATTCTTAGATCCGATCCACACCATTCTCCCCTCAGCGAGAATCCATTAGAGCGTGTTTCGGAAAGATCCATTCCAGCATGGCCAACCTCCACAGCTCCTCCTCCCGCCCCCGTAGCCCTAAGCTCGGTGATTGGGAGAGGTGTTCAGTTCCACATAGTCGATTGGTCGAACTGCAGACCAAAGGATTTCTTCCTCCGGCATACATGGTGCCCATTCGAGCCGGGCTCGCCACCTACAATGGTGGGGAGCAAGCGGAGAACTTTCCCTGTCCCTCCATGGGGGAACGGGTTTGCCTTGTTCCTTACTTACTAAGGGGACTTGGATTTCCAATTCTTCCGTTCCTCCGCGGGCTCCTGGAGTTCTACGGCCTCCAACTACACAATCTCACCCATGCCTCCATCCTACACATCGCCGGCTACGTGGCTCTCTGCGAGTTGTTCCTGGGCTGCGAGGCTCACTTCGAGCTGTGGAAACGGCTATTTTGCCTTGTCCCTCGCACACAGAGGGAGTCACTTTATCAAGTGGGCGGAGCCGAAGTATGGCGCATCGCCGATACCGGATATCTGTCTGGTACCCCGAAGAAGCCGTCCGAAGACTGGCCTTCGGAATGGTTTTATATAGAGGACGTTCCCCTTCCGGACCCTGTTCGGCGGGGTCCCCTGAGTTCAACAATGCTCCTCTGTAGAAGCGCCGAAGTTGGCGCCCGCGGAGCCCCCAGGCGGAAGACGACAAAGAAGTCCTCTATCTGATGAACCGGATTAAGGCACTGGCTTAGTCAGGTTTGACAATAACTGAAGTTATGTCGATTTGCATAATGCGGGGAGTGCAACCACTTCAATATCGTGGGCATCCCTTATGGTGTTTCAATGGGGAGGATGACGCCACCCGCTACGGTCGTAAGGGTCCGGGTGATGCTGCCGCATTAGCCAAAATGATGTCCGAATTGTTCAAGGGAGAGGAGGAGGAGTTCACCCGCATCAAGCCACGGGACGGATTCTCCATGTACAATCCTCCAAGCTGGGTAAGCTATACCCCCTTACTTCCATCTTCCCGTGTTTTTCGTTGTAAGTATTCACCTTGCCAATTTACGGCAGGAACTGCGAAAGGCCATAAAGGAGGTCCGCAGCCCTTCTCCACAACCGGAGGACCCTGACCAGGCCCTCGACTCCGGACTCGAAGAAGATCCGGTTATCTCCGTGGAGCTGATAAACCGGCAGTTCTATCAGTTGAGCTGCGATGATGCCATGGTGGCCATTACGGCCGACTATCCCGGACTGCTCCCTGCATCGCACGTAAGAAAAACTGAAAAGTCCCAACTCAAAAAGGTAGGATCCCCTTTTAGACACTTCACCCACCATATTCACATGGCCTTTTTACAGGGAAGGCATTCGGGACGCCCTGCAGCAACGCGCCAACAGGAGGCGCCGAGGCCGGGTAGGCCAAAAAGGAAGGCGGTTAGGACGGAGACGCCGGCGCAAAGGTACAACAAACCCCGCTCCGTGGTTGTCGTCTTTCTCAAAGTATAATGACGCCCGTGTTTCTTTAACAGAAAAAACGCTCCCCAGAATATGTCCGGCGATATCGCCGATCATGCTTCCACCAGTCGGGCACCAGGACCGGACACGGAGGCAGAAGCCGATATGGGGCAGGCGCCGGATAATCCCCCTACAGAGGATGCGGATAGGTTATCTGCTACAAACTCATAAGTGGAAAGCGCCATGAATCATAGGCGCCGCCGGGCCGTACTCCATGACGCTTGTTTCTCACCAGAGGCGTTTGATGCCTTTAATTCTGGAGAAGCGTACCTCCGTGCCGCTCAAGATGGTCTAGCCAGAGCCACGGATCAGTATGTAAAGGATGTACGGGTGAGTGAATCTGATGATTTATATGTATCAGTAGCCCCTGAGACTTGAAACAGTTAGCAGAACTGATTTAAGGATCATCCTTCTTGTGCAGGTTCTTACAGAGAAGAATACTAAGCTATCCCAGGAGCTGGAGGAATGCAAGACCCAACTGCGGGCCGCTATTGCCGCACTGCAAGAACAGAAAAAGGCCCCCGCTGGTAACAATTTAAAGAATGATGGTTACCATATATTGCACGGCGTGGCTGCAGATCTAACAATAGATTTTGCAGATGAATCCGGAGAAAATCCGGGGGACCAGCATGTTATGCGGCAGCTAGAAGTTGGCAAACGCGTGCTGATGGAGGTTAGGCGGGAGAAAAACAATCTCCAAGACGCCAATATAAGGCTGAACGTGGAAATAAAAGACGTTCGGGGCCAGCTTGCAGACTCCGAGAAGGAGAATAAGAGGCTTCGACACGGCATTTTTAGTAAGTGCTTGAACGAATCCTTTAAAGATATTCGGCGAAGAAGCCAACTAACAGCATTATGTCTGTAGGTATGCTGACGGGTCGTCCCACGGAGGAAATGCTCGGGTCTGCGGGTGATCTTCTATCCAAGCTGTCACATCTGCACGAACAAGTTCGGCAGGTGATGCAGGGTGTTGCCCAGACTTTGTGGCTGTCCGTCTCCCTTCCAGAGGGTGTTGTGGAGCTTGCGGAGAAGCTCAAAGGAGCGCGGAGGCGCTTCCGATTATGGAAGATATACGCCTTCCGACAAGGTGCCAGAGAAGCCTGGGCCATGGTGAATACGCGGTATACCAAAGCAGACCCAAATCACATGGTCGAGGTCGGACCTGTGGGGCCCGACGGAAAAGAAATTCCCGTTAGCTTAGTTTATGGGCAAGTAGAATTAGCCGCAAAGTATTCCCAATAGGATTGTAAGATAGACCACCTGTTGGATGGTATAGAAGAAGAATTTAGTCAATCTCCATGACTATGTAATTGAAGTGACATGTATAATGCCTTCTAGCCAGATTGTAGATCATTTGTCGTTGCGGACCTTTTCGCTTCAGCCTCCGGGCCCAATAGTCCGGAGTGTATCCGAATACCCGCTCAGTTATATAAGAACCGGGGTATGCGTGGAGACTAGGCGTAGGGGTCATTAGTGCTTTATCAGACAAGTGCCCAACTAGTTATGTTATATTACATGGGTAGTAAGAAACATCTTCCAGGGAGAATAGTTTCATTAAGGGTTCCTTTCCCTGGGCAAGCATGCCCTAAAGTGCATGTCCGGACTGCGATAGGAAACGCAGGAAAAACATCTGGGGGCAGATATGAAAAATAAAAATCATCTTTTTTTCACCAACCGAATATTCCCTTAAGAACGCTAGCTTTCGGCTTCACCCAGCCTGAGGTACACATCCGGCTGACCCGGCAGTAACAATCGCAGAGGTGCTCCCCTTATGCCCTAGCCAAATTAACGAGAACGTAGTGGAATAAATACAAGAGCCAGGCAACCCAGCTTGGCCAAAACTTAAGTCATATCGATGCATATAATGGTGAAAAAAGGTGCATGGGGAAGTATAACACATGTGTTGGGCATGAAGCCCGGATAAATAATTTAAGCTTCTATGAAAGAAGCCCCCAGCTATGAAGAGTGCGGCTAGCGCATCTGTAATGTGCAAACAAGGCACAAGGTGACCCTTGAAGGCCTAGGGAAATAAGAAAAGAAAGAAAGAAAGGAAAACAAGACAGATAATGTATTTGCGAAAAAATGGACAAAGGGAGGGGACTAACATAGAGTCCGGTGCTAGGCGTAGAATCTTCGGAGCCTGGCCGCGTTCCATGGGTTCGGCTCGAGTCGACTAGTCGATACATCCCGCAGTCGGTACGCTCCACCGGTCAGAACTTGGTCGATAATGAAGGGACCTTCCCATTTGGGCTCGAGCTTGTTCTTTTTCTTATCTGGCAGGCGTAGAACTAGTTCGCCAATGTTGTAAGTTTTGGCCCGTACTTCTCTGCTTTGGTATCTGCGAGCCTGTTGCTGGTAAAATGCGGAACGGGCTTTGGCTACGTCGCGCTCCTCCTCCAAGGTGTCCAGACTATCCTGCCGATCGAGCTCGGCTTCTCTTTCTTCGTACATGCGCACTCTAGGTGAGTCATGAATTATGTCACAGGGCAAGACTGCCTCTGCGCCGTACACCATAAAAAAGGGTGTATATCCGGTACTACGATTCGGCGTGGTCCGCAACCCCCAGAGTACGGAGTCGAGCTCCTCTACCCAGTGCGTGTTAGACTCCGTTAAGGAACACACTAATCTAGGTTTAATGCCGCTCATTATAAGACCGTTTGCTCACTCGACTTGACCGTTGGTTTGTGGGTGATAGACTGAGGCATAATCGATCTTGATGCCCATTTTGCTGCACCAGAGTTTTACCTCGTCGGCCTTTAAGTTCGTGCCATTATCAGTGATGATGATGTGGGGGACGCCATAACGGTGTACAACCCCGGATATGAAATCTATCACCGGTCCGGATTCGGCTGTTTTAACTGGTTTGGCCTCTATCCATTTGGTGAATTTATCCACCATGACCAATAAGTATTTTTTCTTGTGGGTTCCCCCTTTAAGGGGTCCAACCATGTTAAGCCCCCATACCGCAAAGGGCCATGTAATGGGGATTGTTTGGAGGGCGGTGGGTGGCATGTGGCTTTGATTTGCAAAGAGCTGGCAACCGGTGCAACGTTGGACCAAGTCATGTGCGTCTGCTCGGGCCGTTGGCCAATAGAATCATGTACGGAAGGCCTTGCTTACAAGAGCCCGGGCTGCGGCGTGATGACCGCCGAGTCCGGCGTGAATTTCTGCCAAAAGATTCCGCCCATCCTCTTCGGAGATGCACCTTTGAAGGACTCCGGTAGTGCTTTTCTTGTACAATTCTCCCTCATGGACCCTGTAGGCCTTGGATCGCCGCACTATGTAGCGTGCCTCATTTTGGTCCTCCGGAAGTTCATGTCTAGTTAGGTAGGCCAGGAATGGTTTTGTCCACGGGGCAATAATGGCCATTATTTCGTGGGCTGGCGGTGTTATTTCGGTGGCGGAGCCTCTGATTGTGTCAGAGAGTTCGGTATCGGGTATTTTGGCTGGGTCCAGACTACTATTACCGGTGTCCCCTTCCCATACTACGGATGGCTTGAAAAGCCTTTCCAAAAATATGTTGGGGGGACCGCGTCGCGTTTTGCGCCGATGCGGGCGAGGATATCTGCCGCCTGATTGTTTTCCTGAGCCACATGGTGAAATTCGAGTCCCTCGAACCAAGCTGACATTTTTAGGACGGCGTTTCGATAGGCTGCCATTTTCGGATCCTTGGCGTCAAAATCTCCGTTTATTTGGGATATTGCGAGGTTTGAATCCCCACGCACCTCCAGGCGTTGAATGCCCATGGAGACTGACATCCAAAGACCATGCAACAAAGCTTCGTATTCGACTGCATTGTTGGAGTCTGTATACAATATTTGCAGTATGTACCGAACGGTATCTCCGGTTGGGGACGTCAGGACGACGCCAGCCCCTAGACCGGCCAGCATTTTAGAATCGTCGAAGTGCATGATCCAATTGGAGTATGCGCCGTACTCTTTAGGGAGTTCAACCTCCGTCCATTCGGTGACGAAGTCGGCCAGTACTTGTGATTTAATGGCTCGGCGAGGTTTGTATGTTATGTCAAATGGGAGGAGCTCAATGGCCCATTTGGCAATCCGGCCCGTAGCATCACGGTTGTTGATGATATCATTAAGTGGCACTTCCGAGGCTACTGTAATCGAACACTCTTGAAAGTAGTGTCGCAGTTTCCGTGATGCCATGAATACCGCATATGCTATCTTTTGGTAATGTGGGTACCGTGATTTGCATGGAGTGAAGACAGTGGATACATAGTATACCAGCTTTTGTAGAGGGAATTTGTGTCTGTCCGCTTCCCGTTCGACAACGAGCACCGCGCTTACAACTTGATGAGCTGCCGCAATGTATAACAGCATTGGTTCGCCGATATTTGGCGCAGCCAGGATCAGGTTGGTTGCCAGAATGGCCTTTATTTCTTCCAATCCGGCTGTGGCCGCATCCGTCCACTCGAAGTGTTTGGTGCGCCGAAGGAGGCGATAAAGGGGTAAAGCCTTTTCTCCTAAGCGGGAGATAAAGCGGCTTAGAGCTGCCACGCATCCGGTTAACTTCTGGATTTGTTCGAGGTCTGTTGGGGTAGCCAACTATGACAAAGCTCGGATTTTGGCCGGATTAGCTTCAATACCTCTACTGGAGACAATGAATCCCAGGAGCTTTCTGGCTGGTACGCCGAAAACACATTTTTCCGGGTTGAGCTTGATGTCATATGTTTGGAGGTTGTCGAACGTGAGCCTCAAGTCGTCTATCAAAGAGTCGACGTGTTTGGTTTTGATGACCACATCGTTTACGTATGCCTCTACTGTTTGCCAATTTGTTTCTCCAGACATGTCTGAATCATGCGTTGATATGTTGCACCGGCGTTTTTTAGTCCAAAAGGCATTGTGTTAAAGCGGAAGGGGTCGTATGGTGTGATGAATGCCGTTGTGGCTTGGTCGGACTCCGCCATCTTGATTTGGTGGTAACCGGAGTAAGCGTCGAGGAAACACAATGACTCGTGTCCTGCGGTAGCATCAATAATTTGATCGATGCGTGGGAGGGGGAAGGGATCCTTTGGGCAAGCTTTATTGAGGTCTTTGAAATCAACGCAAAGGTGCCAGGATTTATCCTTCTTTGGTACCATCACCAGGTTTGCTAGCCAGTCCGGATGTTTTATTTCTCTGATGAATCCGGCCTCCAATAACTTAGCTAGTTCTTCTCCCATGGCCTGTCTCTTAGGTTCGGAGAAATGCCGAAGAGCTTGCTTGACCGGCTTGAATCCCTTTAGGATACTGAGGCTATTCTCGGCCAATCTGTGTGGGATTCCTAGCATGTCTGAGGGATGCCAGGCGAATATGTCCCAATTCTCGCGCAGGAACTCCCGTAGTGCGGCATCCACGGCGGGGTTTAACTGTGCCCCGATGGAGGCTGTTTTGGTAGGGTTCGTTGGGTGGACTTGGAATTTGACTATTTCATCCGCTGGTTTAAAAGAGGTGGACTTGGATCTCTTGTCGAGTATCACATCGTCCCTGTCCACTGTGGAGCGTAGAGTGGTTAACTCCTCGGCCGAGAGGGCTTCGGATAATGCCTCGAGGGCCAATGCTGTTGTTTTGTTTTCGGCGCGGAGTGCTGCGGAGTGCTGTGTCCAGATCACTAGCGAGAGTGATGATTCCGTTGGGCCCGGGAATTTTAAGCTTCATGTACCCATAATGGGGTACGGCTTGGAATATTGTGAACGCCCCCCGTCCTAAAAGAGTGTGATAGCCACTGCTGAACGGGGCCACTTGGAATGTAATTTCTTCAGACCTATAATTGTCCGATGTGCCGAATACCACATCTAGTGTGATTTTCCCATCACAGCGTGCTTCCCGACTGGGGATAATTCCTCTAAAGGTTGTGCTACTTTGCTCGATGCGGTTCTAGTCTATTTCCATCTTTTGAAGGGTTTCCTCATAGATGAGGTTTAGTCTGCTGCCGCCATCCATGAGTACTTTGGTGAGTCAAAAACCATCCACGATTGGACTGAGGATGAGTGCGGCTAGTGCTCGGGCTGTTCGGAATTTGGGTTCATCACTCGCATTGAAGGTAATAGCCGTGTCACTCCATGGATTTGTTGCTGCTACATGGCAGATTTCGGCAATGCTGCAGAGTGTTCGCTTGCGTCTATTATTTGACGCAAAGGTCTCGAACACTGTTAACACCGTATTGTTATCTATTGGATGGTGCTCTGTGGTATGTGGGATAAGAAGATCCTCACCACTTTTGGCCACCTGCCGGAGAATCCAACATGCTCTAAGGCTGTGCGTTGGTATTATATCTGTCGTGCTATGAATTTTGCAGGGTCCGTTGAGCCATCCCTCCAGTACAGTTCCTTGCCCTGTAGAGGGTTTTTGCTTTTTGGTAGTTAACCCGGGTGTATTGTGATAATGCACCCTTTTATTTCGGACTGGGTTTGTGTTCAGGGCCGGATTATCCCAAAAGTTTCTTTCGGTTTTCCAGGCACTTTCCATCGCACAGTACTTTTGTACTATGTATGCCAAGTCAGCAAAGCGTGTTATCTCACGGCGATTTATGGCGTTAAGGACTCCCTTATCCATGCAATTATTGCAGAAAATAATATTGCGTCTTCCTTGCGACTGTCCTTAACCTTGTTCATCGCAAGGAGGAATCTGGCCCAGTAATGATGTACTGTTTCCTGGGGCTCTTGCCTGATATGGGAAAGGTCGCTTGTGTTTGGGTGGGTGGGTGGAATTGAATCCAAACCCCTACCCGATCTGGGATCCAGGGGCCGAGGAGTTTCCAATTTTGGAAGTTCCGGTTCCGAGATGTTACCCGCTAATCCTGGTCCGTTGTCTGACTCTAAGTTTAGGGATTGGATGTTGTCCTCCTGCGAACGAGCGTCTGGCTCGGGGAGCTCGGAAATCCGAACATAGTTGGTCCTCAAGATAGAGGAAAGGTCGCCGCATTGTTCCTCCACCACTGCAATATGATGGGTGACCGGTGGAGAGTTAATCTCCCTTTGATCGGGTTTAAGCCCAATCCGATCGTAGTCCGTAGTGACTCCCAAGGCGGCGATGCGATCCAAGAGCTCGTTTAAGGAGGAGAGCTCCATTGGATCCATTTGTTCGGCGAGTGCCGATTTGACGTGGAGGCTGCTTTCGATGACTCGAGAATTCATCGTCGGCGCGGCGGCCGTACAGGCGGTCATGATGAACCCGCCTAGCCGGAGAGTTTGGCCGACAACCAAAGCTCCCCCAATAGTAGTACCATCTTTAAAGACGAGACGAGACATCCTTCCTTCTGGCAACGGCACAGAGAAACTCTCAATGAAAGCACCAATGTCGGTGTCAAAACCGGCGGATCTCGGGTAGGGGGTCCCGAACTGTGCGTCTAAGGCGGATGGTAACAGGAGGCAGGGGACACAATGTTTTACCCAGGTTCGGGCCCTCTTGATGGAGGTAAAACCCTACGTCCTGCTTGATTAATATTGATGATATGGGTAATACAAGAGTAGATCTGCCACGAGATCGGAGAGGCTAAACCATAGAAGCGAGCCTATGGTATGATTGTATGTTGTCCCACGGACTAAAACCCTCCGGTTTATATAGACACCGGAGGGGCTAGGGTTACACAAGGTCGGTTACAAAGGAGGAGATATACATATCCGTATTTCCTAGCTTGCCTTCCACGCCAAGTAGAGTCCCATCCGGGCACGAGATGAAGTCTTCAATCCTGTATCTTCATAGTCTAATAGTCCGGCCAATGGATATAGTCCGGTTGTCCGGAGACCCCCTAATCCAGGACTCCCTCAAGGGGGAGGAGTGTGCGAGTATGAGACCGATGAAAAGAGGGGCGGGAGTGTGCACCTGCGTGGAACCGTATTGGACATAGGGGGGCATGGACGGTGAGAAGAGAAGAGGGGAAGTATGTGTTTGTGGTAGGCACACTTGGCTAGAGAGGTATATCGACCGGTGTGTGCCAGAAAGAAGGAGCCGAGGGGCCTACACACACCGCGGTTGAATGACCTAAAGAGAAATAACGAACATGCGCGATGGACGGGACGCTGAGGGAGGGTTAGAGGGGGCGGGCGTGTGCATGCACGATAGAAAATTAGCGCTAGCAAGCTACAAAGAGAAGAGGATCGTGAAGGTGTAAAAGACGAACAAAGATCATAATTCATTATAAAGAAGTGGATACGGATACTTGAAGAAGATATCATAATGTAGAACATTGATTATAATTTGGGCTAATGTGTGGCTTTTGCAGCTCAGGGCTAAATACTTGTCATAATGTAGGGGGCGGGGTACTATACTTTGTGTGATGAACATGGTGTACGTATGGAACATGGTTTAGATTATGAATATATAGGTAGTACATCAAATGTACTATTATTTGGAATCAACATCAAGTCTATTCAAAAAATTGAATTCGTGTTCATATAGTACACATAGTTCATATCAATCTCTATAGTAATCATGTGGTGTGTTGTTAAGGTAATACACGAATGATGGTTGAAGTTGGCAACATGATTGTAGATTCTTATTGAAATAGAGAAACGAATTCAAATTTAGTTCGAATTGCAACGGTAGTATAGACATTTGGAATGCACTAAAATGTTGGTATGAGTAGGTTACATGCATTATATAGCCAGCGAAAAAATTTAATTGGATATAACATGGATTTGTACTCAGTTTTGAATAGCATTTATATAGTAAAATGGGACAGGACTCTCTCTTTTTGTATGGTGTGAATAGTTTTATTTTTTTCGTTTTTTTTGTTGAGGGAAGTGCAAATTGATTTGGTACATACAAGTACAATAATACACGTTAAGCTTGTCCCTAAAATTCAACCCGCGCCTTGTTATATACCAAAAATTCAGATATCGTGCTCCCAAAACTCGCGCCTTCACAGCCCGCGCCTTGCTATCCCGAAATTACAACGCACGCAAAAACTCCCTCCAGCTGCCAAATCCCGACACGCGAAATCCCCCTTCTAACCCTGAGTCGAAAGGGCCACTAGTTCAAATCTGTGGGGGTACTTTTGTAACACACCCTACATTTTGGACAAGCGCATCCCTAAGTCATGGTTCCCCCTCCCATCGCCTCCTTTTCACCATTCGAGATCCCAGGCCACCATAACCTCTCCACTCTAGCCACGAAACCCCACCCTCCTCCGTCCACCACCTCACCGCTGCCCAGCCGGAGCTTCTTCCCTGACGATGTCGTCCACCGCAATAGCTCAACATCCCTCATCCACCTCCCCGGATGAGGATCCGTCGTCCATCTCGTAGTCCCGCCGGTTCAACCGCCCTGTCCTCCACCTCCAAGGAGCTTCTCCGACAATCGCCTCGTCTATCATGGCTGCTCCATCCCCACAGCGTCGCCTTAACCTGCTCCACCGGAACCGCAACATCCCCCCATCTCCTCGGACGAAGTCGAGTCCTACTCGGCACCACCAAAGGGGTTGTACACTCATCGCATCGCACCTTCTCCTTAACTCGACCTCCTGGCGCCGACGGTGCTCAATGCCGCACCCCCATGGAGCGGCTACCTCGAAGCCGGTGCCATGGGCGACATCTCCATGGTGGCTCTCCCCCAGTGCGAGGCCCCTTCCGCGGCGGGGTCCATACCAGCCGGATCTGCTGCTGCTGCTGCTCCAGCTCTTGCTCACTTGCTCGCGCTACGGCTGCTACTCTCCCCCTAGCTCGTTCTGCTGCTCTGCTCCGATTTAGCTACACTTCAGCCGACTGAATCGACTTTGGGTCAGTCGATTTCCAGGGGGTGGGAGGGCTCACCGGAGTTAAGGAAGAACCACCCATAGTGGGGAGGGGGGCTCAACGGAGAGGTACCCCACTATCTATCTTAGTGTTCAGGGTGGGGG
>NC_041386.1:439307656-439342755 GCF_002162155.2 Triticum dicoccoides
GGTGGGGAGTTGTTTCAGGGCGGCGCGGGGGCCGGCGGTTCGGCCGGTGGGGGCTGGCAGTTCAGGAGGGTGCAGGTTGAAGATGAATGGCAGGCCCTCCCTAAACTACATGTGAAGTGCCTCTCTGCCACCATTACGTTCAGTTTCGACAGTAACATTCATATTCCATAGTAAATTTCAGTTCCGACAGTTAAGTTCAGAGCCAACAGTTTTTACCTCATCTGTTGTAGTCAGGTGGTTTTTGGTGGTAATGTATTTTACATCATCTATAGGAGATGCTATTAGAATCCCACTTGAGATTAACGATGTCTGTCTTGTGCTGCTTCAGCCTCGACGTCTTACGGCTCACCGGAGCTGCTCCAATGACGGAACGATTCATCACAACAGAGCAGTGCCCTGGATGCCATCTACAGGTTCCTCAGATCTTCCTCCACACCTCCGATAGCCACCTCTGCCTCAACTTCTTCACCGACCAACCCAATGATGTTGAGGTCAACACGGCTACGCCAAAGAGGTTGTACACTTGTTGCATCACTTATTGCTTGATACATCTACAACGTATCCATAATTTTTGATTGTTCCATGCTATTATACTATCAACCTTGGATGTTTTATATGCATTTATATGCTATTTTATATGATTTTTGGGACTAACCTATTAACCTAGAGCCCAGTGCCAGTTTCTGTTTTTTCCTTGTTTTAGAGTATCACAGAAAAGGAAAATCATACGGAGTCCAATTGACCTAAAACTTCACGGAACTTATTTTTGGACCAGAAGAAGCCCACGCAGTATCGAAGTTGTACCAGGAGAGTCCCGGGCTGCCCATGAGGGTGGGGAGCGCGCCCACCCCCGTGGGCATGCCCCCCTGCCTCGTGGACAGCCCGGAGGTCCACCGACGTACTTCTTCCTCCCATATATACTCATATACCCTAAAAACTTCGGGGAGCACAATAGATCAGGAGTTCCACCGCCAGAAGCCTCCGTAGCCACCGAAAACAAATCTAGACCCGTTCCGGCATCCTGCCGGAGGGGGAATCCCTCTCTGGTGGCCATCTTCATCATCTCGGTGCTCTCCATGACGAGGAGGGAGTAGTTCTCCCTCAGGGTTGAGGGTATGTACCAGTAGCTATGTGTTTGATCTCTTTCTCTCTCGTGTTCTTGAGGTGGTACGATCTTGATGTATCGCGAGCTTTGCTATTATAGTTGGATCTTATGATGTTTCTCCCCCTCTACTCTCTTGTAATGGATTGAGTTTTCCCTTTGAAGTTATCTTATCGGATTGAGTCTTTAAGGATTTGAGAACACTTGATGTATGTCTTGCGTGGGATACCTGTGGTGACAATGGGGTATTCTATGATCCACTTGATGTATGTTTTGGTGATCAACTTGCGGGTTCCATGACCTTGGGAATCTATGCATAGGGGTTGGCACACGTTTTCGTCTTGACTCTCCAGTAGAAACTTTGGGGCACTCTTTGAGGTTCTATGTGTTGGTTGAATAGATGAATCTGAGATTGTGTGATGCATATCATATAATCATACCCACGGATACTTGAGGTGACATTGGAGTACCTAGGTGACATTAGTGTTTTGGTTGATTTGTGTCTTAAGGTCTTATTCTAGTACGAACTCTAGGGCTGTTTGTGACACTTATAGGAATAGCCCAACGGATTGATTGAAAAGAATAACTTTGAGCTGGTTTCGTACCCTACCACAATCTCTTCATTTGTTCTCCGCTATTAGTGGCTTTGAAGTGACTCTTTGTTGCATGTTGAGGGATAGTTATATGATCCAATTATGTTATTATTGTTGAGAGGATTTGCACTAGTGAAAGTATGAACCCTAGGCCTTGTTTCAACGCATTGCAATACCGTTTGTGCTCACTTTTATCATTAGTTACCTTGCTGTTTTTATATTTTCAGATTACAAAAACCTTTATCGACCATCCATATACCACTTGTATCACCATCTCTTCGCCGAACTAGTGCACCTATACAATTTACCATTGTATTGGGTGTGTTGGGGACATAAGAAACTCTTTGCTATTTGGTTGCAGGGTTGCTTGAGAGAGACCATCTTCATCCTATGCCTCCTATGGATTGATAAACCTTAGATCATCCACTTGAGGGAAATTTTCTACTGTCCTACAAACCTCTGCACTTGGAGGCCCAACAACGTCTACAAGAAGAAGGTTGTGTAGTAGACATCAAGCTCTTTTCTGGCGCCGTTGCCGGGTAGGTTAGCGCTTGAGGGTATATCTTTAGATCTTGCAATTGAGTCTTTTAGTTTCTTGTTTTATCACTAGTTTAGTTTATAAAAGAAAATTACAAAAAATACATGTCCACCATATGTTTGTTTGATGCTTTTATTATGTACTACTTGGCAATAGAAGACTTGGTAGTTTAATCATGTCCACCATATTGATGAACTGGTTCACCGAAATGAGTTTCATATACTAGTACATGCTAAACCTGTTATGTGTCTGCTTGTTTCTTCTTTTAGAATGCTGACAGAATATTGGGGAAGAGTGCCTTATTAAGCAATGATAAAGGAAGTAATGTAGATAAGGTTCAGGATAGTAAGACATCCTTGTTGGTCTCCAACAAAGCTGATAAAATAGCTAAGGAAAACTATCTTGAAGACAGTGAGATAACCCCAAAGTCATGTCTTGGTTTAGTGTTCGAGTTACTGACCACTGCCGCTTGCACAAGCTATTCAAACTCACTGTCCGAATCAGTTCAGTTTCTTAAGTCTCAACTACAAGCTGAAAAACATCGATCAGCTGTGATGCGACAAGAAGCGGAAGGACTGCAGAAGTCCTTGGAGCATTCAGATGCATACTTTTTGGTGCAACAACAAGCATTGGAGGATTTTAGCACCAAACCGGACAAAGCTAATAAGATTGCTAAGCTTATTGCCAGCATGGTGGATACCCAGGATAACATTTCTTGAGCTCTTCTGAAGTTGTTTCAGTTATGGACTTGTTTTGCTGCCGCGTTTGTTTGCACTAGTGGCCAATTTAGATGGCCATTGTATGTAATATGCTGCTTTGTTCCCTATATTTGCATTGGCGGCGAACTTTGATGCCCAGTGGATGTAATATGTGTAATAGCCGTAATAGCCTAGTGTTAGTTCCTTGCTTATTTATTTCCTTATTGTCTTGTTTAGTTGTTTGCTTGTAGTCACTATAGTTTTCCGCATTTTTCTAGTGGCCACAATAAACTAGGCCACAATAACCATGGCAACACATGGACTGTTGTGACCATGGTCCTGCTACCTGCGTAGTGACCATGGCCCCACGGGCTGTACGATCCATGGGCCTTCCACGGGCCGTAGGATCCATGGGCCTTCTACGGGCCGTAGGATCCATGAGCCTTCTACGGGCCATCTCAACTATGGGCCTTCTACGGGTCGTATAATCGTTTCACCAAACATGGGTTGTACTATTCATGGACCAATGACAGACCGCAAAATGGGTCGTAAACGGGCTAGAGTGGAAATCGTCTGTTTTATGGCCCGACCATAATGGGCCATTAATAGGCCATAATTGATGACGCTATGAAAATAGCCCAACATGTTAATGGGCCACAAGCAGGCCGACTATAACCACGGGCTAAATTTGGCCCATAAGCTGAACAAGCCAGTAATGGACTGTAAGTAATTGAATTCTGGAAATGAGCCCAAGAACAAATGGGCCCTTAGAAGGCCAAAAGTTAACACGGGCTGGAAACGGCCGACGGACTAATGGGCCGTTAATGGGTATAAAGCGATACACTGTTCACTATGGGGCAGCTTCACCACGGGCCGTTAATGGGCCAAGATTTACGAAGTACCTCATATGGGCAGAAAGACGTCATAGGCCGGAAGTTACAACGGGCTGTAATCATACTGGACGGCCCAGATGACGCTACCGGGCCTAATTCGGGTAAGCCGTAATGGGTCGTGACCTAGTGGGATGTGTATGGTCTATATGGTAACAGGGCGTTAACAGGCTTTCCGTGGGCTGGCCTGCTGTCTCTTTGACCAAGTCAAATGGGCCGGCCTTTTCACCGGAATGTGTCTATGTTGGGTCGTGCCACGTGTCGACGAATCATATGCGCCTCCTGTCCAGTGAGTGGATGACATTTGTCCCAATGGTGAGCCTACACGTGTTTCCTTCGGCCAATAAGAATTTTACACGAGGAAAGTCCCCATTGGTTTGGGCTGTTAACAGGTTATCGGATCCAAATCCAGACCCGATAGCTTAACGGCGACCCGTTACGATGGATGCCACATGTCGGTCACCCTTGACGAAAGCACTTCCATGAAGCGCCATTTATCGTCATGGAAGTGGACACTTCCGTGATGATAATTTTGTTGATGTCATGGAACACTTCTATGACAGCACAGGTATGACTATCTTGATTCTAGCATAAAATCGTCATGGATGTACATGCATGATAGAAAACGTGACCTACTATGACAAACACGTATCATCATGAAAGTGTATTTTTTGTAGTGACTTGTTCCAAAATGACTTTGTTGATTGTTAATGTGTGCGCCTTCACAAATCGAACAGAAAAATTACCACATCATGTTGGTGCCATGTCATGACACCATGCCAAGTTTCACGATTTTCAGGTGTGTTTTGGATTTACGGGAATTAAAGAACCAAGTTTCTCAATCTTTTCGGTCGAGCCACGACGCCCAGATGTTTGAATTTCATTCCCATCTCTTGCATGGGACCTAAAAATTCACCCAAGGACACACATGTGATTTTTCAACCAACTTTGGTGCACTGGAGCATGTGCTTGTAGTTCAAATTTTAATTATGCACATTAAATTCCCAGAAACTCAATTAATGTATAAAAAGGCCAAACAAACCCCAAAAAATTCCAAAATTAAACACAACACTCCTATTGTTCTATGTTGACACTAATTTTTTTTTGAAAGCAATAAGAGGCAATGGATACCGTTCCGTCCCCAAAGGTGGCACGTTCCCTACTGAAACCATCACACTTGTTGTGAGAAGCTCTGATTTGTGAGAAGCTTATACCCAAACCTGCCCCAAATGGAACAAAATTTTTACCATGGCATGTTGAAGCCGCTCCATGATAGCATGCCAAGTTTCATTAATTTCGGACGAGTTTTGGATTTACTAGAATTTAAAAACCAGGTATCTCAATGGTTTGCCGGCAATCAACAGTGCCCTGGTGTTTGGATTTCATTCCCATCTCTTGCATGGGATCTAGAAATTCACCCAAGGACACACATGTACTTTTTCAACCAACTTTGGTGCACTAGAGCATGTGTTTGTAGTTCAAATTTGAATTATGCACATTAAATGCCCAGAAACTCAATTAATGTATAAAAAAGGCCAAACGAACCCCAAAAATTCCAAAATTAAATACAACACTCCTGTAGTTCTCTGTTGACATTAAAAAAATCAAAGCAATAAGAGGCAATGGATATCGTTCCGTCCCCAAAGGTGGCACGTTCCCTACCGAAACCATCACGCTTGTTGTGAGAAGCTCTGGTTTGTGAGAAGCTTATACCCAAACCTGTGCCGAATGGGACAAAACTTTTACTACGGCATGTTGATGCCGCTCCATGATAGCATGCCAAGTTTCATGAATTTCAGACGAGTTTTCGATTTACTCGAATTTAAAAACCAGGTATCTCAACATTTTGCCAGCAATCAACAGTGCCCTGGTGTTTGAATTTCATTCGCATCTCTTGCATGGGACCTAGAAATCACCCAAGGCCACACATGTGATTTTTCAACCATCTTTGGTGCACTGGAGCATGTGCTTGTAGTTCAAATTTTAATTATGCACATTAAATGCCCAGAAACTCAATTAATGTATAAAAAGGCCAAACAAACCCCGAAAAATTCCAAAATTAAACACAACACTCTTGTTGTTCTATGTTGACACTAGAAATTTTTTGAAAGCAATAAGAGGCAACGGATATAGTTCCGTCCCCAAAGGTGGCACATTCCCTACCGAAACCATCCGCTTGTTGTGAGAAGCTTATACCCAAACCTGCCCCAAATGGGACAAAAAATTTACCACGGCATGTTGATGCCGCTCCATGATAGCATGCCAAGTTTCATGAATTTCTGACGAGTTTTGGATTTACTAGAATTTAAAAACCAGGCATCTCAACGCTTCGCCGACAATCAATAGTGCCCTGGTGTTTGAAATTCATTCCCTTTTCTTGCATGGGACCTAGAAATTCACCCAAGGACACACATGTGATTTTTCAACCAACTTTGGTGCACTGGAGCATGTGCTTGTAGTTCAAATTTGAATTATGCACATTAAATGCCTAGAAACTCAATTAATATATAAAATGTCCAAATGAACCCCTAAAAATTCCAAAACTTTACACAACACTCCTGTTGTTCTATGTTGGCACTAGAAAAATTTTGAAAGCAATAAAGACAACGGATATTGTTTCGTCCTCGAAGGTGGCATGTTCCGTACTGAAACCATCATGCTTGTTGTGAGAAGCTTATACCAAAACCTGTCCCCAAATGGGACAAAAAAATTATGCCGCCCCATGATACCATGCCAAGTTTCATGAATTTCAGATGAGTTTTGGATTTACTAGAATTTTAAAACCAGGTATCTCAACGTCTTGCCGACAATCAATAGTGCCCTGGTGTTTGAAATTCATTCCCATTTCTTGCATGGGATCTAAGCATGCACCTAAGGACACATATTTGATTTTTCAACAAATTTATATGCAATGGAGCATGTGCGTGTAGTTTAATTTTGAATTGTGCACCTGAAATGGCTAGAAAACCAGTTTAATGTATAAATGTCCAAACGAACCCTGAATAATTCCAATTCTTTTATGACACACATATAGTTGCATGTTCACTGCAAATGAAAAAGGTCTAGCAATTCAAACACCATCCATTGCCGCTGTGACCCCATTATCTAATTCAAATCAAGATGAAAAATCAAGTAGGTCCCACACAGCTTATTATCACCAACCATGTGAGATGTAGTACAAAATATCCTGGAGCACCGTTGGTGTATAGTATGCCTATGGCTTACACGAGAAGGTGTGTCGGCTACAGTCCACAGCCGGCGTGTCAAGCACACTAGCTCACTCCCCAAATACTCCTGCCTCTGCATCCCTCGCAATCTCGAAAATATTACTGCCTCATAATCTCGAAAATAACTACCGCATGGAAGGTTTTAATGTTTGATAACACATGGTTAGTATGTGCGTACCATGTGCGATGTCTATTACTCCCGCTCTACTTTAGTCCCTTGATTCAAATTTTCAGTAGCCCCGGCATTTTACTCCCGCCTCTGCATCCCTCGCAATCTCAAAAATATCTACTCTCCCTTGATCCAAATTTTCAGTAGCCCCGCCTTGTTACTCCTGCCTAGTAAAATTTTCAGTTGCCGTAGTATTTCCTCAAACACCACCTTGCCCCGCCCCCCCTCCACACACACCACACACCCCCCAAAACCTCCGCTCACACAGACACACACAACCCTCGAAACCATTGGTAGGTCGCCGCCATCGCCGGCACCTCCATCCTCAACCTCTGCCTATGTGTCGGGGAGCTCGAGGAGCCAATTGCCAAAAAGAGGTTTATCATGGCCTTTTTGCCCGACGCCGGCAAGGTGGCCGCCGAGGTGTCGCCGTCGTCCTTCGCGGGCTCGATCCGCCATCGCCAGTCCCCCGATCCGCCCACCGCCGCGCCCCTACGCCGGTTATAGGACTTCCCCGTCCTCCCTCGGACCTAGCAGACGACGAGGTCCACCCTCAGGGTGCGGCAGCGGCGGTAGGGGACGTGGGTCGCTGAGATTACAGATCGGGAGACCCACACCCGCCGGTGGCTCGGTAGCTTCCACATGACCGAGCTCGCGGCCATGGAGTTCAACCGCTGGCAGGTCCTCTACCACGGCGTAGCGGCTAGGCTCAATTTCCCCTTCGGCACACGTCCAGTGAACCTCGTTCCGCCGGAGCCAGGGTGGTGAGCTCGGCTATGGCGCGAGAGGACCGCGAGGCATGGGAGCACCTCGAGGCCGAGGCTGCCGACGAGGCCTACATGCAAGACCTCCGCCGGCAGCATCCGGAGCTCGTGGAGGCGGAGCGGGCGATCTTTGCCGGCCCGGAGGGCGGCGAGGTTATCGCACTCTCCTCCAATGACGAGGTCGAAGGCAGCGGCGACGGCGGCACGGAGGGCATCGAGGTGGGCCCCGAGGACAAGGAGATCGACGTTGATGAGTGGAGGAGTGCCTTCCCCAACGACCCCGATGACGGCACTGGCCCGGACCTAGCTCGCGGCACACCGTACATGACGAGGAAGGATTGGCTCGACCTCTACTTCGACCGAAAGTAGTTTATCTTAGTTTAAATTTATTGTTTATGTTCGGTTATGCAAAACTATCTATGTTTATGTTTGAATGCATGCTACTTTCAGTTGAACCTGCTTTGAACTTGATCAAATTAAAGCTTACAATGTTAAGTTTAGGGGATCGACTAGAAAAGGCCAACAATTGCTGGAGTATATATATAGGATGGGTCTATTATGATAACACCTCTTTAGAGTCTTATTCTGCTAACACCTAACCTTATTCTGCTAACACTTCGATCGCGAAAATTCATCAGTACGAATCCACCCCGAGCTGCACCAAACAAAATAAAACTCCCAGGTCCCAGCCCACCACCGCACGACCACAACCCATCCCCACCAACCCCGGTCCGCTCCACCTTCCTCCTCCTGCCCCCGATCAGCTCCATCTTCCTCCTCCTACCCCTGAGCCGCCCCACACCACCAACCACCGCCGGATCCCCACCCCACCACGCGTCGCCAGAGCCACGCCATACCACGTGCCGCCTCCTCCCCCGCAGCACCGCCTCCCTCCCCTGTCGCACTGCCCCCTCGCCAGCAGCGCCACCTCCTCCCCTGCAGCTCGGCCTCCCTCCCGCTGCGAACCACTGCCACCGCGAGGCCAGCCATCGTCGGATCCAGACAAACTACGGCCCCCACACAGCCCACCATTGCCGGCCCGGAGCCCGCAAGGCCTCGTGCGAGCCGCCTCCTCTCCCTCCATCGCATGGGGCCGCCCTGCCTTTTCCTCCTCCCTGGTTCAGATCGTGCCATGGCGAACTCTCTCCTCCTCGCTGTGGTCTCCGGCAAGGGCGTCATCCGTGGTGCTCGGGTGCCGCCCCACCCCTATGCAGCTCGGTCGCCACCCCCTGTGCAGCTCGGTCGCGGCTCCCATGCAGCTCAGTTGTGTCCGTCTCTCCTTTCCCCTCACCCATGCCGAGCGGTGGCGGAGGAGCGTTCTCATGGCAAGGGGAGGTGCGGACGCACGGGGCTCCATCGGCGGCATCTACAGTTCAGTCCATGCGAGATGAGGTGCTCCTCCTCATGGCCGAACAGTTCAGAAAGAAGGATTGTGCCTCACAGTATGCAGGTGTTGTGGTCGTGCAGCTTGGAAATGCTCGCGATGCCGTTCAGAGCTTGTGCGCGTGCGGTACAGCGAGCGCCACCTCTTCCCATTGGTCGGTGGACCATGGCCGTGCAGCTCGGAGATGCTCGCCATGTGGTTCGGGACTTGTGTGTGTGCAGTCAGGAGAGCGCCATCTCCATCTCTTCCCTGTGTGGTCCGTCGACCATGGTTGTGCAGCTCGGAGACGCTCGTCGTTCGGTTCAGGGCTCATGCGTGTGCAGTCTGGCGAGGGCCATCTCTTCCCTTGTAGTCTGTCAATATCATGCAGTTTGGGGACCCTGGCCATGAGGTTCAGGCTCGTCCGCGTGCACTCAGACGGGCGTCCAAGCACTCCAATGAGTGTCTGTGCGCATCAACGCCTCTACCACAACATTCAGAAAAAGAGGATTCCCCTAGTGTAGAAAATGGATAGCTCTAGAATCTACTCCTCACAATGGTTATATGCTGCTTTCAACTTCTCTGTGTAGTGAGTTGTATTTTGTGTGTGGATGATTGTAACATGCAGACAGAAGAAAAGAAAGGGATGCAATTTTGTTACACTTCATCGTGGGTTATTGTTCAGTTTGTAAAGTCTTTCATTGTAAAAGCAGTGCGCTCGGTGAACCAAAGAAGTGCATTTTTTCAAAGTATTGTAGTTCATTTTTTAAAAATCAGTGTGGTTCGCTATGAATTTAAAAAAAATCAGTACGCTTGAATCCAAAAATCCTTTATACTTTTTAAAAATACAATAAGAAAAAACCATGCAACTCGCTTCGATTTATGTTGTGGTTCAATTCTCCCAAAAATTAAAAAGCACTCGTGTGTAAAAAAGCAACAAATGCATCCGGAGTTGCAGTGCACTTCGTCGTCGCGTGTGGTTCACTACACCCCAGTAGTTTAGATGAAACTACAAAATAAAATGTTAGAAAAATATATTAAAATAATGAATGGATATGTATGTTTCGAAGCTCACTTTGTTCTCTCACGAAATTCGCCACAAAACTCCTTTGTGGTTCACTTGGTGATCCGAAACAAAAACACCTCGGAAAGCAGCTCAATTCTCATTGCATGTGGTTCACTTGCTCAGTCCATGCGGTCCACTCACCCGGTCTACGCACGTAAAAAATTGTGAGTTTGGAAAAAAAACTCACGCGGCTCATTTTCGGTAGTGTCGCGGCCCATTTATGGTAGTCTCGAGGTTCACTTTTCGATAGTGTTGCGGTTCACCAACGCTCGACATGAAGTGTACTCCACCTCGTTTTGAAAATTTTACGTCCCACAAAAAAGAAATCATGCAGTGCACCTGTCTGTCCGATGAAGTGCGGTTTTTTTGTCTGTAGCAGTGCATTCCACCTCGTTTGGGAAAATTTACGTGCCACAAAAAAATCATGTAGTGCACTTTTCTGTCCAATGAAGTGCGGTTCTTAGTCTAAATAAGTGTGGTTTTCTGTCTGATGCAGTACGACACGTTTAAGGTAGTCTCGACATGAAGTGCACTCCACCTCGTTTAGGAAAAATTTACGTCCCATAAAAAGAAATCATGCAGTGCACTTGTTTGTCTGATGAAGTGCAGTTTTTAGTCTAAAAGAAGTGCGGTTTTCTGTATGATGCAGTACATACAACGATTTTGGTGTCGCGAAACAGCAGAGTGCCCACATTTCGTTAAAATTAAAATTGCTCCTAAACCTTAAGGAATCGGAAAGAGTGTTCTACATGAAAAAGTCGCGCCTCATTGATATCTTTCCAACGGCATATAATTTGAATCATTCTGACCAACGGTTTGTAAAAATTTCATGAAAAACGGTCACTGCCTCTCGTCGTCAGCCACACGATTTTCGAAATTAATTAAAAACTGTAAGGAATCTCAAAAACATTTCAACATATGAAAGTTGCGACTCGTCCGTAGCTTTCCAACGGCGTATTACACGTCTCGTTTCGACAAACGGTTCAAAAACTAGAGCGAAAATAGTATGAAAATTGCATAAAATTTGAAAAAACTGAATTCCGCGATTCACTAAATTTAAAACTGTTCTTAAATTGTAACGAATTAGAGAAAATAATAGATATGAAAAAGATGCGCCTCGACGATATCTTTCTAGCGGTGTATCATTTGCTTCATTCCAAAAAGGGGTCTAGAAAAATCGCGAAAATACGCTCGCTGCCACTCATCGTCCGCCGCACCATTTTCGAAACTGCTCTTAAACCGTGAGGAATCTCAAAAAGTGTTCAACATCGCGAAGTTGTGCCTAATCCATAGCTTTTTAACGGTATATTATACGACTCGTTCCAATAAATGGTTAAAAACTAGAGCAAAAACAGTACCAGAAAAACACTGTGTGCAGTTTTTTCCGACACGAAGTTCATTTGCGTGAGTACTGCAGCACACTTGGTTCAAACAATGACGTGCACTTGCGTTGAGCGTGCAGTGCGGTAGTGTTATCAGAATAGTTATTCTGCTAATATTAGCAATATTCTGCTCTATATAGAGTAGCACTATTCTGATCCTGGGATCAGAATAGTTATTCTAATCACGATCAGGTCTATAAGGGCGCGGTGGACTTGTTCCCGAGCTCCTCAACAGATGACAGATGGTGACAAAAGAAGAAAAAGAACCGCGCGACCTCCCAGACCACCTCTTTGCAGCGCGCCTTCTCGAGTTCCCTCGCCACTGCCTGCCCTCCCGAATTCCCCACATGCCCCACGGACTCCGCGCTGCCGGAACCCCGCACGCGGCATCAGATCCCCCACACAGTCCTCGGTCGCGCACCCTCCCCGGATCCTCCCGTCGCCGTGCGCCCTCCCCGGATTCTCCTGCCGCCGCGTGCCCTCCCGGAACCCCCATGCGCCCCGTCAGGTCCCGTGTCCCTCCACGCCGCGGCCGCCTAACATCTTCACCACCCAACGCCTGGTGGTGGCAAGATTTGTGGTGGCGCTTGGCCACTGCGAGCCTCCGTTGGGCCCTGCCACCTCAGTCCCCCTGTGGTGCTCCTCTGGCGACGGAGTGCCCTGGATCCGGTGACGCCACCGACCACCGGAGCTCGCGGCCCACACACCGCTGTCGGGTACCTCCTCCCACTGACGCTCGATACTTGTTGCCCATTGCATTCTTTGTCCCCCCGTGGCCGCATTCTTCAAACCCCATGACGGGAAGCAGTGCTGCTACGGCGAGATCCTCCATCCCTTCAGCACAACGCATCGACCACAACGTCCTCCTGTCTCGTTCCCTCCTCCATCACCCAAAAAACGGTGCCGTCCATGACGGTCTCCTCCCTCCCGTTCCCTGCTCCAACTGGATCCATCGGGGACCTCGCCCCTGGAGGAGTGAGGACGGGTCACGCCGTCGCCGTCCCTAGCGGATCCCTGGCCACCTCTCGAGTCATCCACGTGCGTCCACACCACCTTCGCTGACTACCGCCACCAATATGCAGACGCATCGCCGCGACTAGCGGATCCACAACTCCTCTCGGGCCCCCAGCAAGGCTCCTGCCCAACCGCCATTGCCGCGAGTGTGGCGCCTCAACCCGCGGTTCCTCTATTCTGGCCATGTGCGGCCGTTCAACGAACCTGCCTGACGCAATCCAACTCTAATGCTCCTTGCTGCTGCTGCCTACATCTTATCATCTGGCCAAACATGTCAAAATGTATTTTTCTTGTGTACAAACAGCGATGGTTTTGTTATCTTTTGTGTGTCGGATTGATATTTGTGAGAAGTTCACATTAATATAACAACATGTCATTGTATGACTAGACGCATGTCAAGTTCATGTTTCAGAAGTTCTGAAGTTCAAATGTACTACATACAGAAGAAATTCATCAATGAAAAAAGGGACCACCTAGGCCACTTCATCGACAGCCAAAAAAATGCCTAAAAAATGTCGCGAGACAAAAAACAAAACTTCAAATGATATAACATAGTAAGTTCGTAGAAAGTGGAAAAACCCATAATTTGTTTTGTAAGTTTAACTATTTCTAAAAAATACCTTGAAGTTCAAATTTAAATAATAGGGCGATTTAGTGTTCATTACAAACATGTGATTTTCCCCGTTACTATAGAATAAACCAAGAAGTTCAAAAATAAAAATTGGAGCAGTTCGATAAGTTCATAAAAAATGGCGTTTCACCATTTTACTAAACTATTGGAGAAGTTCAAAATTAAATAACATAGAAGTTCAAAATGTTTATTCCAAAACCACGAAGCTCAAATTAAAAAAATAGATTAGTTTAAAAAGTTGCCCCTATTTTTTTAAGATCTCGAAGTTCAAATTTAAAGAAGTGAGTGGTTCAATGTTTATTACATAATAGGACTTTTCCCTTTACTAATGAATAACACCAAGAAATCCTAATTAAAAATGAAGCCGTTTGATGTTTATAAAAAATCTTTGATTTTGCTCGATACTAAAGATTAAAATCAAGAAGTTCAATTTTAAAAAACGGAGTAGTTCGATGCATCTTAAAAACTCAGTTTTTTCTCGTTACTAAAAATAAAGCCAAGAAGTTCAATTTTAAAAAGCAGAGCAATTTGATATTATTTAAAAACTCGGTTACTAAACAATAAGACCAATAAGATCTATTCGAAATAATGAAGAAATTCAATATTTCTCACGAAACTCCAATTTTCACATTCCTAAAAAGCACACAAAGAAGTTGAAAAAAAGTTAGAGTGGTCCGCTGTCTATAAAAAAAACTCAGATTTTTTTTGTTACTAAAGTGAAATAGAGGGAAGTTCAAATTTACAACAGACGAAAGTTCATGTACCGCATGGTGTGTCTTTTGTATGAGAAAATAAGTGTAAAATGGTGAAGTCCAAAAATTTTGTTGCTAGAAGTTCAAGTGCATAGACCGGGAAAGTTCAAACAGTTCCTCCTATTCAACAAGTTTTCACAACAGAAGCTCAAATTAAAATACCAAAAAATAGTTTAGAAAAATTAATTAGAAAAAGAATGTGGAGGGGGTCCAATATTTATGACAAAATTAGGATATTTTGATGCTAAAAGAAATAAACCAAGAAGTCCAAATTATAAAAAGAGAGAAGTTTGATATTTATAAAAAACACAGGTTTTCTTCTTTACTAAAGAATAAAATTAAAGAAGTTAAAATTAAAATAAAAGGAGTAGTTTGATGTTTACAGAAAACTCAAATTCTTACCATTTCTAGAAAAAAGTTGAGGTTCAATTTTAAAAAAATGTTTGATGCTTATTTGAAAACGTATTTTTTTCTAAGAATAATACTAAGAAGTTCAATTTGAAATAACAGAGAAGTTCGAAGTATATAAAAAGCTCAGATTTATTGCAAGAAGTTCACGTGCACCTCCGTGCATGGTTCAGAATTTATATTGCGGGACGTCCGACCTCCAATTACATGTTTTAAAAAATGGCAAAAAATGACGTTCAGCCTTCAATTGTGTGTAATTCGACGTATACACAAAAATGTGACAGAAGTTCATAGTGACAACAATGAGAAGTTCAAGTACTGCAAGGAATGCATTTCAGGTGAAATAAAAGTATAGAAAAAATAAAACTTTAAAAGGTTTGTTGACAAGAGTTCAAGTGCTCTGTCCAGGGAAGTTAAAAAATTCTTGCGAGAGCGGTTCACCTTGTATTTCCATGTTCAAAAACAAAAAATAATAATTGTTTTTTTGCGTTTTAAAATAATTCTCTCAATCCATGAAGAAGTTTAGTTATTATTTCGGACCAATTTGATTTCAAAAGGAAAATAAAAATTCAAATTATAAAAACGGAAAAAGTTCATGTACTACATGGTGTGTGTTTAATATGAGAAAAATGAGTTAAAAGGCAAGGTCCAAATTTTTTGTTGTTATAAGTTCAAGTACTCGGTCAGAGAAAGTTTAAAAAATTACTGTGAGAGAGGTTTGTACTAAAGGAATATCATTTGTGTAACACTGACGAATGAATGAGATAATTACAAATGAAAGTACGTCACAGAAGTTCAATGTGAAAACAACATGAAGTTCAACTACTACGTTAAATGAATTTCAGATGAAAAACTTCTAAAATCATCGCAAGTATGAAAAAAATGATCAACACGGGAAAGTTGTGTGCTTACAGTAGCTTTCCATCGGTATATCACTTGCTCAATTCCGGTGAGCGGATGGAGAGCTACGAGCAGTGGATGGAGAGCTACGAGCAAAAAAATCACGTGAAAAACAGAGTGAAGTTCCGGTACATGCGCCGAGAAGTTCAGGTTCTTCATGCGGTGCATTTTCGAAGAATATGTTTCATGATAAAGGCAGAACGAATGATCTCGCCGTTTTCGAAATTACATAAAAACAGATAGGAAACAGAGAAAACCATCAACCTGGAAAAGTTTCGCATTTTCCATAGCTTTTCAACGGTATATTATTTGCCTCATTCCGATAAAGCCATAAGGAATTGGGAGAAATAATATATACAAAAAAGTTTTGCATTTCTTCAAGCTTTCCAACGCCATATCATTTGCTGCATTCGGACGTACGGTTAAAAACTTAGCTCGAAAATACAAACTCAGTGGAACTTGTATCATTTTCTAAATTACTTTTAAATCGTTCAAAATTAGAAATACTTTTAACATGAAAAAGTAGCGCATTTTTATAAGCTTTCCAACGCCATATTATTTGCCTCAATTGGATTAGCCGTTTAGAAATGGCATTGAAAATACGAACTCGGTGTTCCGTTTGCGAAATTCTACGATTTTCCAAATTACACTTTATCCATAGGGAATTAGAGAAAACTTTCAACATGTGGAAGGAGCGGTTTTGCAGCAGCTTTCCAATGCCATATTATTTGCCTCATTCCGATAAACGGTTTAGAAATACGATCGAAAATACAATTCACGTTTTTTGTATGAGGAAAAACGGTTTTCAAAACTGCTCTTAAACCGCTTACATTTTGCCAAAAATTTAAATTGGGTCATGATACCGGTGTCCATAGCTTTCCAACGGTATATCGCAAGCCCCGTTTGGGCAATGTTGGCGGAAGTTCAACCTAGCATTGGGAGAAGTTCAGGTCGAACAATTCAGGCAGTAAAATTGCAAAAAACGCAATTTCATCACGACCTGAGAGCAAAATCCGCCAACGAGTGAGATTCCTATTTAAAATCGGTATTTAGTTGCTAAAAACGTTTCTAGATTACACTAACATCATATAGAACACGAATAAACAGAATAATTCACAGGGGAAGCTACGGTTGCGAAGATAGCCCGAAGGTCGGGTTCGTACAGAGGGAAGTCCAGGTGCGTTACTTAGGCAGTTCAGGTTGTGATCAGAATATTATTCTGATCCCGTGATCAAAATAGTGTTTATGTGTGTGTGTGTGTTGTGAAGTTCAATTTCATCAATAACAGTTTCAACAATACCACTATGAATTACGATATTTTGTTGTTGTTAAGGATATTGCAGTTAACATGCCTTTTCGTTTTTTAACAATAACTAGTGTACTTTAGACCTGCACAATACCAGTTTGAATGACTATTTGCTTGTTTTTAAGTGTTATGCCTGATGCAGTTAACACACCTTTCCACTTATTGTTTTGCTTAACTAGCATGCTTAAGCCTGCACACTGAAGCTATCATTTGTAGATTATGTTGTCTACCATGGATATATTTGGTTGATGTTTAGCCTGTTGTGCTTAACATACCTTTATATGTACTCATGCAGAACAATATTGAGAATAATGTTGTTTTCCATCGAGGTTATTTTCATCGCATTGCTTATATGTACTCACTGTTCAGGATATCGGTAGCTAGTACCATATAGCCTGGGGCTGATAAGGGATTAATCATCGAATCGGACATTTCACTAAATATATTTGTAACCCATTTATTAGTAGGTTAACTAGGGCCATATCTAATATATCTGAGGCTACATAGCAACATGCATTGTACTGAATGACTAAATATGCAATCCTAGGCTACATAGCAACAAGGAAGAGTGTTACCTTAACGTTCTGATGATGTCTAGATATACATGTAATAAAATCTTATATAATGGGATGGAGGGAGTGTTGTACTACATCATTTTTCAATCGTTGTTTAGCTTCTAATATTAACTTGGTGCTTTTAGGTACATATATCATTGCCAAAGATCCACACTTCGACCCTTTCTGTGTATAGGGCAATGAGATATTCATGAACCAGCATCAAGTGAGGAAACTAATAAAGATTGTTATTAAAATGGGTCAAAAGGTGTCAATAGAACTATTTGTTTACACTTTATGCAAGACAATAATGAACTGCAGGATGGTAAGTAAGAACCATGTAGCCTTCTTTTTACTACCCATAATGAGTTGTGTTAGATGACAATGTCTGAATCTTTTTTCTTTTGTAGTGGATCCTGAAGCAGCTTTACTCAAGATTACCTCTCAACTACATGATTGGCGGCCAGCCATCACAAGGGGTTGGACTAGAGTCCTGCATGCCTTCTGTTTCTAGGAGAGAACAATAGGGCCATTCTGCTTCACCTTGTTCAGCAAGCGAAATGTTTGTTGCCTCTTTCTTTACCATCTGTAATAGTACAAGTATAGAACCCTGGTTCATCATTCTTTATTTGGTGCTCATGTAATTCTTAAACATATGTACATGTGAATCAAATAATGCATTGGTTGTTTGAACCTGATGGATATGAATAAAGCTATAGCCTACTTTCAAGTTTAAATTACATACAATTTTAAATAACAACAATTAAATTAGGGCAAAATTACGGTGTGCAGGTCATTACGGCGCACACGGTTAATAAAGCATAGTGTGTGCGATATACATCATAATCCAACACGGTTCATAGAGAGGAAACATGTGTAACAATGCACACAATTGCCATTTGCAAAGCGTGTGTGATGTCAGACACTATCACATACAATGCGGGAAAACTAAATGTGTGTGATTGTCTACCTATCGTACACGGTTTATAATCATGAACTATTTGTGATGTGTCAGGCATCATAAAACTCCTATGTCTGGAATTTGCCTGGAAAGCTCCCATGCGTGGAATCTGCCTGGTTTTAGGTAAAACTACAAAACTCCGACTGCGATGACAATGCGAGCACAAATGAGTAGCAAGGATGAAGTGTTTGGGATATTTGAGATATCGGAAACGGTTATATAGGGACAACTGTATGCATCAAGACTCCCTATCCCCGACGGTTTCTGGGTCGTGTGAGACGGACCCCCCTATCGCCATCACTCACTAGGCGACGGTTCCAAATGCCGTCGCGGAAAGGGGTTAAAAACCGTTTGTATAGCACCAACGCGTACTAGTGTATGGGGACCTATCTCCTTATGGTCGAACTACGGATGATGAGGAAGATGCTCACTTGACGAGGGTTGATGATTCAGGCTCGGAGGAGGAGGATGTTCCTCTACCTCAACCTAGGGATATGCACATAGAGTTCAAGAAATCCAGCCTCCCTAAGAGAGCTAACTGGTCTAATAACCGATCTATTCCTTCTTGTTTTCGGCATAAAAGCAAAGGAGATTTATGTGACAATTTCTTGAAGCTGGAGTTGGAGGTCAATGATTTAAAAGAGGAAATTGCTCTCCTCAACTACAATATGAAAAAGTTGAAGGCACAGTTGTCATCACTATCACCATCTTCTTCCCCACCAAAAGAGAATTAAGTATTAGGTATGGGAACTCCCCTTGGCTTTCGCCAAGCTTGGGGGAGGTGCCCCGGTATCATATCATCCCACTATCTTTTTGCTTTTACTTATTTTAGTTCGATCTTTTGCTTTAGATGAATAAAAGTTTAGTTCCATCATTTCTTCTTTGAGAGTTTTCTTAGTGATCTATCCTTGTAATCGTGTGCAAGTTATATAATAAAAGTTTAGTGTGAGTTTTCGCTTTCTTTACTCTCATGTTGCAAATAAAAAAGAGAAAGGAAATAAATAAAAAAGAAAGGAAATAAATCTATAAGATCATATACTAATCCTATGGTAGGTGATGGCACCGCATAAGGAAAAGTATAAGTAGAAAATTTTATTAAAGATTGACAAACATAACATTAGTCAATGATGCAACTCTTGAAAGAATTAATAAGGGAAGAGAAGATTCATATATAAATATACTATCATAGAAATCTTTTGTGATTGTGAGCCATCATCAAAATATTATATGCCAAAATTGTTGGCATTGGACAAGGAAGACAACATAATGATTTATGCTTGTTCATATTCACATAGAAGTCATATTATCATGGATCCTTTAACATGTGGTGCTTGCCTCCTATCTTTGCTAGCCAAAAATTCCGCACTAAGTAGAGATACTACTTGTGCATCCAAAAACCCTTAAACCCAAATCTCATTTTCAAGAGTCCACCATACCTACCTAGGGATTGAGCAAGATCCCTCAAGTAAGTTGTCATTAGTGCAAAAAGGCAATAAAATTTGCTTCTAAAAGTGTGAGATCATTAAGTGTAAGAGAAAATTAAGCGTTGCACGAACTTGTGATGGTGAAGAATAAAAGCGACAGACTGCATAATAAAGGTCTCTATCACAAGGGGCAATGTAACGTGACATTCTTTTGCACTAAGGGATTGAGCATACAAACAAATAAGCGCATGGCAACCTCTACTTCCCTCTGAAGGGCCTATCTTTTACTTTTATGCAAGAGTCAAAGTTTTTCTCTCTATTCCTTTTATTTTTCTCCTTTGGCAAGCATCATGTGGTGAGGAATGATCTAGGCACATATGTCCAGTTGAATATGGGTGGCATGAGTTATTATTGTTGACATCACCCTTGAGGTGACTACGTTGGGAGGCGAAACCATAAGCCACATCTTTCTATTTGTCCAGTTGAAACTTTTTGTTGATGTGTACGCGGTGAGTGTTAGCAATCATAGAATACTATATGATGGTTGAGTATGTGGACTTGCCTAAAGGCTCTGACACATGACCCTTCCTGAAAAGATGATGAATTGTAGTTGCAAAGTTGACTGAGAACATAGTTTGTTGGTTTCTGATATAGTTTTTGCTTTATACTTCGATTGTGTGATGAACTATTACTTATTCATGAGAAGTATATGATAAAATTTCTATGATAAAAGTCCTATGTTTAATTTTGTTGTTGTTATAATAATCAACATGATGCTTCTATGTCTGTATTTTGTTTTTATCGACACCTCTCTCTCAAAGCATGTGGACATGTTTTTTGATTTTGGTTTTTGCTTGAGGACAAGTGAGGTCTAAGCTTGGGGAGTTGATACGTCCACTTTGCATCATGTTTTCTTACTATTATTTATGATGTTTTTATCCATAATAATGCTTTTCGGAGTATTTCTAATGCCTTTTCTCTCATAATTTGCAAGGTACACATCAAGAGGGAGAATTCCGGCACCTGGAAAAGCTACGTCAGGCTACCTATTCTGCACAACTCCAAACAAGATGAAACTTCATGGAGATTTTCTATGGAATATTTAAGAATTATTGAAGCAAATAACTACCAGAGGGGGCCCACCAGGTGGGCACAACCCACCTGGGCGCCAGGGAGCCCAGGCGCACCCTGGCAGGTTGTGCTCACCCAGGCCCACCTCCGGTGCCCATCTTTTGGTATATAGGTCGTTTTGACCTGGAAAAAATAAGGAGAGGACTTTCGGGACAGATCGCCGCCATCTCGAGGCGGAACTTGGGCAGGAGCACTTTTGCCCTTCGGCGGAGCGATTCCGCCAGGGGAACTTCCCTCCAGGAGGGGGAAATCATCGTCATCATCATCACCAACAACTCTCTCATCTTGGGGAGGGAAATCTCCATCAACATCTTCAATAGCACCATCTCCTCTCAAACCCTAGTTCATCTCTTGTGTTCAATATTGTTACCGGAACTATAGATTGGTGCTTGTGGGTGACTAGTAGTGTTGATTACATCTTGTAGTTGATTACTATATGGTTTATTTGGTGGAATATTATATGTTCAGATCCAGTATGCTATTCAATACTCCTCTGATCATGAGCATGTTTATCATTTGTGAGTATTTACCGTTGTTCTTGAGGTCATGGGAGAAATCATGTTGCAAGTAATCATGTGAATTTGATATGTGTTTGATATTTTGGTAGTATGTATGTTGTGATTTCCTTAGTGGTGTCATGTGAACATCGACTACATGACACTTCACCATATTTGGGCCTAAGGGAATGCATTGTGGAGTAGCAATTAGATGATGGGTTGCGAGAGTGACAAAAGCTTAAACCCTAGTTTATGCGCTATTCTGTAAGGGACCGATTGGATCCAAAAGTTTAAAGCTATGGTTAGAATTTATTCTTAATACTTTTCTCATAGTTGCGGATGCTTGCGGGAGGGTTAATCATAAGTAGGAGGTTTGTTCAAGTAAGAACATCACCTAAGCACCGGTCCACCCACATATCAAATTACCAAAGTACCGAACACAAATTAAACCAACATGATGAAAGTGACTAGATGAAATTCACGTGTACCCTCAAAAACGCTTTGCTTATCATAAGAGACTGTTTTGGCCTATCCTTTGGCTCAAAAGGATTGGGCTACCTTGCTGCACTTTTGTTACTACTATTGTTACTTGCTCGTCAAATTATCTTGCTATCAAACTATTCCACTACTTACAATTTCAGCACTTGCAGACATTACCTTACTGAAAACTACTTGTCATTTCCTTCTGCTCCTCGTTGGGTTCGACACTCTTACTTATCGACAAGAGCTACAATTGATCCCCTATACTTGTGGCCCATTAGAGGGCGCGCCCCCTACCTTGTGGGCCCCTTGGTGACCCCCTAACCTAGTTCTTCCTCCGATATATTCCCAAACCACCAGAAGCATCCACGAAAACACTTTTCCACCACCGCAACCTTTTGTTCCCATGAGATCCCATCTTGGGGCCTTTTCTGGCATCCTGTCGGAGGGGGATTCGATCACGGAGGGGATCTACATCAACTCTATTGCCCTTCCGATGAAGTGTGAGTAGTTTACCTCAGACCTATGGGTGCATAGCTAGTAGCTAGATGACTTATTCTCTCTCTTTGATTCTCAATACCACATTCTCCTCGATGTTCTTGGAGATCTATCCGATGTAATCTTCTTTTGCGGTGTGTTTGTCGAGATCCGATGAATTGTGGATTTATGATCACTTATCTATGAATATTATTTGAATCTTCTCTCAATTCTTGTATGCATGATTTGATATCTTTGTAATTCTCTTCGAACTATCGGTTTGGTTTGGCCAACTAGATTGGTTTTCCTTGCAATGGAAAAGGTGCTTAGCTTTGGGTTCAATCTTACGGTGTCCTCACCCAGTGACAAAGTAGGGGTAGCGAGGCATGTATTGTATTGTTGCCATCAAGGATAAAAAGATGGGGTTTACATCATATTGCATGAGTTTATTCCTCTATATCATGTCATCTTACTTAAGGCGTTACTCCGTTCTTTATAAATTTAATACTCTAGATGCATGCTGGATAGTGGTCGATGTGTGGAGTAATAGTAGTAGATGCAGGCAGGAGTCGGTCTACTTGACACGGACATGATGCCTATATTGCATAATCATTGCCTTGGATATCGTCATAACTTTGCGCTTTTCTATCAATTGCTCGATAGTAATTTGTTCACCCACCGTATTATTTGCCTTCATGAGAGAAGCCTCTAGTGAAACCTATGGCCTTGGGGTCTATTTTCCATCATATAAGTTTCTGATCTACTATTTTGCAATATTTTACTTTCATATCTATAAACCAAAAAACCCAAAAATATTTACTTTATCTTTTGTTTAGTTTTATTTATCTCTATCAGATCTCACCTTTGCAAGTGACTATGAAGGGATTGACAACCCCTTTAACGCGTTGGGTGCAAGTGTTTTATTGTTTGTGCAGGTATTGGTGATTTGTGTGTTCTTCTCCTACTGGATTGATACCTTGGTTCTCTAACTGAGGGAAATACTTATCTCTACTTTGCTGCATCACCCTTTCCTCCTCAAGGGAAAGACCAACGCAAGCTCAAGAAGTAGCAGGAAGAATTTCTGGCACCGCTACCGGGGAGATCTACGCCAAGTCAAGACATACCAAGTACCCATCATAAAACTTTCATCTCTTGCATTACATTATTCGCCATTTGCCTCTCGTTTTCTCTCCCCCACATCTAAAATGATTTTCGAAAAGATTCGCCCTTCTTCCGTTTGCCTTTTCGTTCACTTTTTGTTTGCTCGTGTGTTAGATTGCTTGCTTTGTCATGTTGGCTCAAGAGAATACCTAATTGTGTGACTTTTCCAATACTAATAATAATTATTTTATTAGTACTCTGATTGCTCCCGCCACTAGTGCGGAATCTTATGAAATTAATGCCGCTTTGTTGAATCTTGTTATGAAAGATCAATTTTACGGCCTTCCTAGTGAAGATGTCGCACCCCATCTGAATAATTTCGTTGAGTTGCTTGATATGCAAAAGAAGAAAGATGTGGATAGTGATATTGTTAAATTGAAGCTATTTCCGTTTTCACTTCAGGAATGTGCTAAACCTTGGTTTTCATCTTTGCCTAAAAATAGTATTGATTCATGGAATAAGTGTTAAGATGCTTTTATTTCCAAGTATTTTCCTCCCGATAAGATCATCTCCCTTGGAACGATATTATGAATTTTAACCAACTTGATTGTGAACATGTTGCACAATCTTGGGAGAGGATGAAATTGATGATACGAAATTGCCCTACTCATGGTTTGAATTTATGGATGATTATACAAAAAAATTATGCGGGATTGAATTTTGCTTCTAGAAATCTTTTAGTTTTGACCGCGGGAGTTAATTTTATGGAAATTACTTTAGGAGAAGCTACTAAACTCCTAGATAATATTATGGTTAATTATTTTCAATGGCATACTGAAAGATCTTCCACTAGTAAAAAAAGTGCATGCGATTGAAGAGATTAATGTTTTGAGTGGAAAGATGGATGAGCTTATGAAATAATTTTCTAGCGAGAGTGCTTCTATTGATCCTAATGATATGCCTTATTATACTTTGATTGAAAATAATAATGAACCGATGGATGTGAATTTTGTTGGTAGGAACAATTTTGGTAATAACACGTATAGATGCAATATTAATCCTAGGTCGTTTCCTAGTAATTCCTACAACAATTCTTATGGAAATTATAATTATGCCCACTGATTTTGAGAATAGTGTCAAAGAATTTATGATTTCGCAAAAGAGTTTCAATGCTTTGGTTGAAGAAAAATTGCTTAAGATTGGTCATTTGCCTAGGAACGTGGATGGAATTTCTCTTGATGATGATTCTTTAAAAATTAGATCTATTCCAACCAAGCGTGATATCAATGAATCTCTAAAGGGTATGAGAATCTCCATTGATGAGTGTAAAGAAAGAACCGCTAAGATGCATGCTAAGCGAGATTGGTTTGTAAAACTTCTAGTTTTTGTGAAAATAATGATGAAGATCTTAAAGTGATTGATGTGACTCCTATTAAATCTTTGTTTTCCAATATAAGTCTTGATAAAGATGGGACTGGAGATGAGTCAACTTTGGTTAAAAGTCGTCCCAATGATTCGGAGTTTTTAGATCTTGATGCAAAAATGTAGCGACCAGACCTCAAACGGTCCAATCTCTGTGCATCAGTGTCATCCCTGGATCAGTAATGCTGACATGCACAGTACTTGAAGGATTTATAACAGAGTAGTAATCACACACTTATTACATCGAATGTCTCAAAAGAGAACCTAATACAAATAATATGGCTTAAGGCCATCTAATAACGATAACAGCGGAAGGCTTGGAAGATAAGTGAGTCCATCAACTCCAACGGCATCACTGAGTATAGAACCACGACCTAAGGCTCCTTACTCATCGTCTGAAAAGTCTACAACATGAACGTTGCAGCCCGAAAACGGGTCAGCACATGGAATATGCTGGCAATGTAACACATAGAGAGTAGTGAACACAAATAGGCTATACTGCATGCATGTATGGCTGGTGGAAAGCTCTATGGTTACAGTTTTGCGTAAAGCCAGTTTTTCCCTACTGTAAAGGAATAAAATTTTATTTAACTATCATGGTGGTTGTTAAACATTGAGAGCATAGACACCCTCTCAATCCCAATTAAACATCATCGTTAAAACCCAACAAAATTTATTAAAGTCACATGATGAGATTCACATGATAATCCAAGTACTAGATACTCAAGACGTCCATAACCGGGGACACGGCTAACCATGATTAGTTTATACACTCTGCAGAGGTTTGCGCACTTTTCCCCACAAGACTCGATCTCCTCCGTTGGGATTCTCGCACTACATGGTGTTTGAGAAACAGATGATCGAGACATAGTCTTTCAGAAGCGCTAGCACCTTATGATCGGGTAGACCATTACACCTACTTTCCCCTACATCTGCTAGTCTACCACTGTAAGAGTTCGCACGACTTAATCAACTATGCTAGAGCCCATAGTAGCTTGTGGCTGCACACGGAAGTTTCTAGTATGAATAATCTCATGATCCCTTTGAGCCTGGGTGGTGGTCCATAAAGAAAAACAGGCAATCGCTGGAATACCCAGGTGCCTCAATCCACCCAGATGTGTATTAAAGTTGTCACCTTAAGTTGAACCATTAATTGACATTCTCGCATCTGTCATGGATGCACTCAAACCCAATCCACGTCTACAAGCATAGCATGGCATAAGCAAACGTAGAAGTAACTCCCAGGGTTTGATAATAAAACATGAAATAGGTACTACCTCATCTACTTCCCAAAACCCACAATTTATTCAGATCCTAACCATGCAATTGTTTGAGGATTGATCTAATGCAATAAAACTGGGTGGTAAATAGGTATGATCAAAGTGTTACTTGCCTTGCTGATGATCCGTGAAACCTAGAGATTCGAAGTAGCAAGCGGCGCACTCCGGGTACTCTATCACAACAAACAAACAAACAAGCATACTATAAGTACTCATATAATGCACAGGTAAAACTCAAATAAGAGATCTAACCAGAAAGTTCAACTTAAGAACTCCGGTTTGCAAAAAGAAACAAATCGAACAAAACAACGAAAGTCAAACGGCGAAAGAAACAAGCTTCGATTACTAACCTGGACCTAAGTCAAATTTTACAGAAGCAAAAACTTGTTTGAGTTGGTTAAACAGAAAGAGGGTTTCGAGACGAAACTCTAGGTGCTTGAATCGCCTGATTCCGATAAACGAGCGAAAAGTTAAACTAAAACGAAAATCGGATCAGAAATCGCGATCAGAATAATCGCGGAAAATCCGAGAAAAAGAGAAAACTGACGAACAGATTAATGAACAAACGTTCATTATCTGAAACTAAACGGTGAACCCGTCCGTTAAAACGAACAAACGAGCAAACGCTTGCTAAATAAAAGACTCAATAAAACCGATCTAATAAAATAAATAAAAAATTCTAGGGTTTTTGAAAAAACCATATCGGTTTTCTTCAGAAAACCGGCGGCGAACGGCGCGGCTACCTCGTCGGACTCCGGCGGCTCGGGGCTCCGACAGGGCGGGGCGGCGTCGTCAGCGGGTGGCGCGGGCGTCGGCGACGGCGGGACCGGCAAGCGGGGTGAGGTGGCGGCGGCGGGGTATTTATGAGAGGGGGGTGGCGCGGCTTGGGGAAGAGGGCGCCGGGTTGGGGTCAGCCTCGGGAGGCGTGCCCCGGCCGGATTCAGCTGCGGCGACGGGTGGTCTCCCGCGGGGAAGGCGGCGGCGGGCGCGGGCCTAGCTTGGCTCGGCTAGGCCTTTGGCCCAGTCGGGCATGCAGTACTCTTTTTTTTAAACAATTCCGGCGAATCTAAGGAAAATTCTAGAAAATAAAATTCTAAAAATGCCAAAATAAATTTTCACTGCCTAAATAAAATATTTAGAACGAGATGAACATTTTCTTGGCCCTGAAATGCAGTTTTGAAAAACATGCAATTTTTCCTAAATTCAAATAAAACTAGCCAAAACTCTGAAATGAAATCTTATTTGATTTTTGTATTAAGTCTTCAATATTTCTTTATTTTGGGAAAGTCATTTTATTCCCTCTCTCATATTTGTATAATAGAAATAATTGAAGATAAAATAAATAAAATCAGATGATCCTATTTTCAGAATTTGAGAAAACTCAAATATGAAAATAACGAAATCCCCAACTCTCTTCGTGGGTCCTTGAGTTGCGTAAAATTTCTGGATCAGGCCAAAAGCAGATAAAAAAATGAGATGCAGTGATGATCTAATGTATAACATTCCAAATTGAAAATTTGGGATGTTACAAACCTACCCCCCTTAGATGAATCTCGCCCTCGAGATTTGGGTTGGCTAGAAAATAGGTGAGGGTGGTCCTTCAGCAGATCTTCCTCTCGCTCCCAGGTGGCTTCATCCTTGGTGTGGTGGCTCCACTGAATTTTGCAAAACTTGATAACCTTGCTGCGGGTGACTCGGCTGGCATACTCGAGAATCTTAACTGGTTTCTCCTCATAGGTCAAATCACTATCCAACTGAATCGCTTCCAGCGGCACTGTATCTCTCAGCGGTATATCCGCCATTTCTGCATGGCACTTCTTCAACTGGGAAACGTGGAACACGTCGTGAACTCCCGACAATCCCTCAGGTAATTCCAATTTATAAGCAACTTCTCCCATGCGTTCCAAAACTTTGTATGGTCCCACAAAACATGGCGCTAACTTTCCCTTAACTCCAAAGCGCTTAACTCCTCGAAGTGGAGATACACGAAGATAAACTCTATCTCCGACTTCGTAAACTATCTCCTTGCATTTAGAATCTGCATAGCTCTTCAGCCTGGACTGGGCTACCTTGAGCCTATCACGAAACAACTTCACCTTCTATTCAGACTCCTTAATCAAATCTGGTCCAAACAACTGGCGGTCTCCAACTTCGTCCCACGACAATGGTGTTCTGCACCGTCTTCCGTACAAGGCTTCAAAAGGGGCCATCTTCAAACTGGATTGATAATTATTGTTGTAAGAGAACTCCGCATATGGCAAGTTGTCATCCCAACTAGATCCATAATCTAGCGCACAAGTTCTCAGCATATCCTCCAAAATCTGATTGACTCTCTCGGTCTGTCCATTGGTCTGTGGATGAAAAGCTGTACTAAACTCTAGTCTGGTACCCAAAGTTTCATGCAACTGATTCCAGAACTTTGAGGTAAACTAGGTTCCTCTATCTGATACAATGCTCCTCGGAACTCCATGCAGACATACGATCCTGGTCATGTATATCTTTGCCAACTTAGCACTGGTGTAAGTGGTCTTCACTAGGATGAAATGAGCTACCTTCATCAAGCGATCGACTACAACCCATATCGAGTCATAGCCAGCACGGGTCCTGGGTAATCCCGTGATAAAATCCATGCCTAGATTATCCCACTTCCATTCCGGTATCGGCAATGGTTGTAGAAATCCAGCTGGCTTCTGATGCTCTCCCTTCACTCTCTGACATACATCACAAACTGCTACATATTCCGCAATATCCTTCTTCATTCTGGTCCACCAGAAAGTGTCTTTCAAATCCAAATACATCTTGGTGTTTCCTGGGTGAATCGAGTATGGCGAATCATGGGCCTCTTGCAAAATTAGCTTCCTGATCTCCGGGTCATTAGGCACATAAACGCGGTCCTCAAACCATAAGGTATCGTGTTCATCCTCACGAAATCCTTTAGCTCTTCCCGTGCTCACCTTCTCCTTTATGGTGGCAATCTCCTTGTCAGTCTTCCGAGCTTCTCTGATCTTATCCATCAGAGTAGATTGAATTTCCAATGCTGCTACATAGCCTCTCGGAACTATCTCCAAACCTAGCTCACGAATATCCTCGGCTAACTCCTTTGGTAACTCTCCGGTCATTAGTGTGTTGGCATGGCTCTTGCGGCTCAATGCGTCAGCTACTATGTTAGCCTTTCCGGGATGATAATGCAATCTCATATCATAATCCTTAATGAGCTCCAACCATCTCCTTTGCCTGAGATTCAACTCCTTCTGCGTGAAGATGTATTTCATACTTTTGTGATCTGTGTACACCTCACAATGGTTTCTGATGAGAAAATGTCTCCACGTCTTTAATGCGTGCACTACGGCTTCTAACTCCAAGTCATGTGTAACATAATTCAATTCATGGGTCTTAAGCTGTCATGAGGCATATGAAACAACTCTTCCCTCCTGCATAAGCACTGCTCCAAATCCTCGACGTGAAGCGTCGCAATATACTTCATAATCCTTACGCTGATCTGGCAGAATCAACACTGGCGATGTAACCAAATGTTTCTTCAACTCCTGGAAACTGGCCTCACATTCTTCAGTCCATTTGAACTTGGTATCCTTCTTCAACAACTCCGTCATAGGTTTTGCAATCTTCGAGAAATTTTCAATGAACCTCCGGTAGTATCCTGCGAGTCCAAGAAAACTCCGGATCTCTCCAACTATTGTTGGGGCTTTCCAATTTGTCACAGTGACAACCTTGGTGGGGTCTACAGCCATTCCTTCTCCGGATATAACATGTCTGAGGAATCCAACTTCCTTCAACCAAAACTCACATTTGCTGAACTTGGCGTATAACTGATATTCTCTGAGCTTACCAAGTACCAAACGCAAATGTTCTTTACGTTCTTCTTCATTCTTCGAGTAAACCAGTATATCATCAATGAACACTACGACGAACTTATCCAAAAACTCCATAAACACTTTGTTCATCATGTTCATAAAATAAGCAGGTGCGTTAGTCAGGCCAAATGACATAACGGTATACTCATACAACCCATACCTTGTGGTAAAAGCTGTCTTAGGTATGTCCTGCTCTCGAATCTTCAACTGGTGGTATCCTGATCGCAAATCGATCTTGGAAAATACCTTAGCTCCTTGCAATTGGTCAAACAAATCATTTATCATTGGTAGTGGGTACTTATTCTTGATCGTCACCTCATCCAATCCTCGATAATCAACAACCATCCTTAACGATCCATCCTTCTTTTCCACTAGAAGTACTGGTGATCCCCAAGGTGACGAACTTGGGCGAATATATCCCTTATCCAGTAACTCCTTAATCTGCTTCTTAATCTCCTCCAAATCCTTTGCGGGCATTCTATATGGTCTCTTAGATATTGGTCCCGTGCCTGGCAAAAGCTCAATCAAAAACTCAATGTCTCTATCCGGTGGCATGCCTGGCAACTCTTTTGGAAATACATCCGGAAAATCCTTTACCACCGGTACCTCCTCATGTACAACTCCTGATAAGGAATTTACTTGAGTCCTATTCAGTACATGCCGTGATACATACTTGATCCTTCTTCCCTCTGGGGTGGTAAGCAAAATCGACTTACTGGCGCAATCGATGTTTCCTCCATACACCGATAGCCAATCCATACCAAGAATTACATCCAAACCTTGCGATTCCAAAATGATTAAATCTGAGGGAAACACATGCCTACCTATACTCAATGGCACTTGAAAACATCCTTTACTGGCCATATATTCCGCTCCTGGTGAGCTTACTAATATAGGTGTTCTAAGAACCTTGGTGGGTAGTTTATACTTATCCACGAATCCCCTTGATATGTATGAATGTGATGCACCCGTATCAAAAAGAATGATTGTAGTAAAAGACTTAACCAAAAACTTACCGATTACTGCATCTGGCTGGGCTTCAACCTCCTCCACGTTAACGTGGTTCACCTGTCCCATGTTGAAAGGGTTCAGCTTCTTCCCAGAGCTTCCATTGCCATTTCCATTCTGGGCTTTAGGACATTCATTCGCATAATGTCCGGTCTTCTGACACTTATAACAAGTGACTTGGCTTAGGTCTCTCTTGGCTGGGGTTGATGGGTTGGTACGATTCTGACCGTTGCTCCCCCCATTCCCATTACCATTTTTGGGGCCATTATGATGATGCGAACTCCCTCCTCCATGGGTATGCTGAAAATGTCCTCCCGTTTTTGGGGTAAAACGTGGCTTCTGCTGAGCTCCTAAATTGTATTTCCCTTGTCCATACTTCCTCTTGCGGTTCTCAATCTGTTGCTGCTTCCCTTCAATCATAAGAGCATGATCTACCAACTCTTGGTAGTTGTTAAAAGTTGCTACCATCAACTGCATGCTTAACTCATCATTTAGGCCTTCCAGAAACTTCTCCTGCTTAGCTGCATCCGTAGCAACGTCATCTGGGGCATAACATGCTAACTTACTAAAGTCATCCACGTATTGGCCAACTGTTCGTCCTCCTTGGCGCAAGTTGCGAAACTCACGCTTCATCATGGCCATAGCTCCTGCTGAAACATGGGCTATACGAAAAGCCTGCTGAAATTGGTCCCATGTCACTGTGGCTATAGGGTAGGTGATAGTATAATTATCCCACCATGATGCTGCTAGTCCATCCAACTGATGTGCGGCAAAATGCACCTTCTCAGTGTTAGTACATCCTGTAGTGGTTAACTCCCTTCCAATCTTGCGGAGCCAATCATCTGCTACTATAGGCTCGGTGCTACTAGAGAACACCGGCGGATTCAGTCTAAGGAAACGGGTTAAGTGATCAACAGGTGGTGGTGGTGGTGGGTTGTTGTTGTTGTTCCCCTGATTCTGATTCTGGACTAGCAACTGCATCAATGCATTCTGCTGCTGGATCAACTGAGTGAGCTCCGGTGGGAAAGCAAATCCATTGTCACGTCTCGGAGGCATCTGAGGGTTTAGAAAAGATGATAATTAAGAATAGATTGAGGTCTAGAGAGAAAACACTACCCATATGCACATGAGGCAATTGCAAACAAAATCACTTCATTCAAATCAAACAAGGGCATACAATCGGTCTAGAACTATCGCAAAAGTGCTCGGACTACTCTATTTACATGGTGGATTACTCCTACTGATGTGGTGGTATACTAGAAATATTCCTCGGTTGCAGACTCCATGACATCTGCTCCAGCTTCCTCTTCAAAGTCATCATCGCTCAGGTCAGAGTCGGTGTCGTCCATGATGATGTAGTCTTCCGGGTGAATCTCCTAGGGTTCTTCGTCTTCTACTACTAGTGTGGGGTCTCCCATGAATATTCCGATCTTCTTAATCAGGTCGTCATTCTTCTCCACTAGTACGATGATTTCCTCCTCATAATCTTCACGTGTAGCCTTGAGTTCTTCCTCCAGCTCTGTGATTCTTGTCATCGCCTTCTTCAGATATATCATGCTTGCGCACATCTGGTTCTCTAACGTCGAATGTGCTGGTTTAACTCCTGGATAAAAGCTGTGATTGATCTATCCTTCCTGGTGTTGATCATCTCCCATTGCTCATCTCGGCGCCCACAAATCTGGTAGATAGTATCCTTGAGATCATTGCGGTAAACTTCTCCAATACGTCCCATGGCGATGTGGGCTGCCATGCTCTTTCCTAGACTTCAGGTTGGTGCATCAAAGGAAAACTCTATGGGCTCGGTGACTGGCACGAACGTCCTTCCTGGAACTTGAACTTGAATCATCCAGCACTCCTCTTCGGGTAAAGTGGTGTTGTAGGTCCCGGTGAAGCTTCGTACTCCGATGTTGAGGTACTTAGTGACTTCTTTCAGGTGACGTCCAAAGGGTGTATCTTCATCCAGTTGCATGAACTTGTTCCTTGCATCCGTCATCCTAAAAGAGTAGAAAAGATGAGGAGTCAGAAATGAGAAGAGAATAGTGATCTAGGTCTTTATCTTAGTGGTCGTGTCCTACAGTCAGTGTGTGCTCTGATACCATCTTGTAGTGACCAGACCTCAAACGGTCTGATCTCTGTGCATCAGTGTCATCCCTGGATCAGTAATGCTGACACACACAGTACTTGAAGGATTTATAACAGAGTAGCAATCACACACTTATTACATCGAATGTCTCAAAAGAGAACCTAATACAAATAATATGGCTTAAGGCCATCTAATAACGATAACAACGGAAGGCTTGGAAGATAAGTGAGTCCATCAACTCCAACGGCATCACTGAGTATAGAACCAGGACCTAAGGCTCCTTACTCGTCGTCTGAAAAGTCTGCAACATGAACGTTGCAGCCTGAAAACTCAGCACATGGAATATGCTGGCAATGTAACACATAGAGAGTAGTGAACAGAAATAGGCTATACTACATGCATGTATGGCTGGTGGAAAGCTCTATGGTTACAGTTTTGCGTAAAGCCAGTTTTTCCCTACTGTAAAGGAATAAAATTTTATTTAACTATCATGGTGGTTGTTAAACATTGAGAGCATAGACACCCTCTCAATCCCAATTAAACATCATCATTAAAACCCAACAAAATTTATTAAAGTCACATGATGAGATTCACATGATAATCCAAGTACTAGATACGTAAGACGTCCATAACCGGGGACACGGCTAACCATGATTAGTTTATACACTCTGCAGAGGTTTGCACACTTTTCCCCACAAGACTCGATCTCCTCCGTTGGGATTCTCGCACTACATGGTGTTTGAGAAACGGATGATCGAGACATAGTCTTTCAAAAGCGCTAGCACCTTACGATCGGGTAGACCGTTACACCTACTTTCCCCTACATCTGCTAGTCTACCACTGTAAGAGTTCGCACGACTTAATCAACTATGCTAGAGCCCATAGTAGCTTGTGGCTGCACACGGAAGTTTCTAGTATGAATAATCTCATGATCCCTTTGAGCCTGGGTGGCGGTCCATAAAGAAAAACAGGCAATCGCTGGAATACCCAGGTGCCTCAATCCACCCAGATGTGTATTAAAGTTGCCACCTTAAGTTGAACCATTAATTGACATTCTCACATCTGTCATGGATACACTCAAACCCAATCCACGTCTACAAGCATAGCATGGCATAAGCAAACGTAGAAGTAACTCCCAGGGTTTGATAATAAAACAGGAAATAGGTACTACCTCATCTACTTCCCAAAACCCACAATTTATTCAGATCCTAACCATGCAATTGTTTGAGGATTGATCTAATGCAATAAAACTGGGTAGTAAAGAGGTATGATCAAAGTGTTACTTGCCTTACTGATGATCCGTGAAACCTAGAGATTCGAAGTAGCAAGCGGCGCACTTCGGGTACTCTATCGCAACAAACAAAACAAGCATACTATAAGTACTCATCTAATGCACAGGTAAAACTAAGATAAGAGAGCTAACCAGAAAGTTCAACTTAAGAACTCTGGTTTGCAAAAAGAAACAAATCGAACGAAACAACAAAAGTCAAACGGCGAAAGAAACAAGCTTCGATTACTAATCTGGACCTAATTCAAATTTTATAGAAGCAAAAACTTGTTTGAGTTGATTAAACGGAAAGAGGGTTTCGAGACGAAACTCTAGGCGCTTGAATCGCCTGATTCCGATAAACGAGTGAAAAGTTAAACTAAAACGAAAATCGGATCAGAAATCACGATCAGAATAATCGCGGAAAATCCGAGAAAAAGAGAAAACTGACAAACAGATTAACGAATGAACGTTCGTTATCTGAAACTAAATGATGAACTCGCCCGTTAAAATGAACAAACGAGCGAACGCTCGCTAAATAAAAGAACCGATAAAACTGATCTAATAAAATAAATAAATAAACCTAGGGTTTTCAAAAAAACCGGATCGGTTTTCTTCCAAAAACCGGCGGCGAACGGCGCGGCTACCTTGTCGGACTCCGGTGGCTCAGGGCTCCGGCGGGGCGGGGCGGCGTCGTCGGCGGGCGGCGGCGTCGGTGGCGACGGGCGCGGCAAGCGGC
>NC_041386.1:439343265-439357717 GCF_002162155.2 Triticum dicoccoides
GGGGGGGCGGGGCGAGGTGGCGGGGTGAGGTGGCGGCGACGGGGTATTTATGAGAGGGGGGTGGCGCGGCTTGGGGAAGGGGGCACCAGGTCGGGGTCGGCCTCGGGAGGCGTGCCCCGGCCGGACTCGGCTGCGGCAGCGGGCGGTCTCCCACGGGGAATGCGGCGGCGGGCGCGGGCCTGGCCTGGCTCGGCTGGGCCTTTGGCCCAGTCAGGCGCGCGGTGCTCTTTTTAAAGAAAACAATTCCGCCAAAACTAAGAAAAATTCTAGAAAATAAAATAAAATTCTAAAAATGCCAAAATAAATTTTCACTGCCTAAATAAAATATTTAGAACGAGATGAACATTTTCTTGGCCCTGAAATGCAGTTTTGAAAAACGTGCAATTGTTCCCAAATTCAAATAAAACTAGCCAAAACTCTGAAATAAAATCTTATTTGATTTTTTATTAAATCTTCAATATTTTTTTATTTTGGGAAAGTCATTTTATTCCCTCTCTCATATTTGTATAATAGAAATAATTGAAGATAAAATAAATAAAATCAAATGATCCTATTTTCAAAATTTGAGAAAACTCAAATATGAAAATAACGAAATCCCGAACTCTCTCCGTGGGTTCTTGAGTTGCGTAGAATTTCTGGACCAGGCCAAAAGAAGATAAAAATATGATATGCATTGATGATCTAATGTATAACATTCCAAATTGAAAATTTGGGATGTTACAAAAAATTGATAAAAGTGGGATTGGAGAGGTCAAAACTTTAAGTAGCGATGAACCCTCTCTTTTGGATTTCAAGGAATTTAATTATGATAATTGTTCTTCAATAGATTGTATTTCCTCGTTGCAATCCATGTTGAATTCTCCTCATTCTTATAATCAAAATAAAGCTTTTACTAATAAACATATCGTTGATGCTATGTGCAATCTTTTGAAGAAAAATCTTGAATTGGAAGCCTACTATTAAGATTAAGATAAAATATTATGAGTGCCATGCTTTTTGTGATTTGGGTGCTAGCATTTCCACGATTCCAAAAACTTTATGTGATGTGTTAGGTTTCCGTGAATTTGATGATTGTTCTTTAAATTTGCATCTTGCGGATTCCACTACTAAGAAACCTATGGGAAGAATTAATGATGTTCTTATTGATGCAAATAGGAATTATGTGCCCATAGATTTCATTGTTCTTGATATAGATTGCAATCCTACATGTCCTATTATTCTTGGTAGACCTTTCCTAAGAACGATTGGTGCAATTATTGATATGAAAGAAGGAAACATTAGATTTCAATTTCTGTTAAGAAAGGACATGGAACACTTTCCTACAAAGAAAATTAAGTTGCCATATGAACCTATTACGAGAGCTACTTATGGATTGCATACCAAAGATGACAGTACCTACATCTATGTTTTTATGCCTAGCTAAGGGCGTTAAACAATAGCGCTTGTTGGGAGGCAACCCAATTTTATTTTTGTGTTTTTTGTTTTTCTATTGTTCTTGAATAAAATACACATTATTACCTCTTTAGTAATTGTGTTTTGGTGTTTCAATTAGTGTTTGTGCCAAGTAAGACCTTTGGGATGGCTTACAGTGATAGTTGATTTGATCTTGCTGAAAAACAGAAACTTTTGCGCATTTTAACAGAAGCGCGATAAAATACTTATTCTTTCTGCAGAATATTAAGATACAAATTTCCTTTGTTGTCCTAATTTTTCAGAATTTTTGGAGTTACAGAAGTATTCGAAGTATACAAATTACTACACACTGTTCTGTTTTTGACAGATTCTGCTTTCTATGTGTTGTTTGCTTATTTTGACGAATCTATGGGTAGTATCGGGGGGTATGAACCATGGAAAAGTTGGAATACAGTAGATATTGCACCAATATAAATAAAGAATGAGTTCACAACAGTACCAAAAGTGGTGGTTTATTTTCTTATACTAACGGAGCTTATGAGATTTTTTGTTGAGTTTTGTGTTGTGAAGTTTTCAAATTTTGGGTAAAGTTGATGGCCTATGGAATAAGGAGTGGCGCCTAAGTCTGGGGATGCCTTGGATGGCATCCCCTCTTTCGTCTTCGTCTGTCGGTAACTTTACTTGAGGCTATATTTTTATTCACCACATGATATGTGTTTTGCTTGGAGCGTCTTGTATGATATGAGTATTTACTTTTTAGTTTGCCACAATCATCCTTGCTGTACACACCTTTTGAGTGGGACACGCATGAATCGTGATTTATTGGAATACTCTATGTGCTTCACTTATATCTTTTGAGCTAGGCAATTTTGCTCTAGTGCATCACTTACATCTTTTTAGAGCACGGCGGTGGCTTTATTTTGTAGAAATTATTGAACTCTCATGCTTCACTTATATTATTTTGAGAGTCTTTTTAAACCGCATGGTGATTTGCTTTTGTTATGAATTTAGTCATTTTTTTGAGATATAGAGATGATGATATTAGAGTCATGCTAGTAAGTAATTGTGAGTTGGAGAAATACTTGTGCTAAGGTTTGTCATTCCCGTAGCATGCACGTATGGTGAACCGTTATGTAACGAAGTTGGAGCATGATTTATTTATTGATTGTCTTCCTTATGAGTGGTGGTCGGGGATGAGTGATGGTCTTTTCCTACCAATCTATCCCCCTAGCTAGGAGCATGCGCGTAGTACTTTGTTTTGATGACTAATAGATTTTTGCAATAATTATGTGAGTTCTTTATTACTAATGTTGAGTCCATGGATTATACGCACTCTCACCCTTCCACCATTGCTAGCCTCTCTTGTACCGCGCAACTTTCGCCGGTGCCATAAAGCCGCCTATTGCCTTCCTCAAAACAGCCACCATACCCGCCTATTATGGCATTTCCATAGCCATTCCAAGATATATTGACATGCAACTTTCCACTGTTCCGTTTATTATGACACATTTCATCATTGTCATATTGCTTTGCATGATCATGTAGTTGACATAGTATTTGTGGCAAAGCCACCGTTCACAATTTTTATACATGTCACTCTTGAGTCATTGCACATCCCAGTACACCGACGAAGGCATTCATATAGAGTCATATTTTGTTCTAAGTATCGAGTTGTAAGTAAATAAAAGTGTGATGATCTTCATTATTTGAGCATTGCCCCATGTGAGGAAAAAAATAAAAGAGACCAAAGAAGCCAACAAAAAGAAGAGGCCAAATAAGCCAAACAAAAAAATGAGAGAAAACGAGAGAAGGGGCAAATTTTACTATCCTTTTTACACACTTGTGCTTCAAAGTAGCACCATGACCTTCATGATAGAGAGTCTCCTATGTAGCCACTTTCATATACTAGTGGGAATGTTTCATTATAGAACTTGGCTTGTATATCCAATGATGGGCTTCCTCAAATTGCCCTAGGTCTTCATGAGAAAGTAAGTTAAATGCACACCCACTTAGTTTTATTTTGAGCTTTCATAAACTTATTGCTCTAGTGCATCTGTTGCATGGAAATCCCTACTCACTCACATTGATATCTATTGATGGGCATCTCCATAGCCCGTTGATACACCTAGTTGATGTGACACTATCTCCTTTTTTGTCTTCTCCACAACCACCATATTCTATTCCACCTATAGTGCTATGTCCATGGCTCACGCTCATGTATTGCGTGGAAGTTCAAATGGTTTGAGAACAAAAAAGTATGAAACAATTGCATGGCTTGTCATCAGGGTTGTGTATGATTTGAATATTTTGTGTGATGAAGATGGAGCATAACCAGACTATATGATTTTGTAGGGATAACTTTCTTTGGCCATGTTATTTTGAGAAGACATAATTGCCTTGTTAGTATGCTTGAAGTATTATTGTTTTTTATGTCAATATTAAACTTTTGTTTTGAATCTTATGGATCTGAACATTCCTACCACAATAAAGAAAATTATATGGATAAATATGTTAGGTAGCATTCCACATCAAAAATTAAGCTTGGGGATGCTTGATACGACTCCAACGTATCTATAATTTTTTATTGTTCCATGCTATTATATTATCTGTTTTGAATGTTTTATATGCATTAATATGCTATTTTATATTATTTTTTGGGACTAACCTATTAACCTAGAGCCCAGTGCCAGTTTCTGTTTTTTCCTTGTTTTTGAGCTTCACAGAAAAGGAATACCAAACGGAGTCCAAACGGAATAAAACTTCACGATGATTTTTCTTGGACCAGAAGACACCTAGGAGACTTGGACTTCAAGTCAGAAGAGCCATGAGGCGGCAACAAGGGTGGAGGGCGCGCCCCCCTACCTTGTGGCCCCTCGGTGACCCCCTGACCTAGTTCTTCCTCCTATATATTCACATATATTCCCAAACCACTAGAAGCATCCACGAAAACACTTTTCCACTGCTGCAACCTTCTGTTCCCATGAGATCCCATCTTGGGGCCTTTTTTGGCATCCTGCCGGAGGGGGGTTCGATCATGGAGGGAATCTACATCAACTCTATTGCCCTTCCAATGAAGCGTGAGTAGTTTACCTCAGTCCTATGGGTCCATAGCTAGTAGCTACATGGCTTCTTATCTCTCTCTCTTTGATTCTCAATACCATGTTCTCCTTGATGTTCTTGAAGATCTATTCGATGTAATCTTCTTTTGTGTTGTGTTTGTCGAGATCTGATGAATTGTGGATTTATGATCAGCTTATCTATGAATATTATTTGAATCTTCTCTGAATTATTATATGCATGATTTGGTATCTTTTTATTTCTCTTCGAACTATCGGTTTGGTTTGGCGAACTAGATTGGTTTTTCTTGCAATGGGAGAGGTGCTTAGCTTTGGGTTCAATCTTGCGGTGTCCTCACCCAATGACAAAGTAGGGGTAGCGAGGCACGTATTATATTGTTGCCATCGAGGATAAAAAGATGGGGTTTACATCACATTGCATGAGTTTATTCCTCTACATCATGTCATCTTACTTAAGGCGTTACTCCATTCTTTATGAACTTAATACTCTAGATGCATGTTGGATAGCGGTCGATGTGTGGAGTAATAGTAGTAGATGCAGGCAGGAGTCGGTCTGCTTGACATGGATGTGATGCCTATATTGCATAATCATTGCCTTGGGTATCGTCATAACTTTGCGCTTTTCTATCAATTGCTCGACAGTAATTTGTTCACCCAACATATTATTTACCTTCATGAGATAAGCCACTAGTGAAACCTATGACCCCCTGGTCTATTTTCCATCATATAAGTTTCCGATCTACTATTTTGCAATCTTTTACTTTCAGATCTATAAACCAAAAAAACCCAAAAATATTTACTTTATCTTTTGTTTAGTTTTATTTATCTATATCAGATCTCACCTTTGCAACTGACCTTGAAGGGAATTACAACCCCTTTAATGTGTTGGGTGCAAGTGTTTGATTGTATGTGTAGGTATTGGTGATTTGTGCATTCTTCTCCTACTGGATTGATACCTTGGTTCTCTAACTGAGGGAAATATGTATCTCTACTTTGTTGCATCGCCCTTTACTCTTCAAGGGAAAAACCAACACAAGCTCAAGAAGTAGCAATTATCTTCGTCGCTTGCATCAAACTCCTCGATACTTTAGGGACCTGTTACTCCGTGTGCACTAGCAAACACATAAGTCCCATACTGTTTATTTCAACAAACTCCAAAACATAAGGGGCCCATCATTGCACCAACAATCTCCCCCTTTTTAGACATTTGTTGACAAAACAGATAATCATCAAAGTGAAGATAGATAAGTGAAATGTAGAACAAACAAGAGTGAACTTGCGTTACTTGACTTGATGATGAAATATAGTCCCCCTAGTTGTATGTAGGGTCAATTTGATATACAATGAAGTTCCTTGTAATTCATTTGAGTGTGTGGAGGATTTTCAATCATACGAGGTAATAATCCGCACTGATGATAGGTAATCCAACGAGAATATAGTGCAATCATTCATGACTTCTGACAATAATTCCACCTACAAAACAAATACTTTGAGAAAGAATAGTGCAGTAGGTGGGGTTATTACTATTACAGCCCATATCAGAAGTTTTACATCAGAGCACAATAACCGGCATAAATTGTCTCAACAGATAAAGCGAATAAACACAAAGACCAAATCCAACAGAGCAAATCTATCAAAACTCTCGATGTAGTTCTCCCCCTTTTGTCAACTAGTGTCAAAAAGGTGAGGAAGAACATGAGTGAAAAAATAGGTGAATATGATTCATTATGAGGCATCGCCCGAAGAAGTTTCTGATTCAGAGGTGTGTGCAACATCTTCATCTTTAGCAACAACAGATCCTTCAAGATTGTCTTGGGGCTGAGAAGAGGAAGGCATATTGGGATCAACCTCTTGAGTCTTACGAGACAAAGTATTTTCTTTAGTAGGTTTCTCAGTGGGTGAGGTTTCTTCTCACTCGTGGAGCAGCTTGCGCAGCTGATTCCAAAGTAAATTTGTTGTTGGTTCACGAGCTGGCAAAGGCGGAGTAATGTGGTCTTGAAAATCTTCAGAAGTAAACCCATGATCAATATACTCATAGAGTTCTTGGAGATGAGAGTGGCTCAGTTGATTCTTTGAGAAAAATTTACGAAGCAATTTCTAGAGATGCTTCTTGTTTTCTGCTATGATCATGTGCACAACTTTTGTTTGGTTGTGGATTGCATTGAGTTCGACAGCCAGGTGCTCTTTTTCTTGGTGATCTTCGGCCATATGCTTCAGCACCATCTGTTGAGTGCGTAGGCTCACTTCAAGATGTGAAGGAGGTTGAGTGTTCGGAAGACAATCATGCTTAGGTAGCTTTGGTGCATTGAAGGTTTTATGATAATCAGAAGGACTTGACACTGGTGCTTTTCCCGAAGAAAAATCTTCCATTACTTTCAGTGTATCACGCACAGGAGGAATGAAGCTTTTGTAACTGACTTTGGCAAGATATTCGGTCTTCATTGCATAGTCAACCACTTTCTGAATCCAGGGCGCATATACCTTGATAGTTTTTGGGCATTGACTCCATCAGTATAAGTAGGAACATATCTTCGACATCGAAAATAAATCCTTGTGAGATGGCATGTATGGTGTTGTGAAGAACATCAGATATCACATTATCTGTATTCATCCCAGCCAGTGGACAGAGGGTGTAAGTGAGAATACGATATAAAGTTTGATTTTCGAATGTCAAGTGCTCAAGCAGAGGAGGACCATTGTAGTCACGAATTTTATCTTCATCCATTGTGCATCGAAAATCTTCATTAGAGATTGCATCAATGTTATGAACCCGAATCTCAGTCTTGCCATGTTCAAATCGAGGGAAATGAAAATGAGATACAAAATCCATGGTAGAGAATTTTATTCTCTTTCCTTCAGACATCCATTCCATGATCCACTTTGTGCTATCTGATTCATCACCGAAGATATAGAGAGTGGCATAAAATTGAAGAATAGTCTCCCGGTTCCATGGATGCTGAAATGCAAAGACATGTGTGAGGCCAAAGTCTTCGATGTCTTGCAGTACTTGGTTGAAACAACCAATGTTTTTCGTCATAGCAATATCTGGGAACTCATGAGGGAAAATCTTGAGGCTGTAATAAAGAATTCACAAATAGTATGTTCCCTGTTCCTGAGTCTAGAACCGAGGAGAATCAGATGTGCAGGGCTTGCTGTAAGGACTCTCTTGAAAGAAAACTGGATGAGTATTTCTATTGAACATAGGCCCTTTGACGCCAAATCTGGTTGAAAACAATGGCAGGCATTCACGAGGATAAGGGTATGTAAGCTCATCTTCAACAGAAATCACTTCATCGCCATAGATAACAGAGTCTAAGTGATGAGCCGAAGTTGATTTTGTTGCAGAAGGATCAGAGGTTCTTCGTGCAGTATAGTGTGAGATTCTCAGCGGAGAGGGATTTGACACATGTTCAGGTGCTGACTCAGGCACCAAAGGTCTATCAGCCGCTGGGCGCCGTTGAGGATTTGCTTCGGGAGCCGTTGGAGGAGCAGAGGGAGGAACTGAATCATTTGGTTCAACATGGGCAGGAGAAGTGTGACGCCCGGTTAATTAAGCTACAGTAACCGTCTGCTAATGATGCCATGACACCTTTGTTACTGTTGCAAATCACGTGTTTAGTCGAAATGTTTCAAATTCAAAAATTAAATATTGTCACACATCAAAACGTTTCAAACAATAAAATAAAAATGCTCAGGATGTGAAAATTAATGCCTAAGAAATTATAGTGCAGAAGGCACTTATTTAGAAAATGCCTAAACATTTTAAGTTGAAATAAAACAGAAATGAAAAAAAAAGAAATGAAAAGGAAAAACAAAACTAACTAAAAGGACAAAAGGAAGCACCCCCTGGACTTCAGCCCAGCAGGCCACCCCCCCTCTCCCATGGGCCTCAGGAGGGGAGACGAACCACACCGCCGCCGCCGTCGATCCCCGTTGCCACCTCATCGGCGCCCCTCGCTAGATCGCTCCTCCATCGCCAACGCTGCCTCGACGCCTCCTCCTCTACGTCGTCGTCGTCCCCGTCGAACAACCCGAGCCCCACTGCACATCCCCTACCGGCCCCGTGAGCGCGCCCCTCTCTCCTCTCCTCCCCTGCTCGCCCGCGCGTGCTTGTGCTCACGCTCACGGCCGCAGCCGCCACCGCGTGCACGCCCGCCGCGGCCACCACGCCCGCGCGTTCCGCGTGCGGTTGCCGTGCTCGGCCTCCCAAAGCCGTGCCCGCGACCCCTGCTACTAGTCGCTGCTGCTCGCTACCTAGCGTCGCGTCCGCCCGCTGCCGCAGCCACTGCGCCCCGGCCTCTCTCTCTTCCCCTGTCGACGTACTCATGCGCACGCGCCCGACCTCCCGCCGCCTCCTGCTGCTCGCTCGTCGCGCCCCTGCTCCGGCCGCCACTGCCCGCGCCGAAGCGCGGGCTCGCGGCGTCCTTCCCCGCATCGCGCCTGGGCCGCGCGCCCCACGCCACCCCGATGCCATGGCCGGGCTCCCTTCTCGCGTCCACCGTGCCGCTCGGGCCTCCCCACGCAGCTGCCCTCGCCCCGGTGCCGTCCTCGCCTGCCGCCGCGACCGAGGCCTTCCCCTGCCTCTCCTGCCCGCCGTTGGGCCTCCGCCCTTGCCATGCCGGGTCCCCATTGCGCCCTGGTGGCCATCGCCGGCCACTGCCTCACCCGTGTGTTCGGGCGGACGCCCACGCCCGCTAGCGGCGCTCGATGGCCCCTAGGCCCTATGACATGTGGGGCCCAACCCCTAGAACGTAAAAAAAGAATAATTAAAAATTAATTAATTAATCCTATTTAATCAATCTAGTTAACCTATTAGTTTAATTAAACAGTAATTTATTAACCTAACCTAATTAACCAAAACAGAGAATGACAGGTGGGTCCCATGGGGCCCACATGTCGGGTTGACCAGGTCAACGTTGATTGCTAACATCATGCTGACATCAGCATGCACTATTCTGGATAATGTTGAATTTAAATAATTAAATAAATCCTAAAAATGATTTAACTCTTTTAAAATTAATATAAAATAAACCGTAGCTCGGATGGAAAAACTTTCTACATGAAAGTTGCTCAGAACAACAAGACGAACCCGGATACACAGCCCGTTCGTCCGCCATGCATCCCTAGCATAGAGAACTCGCAACTTTCCCCCTCCGATTCATCTGTCCGAAAACGCGAACCACCGGGGATATTTTCCCGGTTGTTTCCCCCCTTCACCGGTATCACCTCGTACTGAGTTAGGTCACCCCTGGCACCGCATTTTGCATTGTTATATTTTGTGATGCTTTATTTGCCCCGTATTTACTGTTTCTTCCCCCCTCTTCTTCTCCGGTAGACCCCGAGACCGACGTTGATGCGACTAAGTATGACTACACCCCCGACGACCCCTCCTTGCCAGAGCAACCAGGCAAGCAAACCCCCCTTGAGCATTCTGATATCACCCATTTCTTTCCCTCTCATGCTTGCATTAGAACTGCTACTGCTTTCTCTATGATCCTACTCTGATGCATAGCCTGTTGTTGTTACCTGCTTTCATACCTTACCTGCTTCTCCTAAACTGCTTAGTATAGGATGGTTAGAGAACCATCAGTGACCCCCACTGTGTCCCAGTTGCCCCGCTTTATGTTCGATGACTCGATCAACGTGATCGACGTCCAGGCCCCGACACCGCACATCACCCCCTAGTTGTACGGCTCTATAGAGTTACCATCGAGTGCCGAGGGTGGAACCTCTTACATCACTCCTGATGAGATCTCTGTAGTGTAGCTATACAGTCGAGGTCATCGAGGGTGATTTCCTCCTTAACCACTTCCGATACGGCTCCGTCGTGCAACCCCTCAAGTGTGAACCTCGAGGGTGGATCCACTTGAAGGAAATATGCCCTAGAGGCAATAATAAAGTTATTATTTATTTCCTTATTTCATGATAAATGTTTATTATTCATGCTAGAATTGTATTAACCGGAAACATAATACATGTGTGAATACATAGACAAACAGAGTGTCACTAGTATGCCTCTACTTGACTAGCTCGTTGATCAAAGATGGTTAAGTTTTCTAACCATATACATGAGTTGTCATTTGATTAACGGGATCACATCATTAGGAGAATGATGTGATTGACTTGACCCATTCCGTTAGCTTAGCACTTGATCGTTTAGTTTGTTGCTATTGCTTTCTTCATGACTTATACATGTTCCTATGACTATGAGATTATGCAACTCCTGTTTACCGGAGGAACACTTTGTGTGCCACCAAACGTCACAACGTCACTGGGTGATTATAAAGGTGCTCTACAGGTGTCTCCAAAGGTACTTGTTAGGTTGGCGTATTTTGAGATTAGGATTTGTCACTCTGATTGTCGGAGAGGTATCTCTGGGCCCACTCGGTAATACACATCACTATAAGCCTTGCAAGCATTGCAACTAATGAGTTAGTTGTGGGATGATGTATTATGGAACGAGTAAAGAGACTTGCCGATAACGAGATTGAACTAGGTATTGAGATACCGACGATCGAATCTCGGGCAAGTAACATACCGGTGACAAAGGGAACAACGTATGTTGTTATGCTGTCTGACCGATAAAGATCTTCGTAGAATATGTAGGAGCCAATATGGGCATCCAGGTCCCGCTATTGGTTATTGACCAGAGAGGTGTCTCGGTCATGTCTACATAGTTCTCGAACCCATAGGGTCCGCATGCTTAACGTTCGTTGACGATATAGTACTATATGAGTTATGTATGTTGATGACTGAATGTTGTTCGGAGTCCGAGATGAGATCACGGACATGACGAGGAACTCCGGAATGGTCCGGAGATAAAATTTGATATATGGGATAGTAGTGTTTGATCTCCGGAAGGGTTCTGGATGTTTCCCGAAATGTTTGGGCACGAGAACACTTTATCTGGGCCAAAGGGGAAATCCCACGAGGCTTTTGGAAAGTGCAAAAGGAAGTTTTGCAGAGACCAGACGCTAGACGCCAGGAACGCTGGCGTCTAGGGGGTAGACGCAAGGAACCCTGGTGTCTCCTGGAGTCCGAGAAGGACTCTTGCCTTTCGGGTGAAACCGACTTTGAAGAGGCTTTTACTCCAAGTTTCGACCCCAGGGCTCAACATATAAATAGAGGTGTAGGGCTAGCACCAAAGACAGATCAAGAAACACCAAGCTGTGTGCCGGCAACCCCGTCCCCTCTAGTTTATCCTCCGTCATAGTTTTCGTAGTGCTTAGGCGAAGCCCTGTGGAGATTGTTCTTCACCAACACTGTCACCACACCGTCATGCTACCGAAACTCATCTACTACTTTGCCCCTCTTGCTGGATCGAGAAGGCGAGGACGTCACCGAGCCGAACGTGTGTACAACTCGGATGTGTCGTGCTTTCGGTACTTAGATCGGTCGGACGTGAAGACGTACGACTACATCAACCGCGTTGATATAACGCTTCCGCGAACGGTCTATGAGGGTACGTAGACAACACTCTCCCCTCTCATTGCTATGCATCACCATGATCTTGCTTGTGCGTAGGAATTTTTTTGAAATTACTACGTTACCCAACACCTCTTATGTTCACCTTGATGATAACATCGAGTGGAATTCACCGGGGGTGATTCCTCGGGTTTTCCCCTTGGTGTTAGACACACACTTACTATGGTTACTATGACTTTACACTAAATCATGTTACTAAAGACGGGTCGGCCCCGAGGGGTACCCGCGCAAGCTTAATAGCGAGTGATGTGGAGTCGGGTTGACCTGGAAGGTGCCCGCGAGATACTTGTGAGGCGTGGCCGGGCATTCTTAGCCCTTGCCGCAAGTACTCGAGATGGGGCGATGGGGTCACATCTTTCGTGAGTCTCTGCTTGTTACCGCGCGTTACTAATCCACTACAATTTGGATATTTGATCCGAGGGACCTCTGGCCTTATAGCACTAACCATCACGTGGGCATAGTATGGGCGTTCTACATCGTATACATCAGTCGAAGCTTAATAGATGTCAGCGACCGAGCGGCGCGCGCTGGGTTGGACTGCGTAAGCACCTGCCTTTTTGAAGGAGGTAGCTAGGTCTGCTCACTGGCCGCCCACGCAACGTGCAGGAGTTCCTGGGGCGATGGCCCATGACCCCTGGGGCATAGGTTTAGTCCGGCGTGCTGACCTCTCTATTAAGACTAGGTCGGGTTGCGACGTATTGTTTGGCCGAGGCCGGGCATGACCCAGGAAAGTGTGTCCAGCCGGAGTTAATCGAGCGTGATGGGTAAGTTGGTGCACCCCTGCAGGGAAGAAAACATCTATCGACAGCCTGTCCTACGGTAACGAACACTTGGAGTTGTATCCCGATCGATACAACTAGAAATGGATACTTGTGATGAGAAATGGATTGTGATGAGAAATGGACAGTGTGGCTCTGGGATTGCTTTCTCGCAGGGAGTCGAGGAAGGATCTCCGGCCGAGGTTGATAACACTACTACTTTTACTTTACTTTATGCTACTCTTATCCCTTCTGATGTTGTATGATGCTTGAAGCTGCTGAAGATGCTAGTCTTCGATAGGACTAGGCTTTCCCCTGCTCTTCTGGCATTATGCAATTTATTCCACAGATACAACCCTTTTCCTTTGATACAGATGCATACTTAGTTTAGATCTGATGTAAGTCTTGCAAGTACTTTGGATGAGTACTCACGGCTGCTTTGCTACCTCTTTTCCCCCATACCCGATTGTTGCGACCAGATGACGGATCCCAGAAGCCAGACGACACCACTGATGACTACTGCTACCCCGAGGGTGCCTACTACCACGTGGAGACCGCTGATGACTTGGAGTAGTTAGGAGGCTCCCAGGCAGGAGGTCTTGCCTTTTCGATCGATGTTGTTTTTGTGCTAGCCTTCTTAAGGCAAACTTGTTTAACTCATGTCTGTACTCAGATAATGTTGCTTCCGCTGACTCTTGTGTATTCGAGCCTATGTATTCGAGCCCTCGAGGCCCCTGTCTTGTAATATAAAGCTTGTATTATTATAATTTGTGTCTAGAGTTGTGTTGTGATATCTTCCCGTGAGTCCTTGATCTTGATCGTACACATTTGCGTGTATGATTAGTGTACGGTCAAATCGGGGGCGTCACAAGTTGGTATCAGAGCCGACTGCCTGTAGGAATCCCCCTTCCAAACTCTTTGGCCGAAGTCGAGTCTAGACATTGCAAAACTTTTACTAACATGGTTGTGTGCCTTACGGGCCCACGTCACCATTTGGGTGGTATTAGGATCTTTTACTCCTCGATCTATACTCTGGGAGTTTGATCTCTCTTCTATTCAGGTTAAATGATTTTGCTAAAATCTAACTTTAGGATCTCGCGATCACATACACCCCGAAGGTCCCCTTCATTCCAGATGATCGACTGCTTCCCCAGAAGATATTGAAGATACTCTTCGATCATTCCCGAGACACTTGTGCCCTCTAATTTTTCAATTCCCTAATACCGATATATCCATATGGATAACGACATACACTTGTTGTTCATACAATTACTGTCACACCCTAGCTAGTTCATGCATTAGAGTGTTGCATCATATTTACTCTTTCATCAGAAACCTGAAATGGGGATGACAGAACCCCCAGCCCCCTCTGAAACCAACTAGGGTTTACTAAAAACTTTTTCAATGAACCTGAAATGCCCTTCTAAAATGCCCATCATTTTTGTCTTGGTTCAGAACCTCTGCCAAAAGTGATGCACATTTTCCTAGGCCATCTTAGGGTTTGTGAATTAAATCATAAATATTTGAATTTGGGCATTTAAAATTATATAAAATATTTAAATGCTCAAATATCTCCAAACTAAAATGTTTCATGTTGGAAATAATCCAACTATGGACCAGGAGTAGTTTGGTGATTTTAGGAGTTGCCTAAGTATTTTTATTAATTCAACAAAGTTGCAGAAGTATTAAAAAAAACAGAAAACAGAGAAAAATAGAAAA
>NC_041386.1:439357891-439377801 GCF_002162155.2 Triticum dicoccoides
CTCTCCAGCTCCTCTCTCTCGCGCTCCCCCGCCATGGCCGACGCCATCGCCGCCACCCCCTCGCCGTAGCCACGCCCTCCGTCAACCCCACGCCGTGCCGCCGTGTCCAGGAGCTCCGCCACCCTCCTCTCCTTCGAGCAAGCCAAGCCCCGAGCGCTCGCAACGCCCGAGTCCACCGCAACGACCTCGCCCGAACCGCCGTCGCCGGAGATCCCCTTCAACGCCATCGTCGCTCCGGTCCGTCCCCGGCCGCACCAAGGGCTTCGTCGAACTCCCCGTGAGCTTAGCCATCTTCCCCTCTCTTCTTTTCTTGCTCCCGAGCCGTATAGCGACCTCCCGGAGCTCAACCGCACCCACCACCGTGGAGCTCGTCACCGACGTGCTCCCGGTCACCCTCCGACCACTCCACGGTGTCCATCATGCTCACCGCGTCACGTAGCACCTAACTAGCTACTCCCCGCACCTCACCGACCCCCCTAGCAACAAGTTCGACTTCGGCCGAACTCCGGTGGCCGCCAAAGTCGTCGCCGGCGCCAACTCCGGCCACCCCGACCCCAACGGACTCCACCAAGAGCTGCGGCTCGTCCTCAGCTCCACTCCGGTGGTCTCCGCGACCCATTTGGTGGCCGAAACGGCCAAAACCACTTCCGCCGCCGCGTCGGGCTCGCCGGCGGCTAAACACCGGTGCAGCCGACCCGGGTTTGACCACGGGTGGGCCCTGGTTCACTCCCCTGAGTCAATGTCAGGTGGGGCCCAGCCCTGTTAACTAATTAGGATTAGTTTGAATTAATTTTAGTTTAATTAATCACACTGACACGCGGGACCCACTGTCAGGTTTGACCCGGACGTGTCCCGTTGACCTGCTGATGTCACACTGACGTCAGGCTGACGCAGTAATTGATTTTCTGGATTTAATCTAATATAGGAAATTCCAGAATATAGTTTAAACTTCAAAAATTCATAACTTTTATTCTGTAACTCCAAATCAGACAAATTATATATGAAAAATGATCAGAAAAATCCAATCTATCCATCTGTACTATTTTCATGCATGACTAAACAAGTTAACTTGATGTTTAATGCAGAACAAGGAAAAACACTTTAAAGGACCATGTTTGAGTTTGAAATTTGAATCTTTGATTCAAATTGGTTCAAACCCTTCTGGTCTTAGTTGCATTAGCCCAACACACTCATGTTGCCATGTTTCATGCATGCATCATATTGTTGCACATTGTTTGGTGATGGTTGTGTATCGGTGTTCTTTGCGGCAGGATCTGCCTCCGAGGAGTACCGTGATTACCCTGACGAAGAACCGTATCAGTGCATCGAATCATCAGGAAAGCAACCAACCATTTGATCATATCGATACAATCCCATGTTCTCGCTCCTGCTCTCGTTTACTGCATTAAGACAACGCGTTTCAAACTGCTGTGTGTTACGGTAGTTGAACCCATTTCCTCTGCATGACCTGTCATTGCCACAGTAACTAGATGAAACCCACTAGCATGTGTAGGAGTTGTTTGAGCCATATGTATGTGTTGTTCCTACCTTGCTATGCCTGCTATGCTTAGAGTCGTGTCAGGTCTGGTTCATCTGGGTGATGGACTAGAGTGAAATGATTATGTCGGTAATGAAAGTGGTGTGGTGAACATGATTTGGTAAAGGTATCGATGAGAGGCCATGTAGGAGTACATGGTGGGTTGTTTCATTGAAGCCGACCTTAAGCACTGAGATCTGTATGTGTGATTTAAGATTCAGCTACTACCATGCATTGGGCCTGAAACCAATGGACCCTCTCGACTTCTTATTCACCCTAGTTCTCTGTCCAGGAGTTGCAAGTAGTTTCTGGTGTTTGTAGCCTACTGGAGGCCGTGGACAGCGCTGACCGTAGGGGTGGGCTGTGATGCGGTAGGTACGTGGCACGGTGTACCGAATACCCGTTAGGTATCTCGGGAACCCTGTTCACATCGTTTGGGGCTGTGAGCGATACCTCGGCCGGATCTCCTCATGGATGGAACCCGAATAGGCGATAAACCTGGACTAGAGACTTAGGTGATTAGGTAGGTCGTGGCCGACACCCACGTTGGGCTTCCGCTTGAAGGTTGCCGAGTACATGTCGTGTAAACGACGGTAAGTGGTGAGAGCGTGTATGAAGAAGTACACCCCTGCAGGGTTAACATGATCTATTCGAATAGCCGCGTCCGCGGTAAAGGACTACTTGGTTGCCTATACAGTTCATAGACAAGTAAATGGAAACTACTAAAAGCCTCAAGATAAGTGTGAGTGCCGAGGATGGCTCTTCCGTAGGAAGACGGAGGTGGATCCTCGGTAGTGTATTGAAGTGGTGAGTAGTGGACTCGTGTGCGCAAAACCATTTCAAGTTGGAGCATCGTAGGATAGTCTAGCCAAGAGTCAAAGCTGGCTTGCTGCAATAACTCCACCAACCCTTCTTGATAATATGCATGTATGTAGGATCTGATGTAAGTCTTGCTGAGTACCTTTGTACTCATGTTGCTATAATCTACATTTTTTACAGAAGACGCTGCAACCCCTTCTGATGGGTTCTATGTAGACGTTGACATCAACGAGTAGGCTAAAGACCCAGGTGGTGACCCTGAGCTTGTGAAGGACCACGTAGTATAGCTAGGCTTTCCAAGCCTCTTCTATTTTACTAGTTGTCTGTACTCAGACAAGTTACTTCCGCTGCTGGTTTGTATGACTGTATGACTTGTATGTTGGGTCGTGAGACCCGTACCTTTGTGTATGTTATGTATGGTTCACTGAAGTACTTGTGTCGTAGAGTCATGTTGTGATGCTTCGTTGTATTTGCACATATCGAGCATATTGTGTGTATGATTGAAATGCTTGGTATGTGTGGGATCTGACTATCTAGTTGTTTATCTTTAGTAGCCTCTCTTACCGGGAAATGTCTCCTAGTGTTACCGCTGAGCCATGGTAGCTTGCTACTGCTCTGGAACACTTAGGCTGGCCGGCATGTGTCCTTCTTCGTTCCTGTGTCTGTCCCTTCGGGGAAATGTCACGCTTTGAGTACCGGAGTCCTGTTAGCCCGCTACAGCCCGGTTTACTGGAGTCCTGCTAGCCCAGTGCTACAGCCCGGACCCACTTGCTGATGACCGACACGTTCGAAGCTGGGTCATGGATGCCTGTCCCTGTAAGTCTGTGCCACTTTGGGTTTACGACTAGTCATGTCAGCCCGGGCTCTTTATCATATGGATGCTAGCGACACTTTCATATACGCGAGCCAAAAAGCGCAAACGGTCCCGGGAAAAGGTAAGACGACACCCGTGGGGATACCGTGCGTGAGGCCGCAAAGTGATATGAGGTGTTACCAGCTAGATCGATGTGACATCGAGTCGGGGTCCTGACAGCGTTGGTAGCTTTAGTTGCATTAGCCCAACACACTCATATTGCCATGTTTCATGCATGCATCATATTGTTGCACATTGTTTGGTGATGCCTGTGTATCGTTATCCTTTACGACAGGATCTGTCCCCGAGGAGTACCGTGACTACCCTAACGAAGAACCGTATCCGTGCATCGAACCATCAGGCAAGCAACCAACCATTTGATCATATCGATACAATCCCATGTTCTCGCTCCTGCTCTCTTTTACTGCATTAAGACAACGCGATTCAAACTGCTGTGTGCTACGGTAGTTGAACCCATTTCCTCTGCATGACCTGTCATTGCCACAGTAACTAGATGAAACCCACTGGCATGTGTAGGAGTTGATTGAGCCATATGTATGTGTTGTTCCTACCTTGCTATGCCTGCTATGCTTAGAGTCGTGTCAGGTCTGGTTCATCTGGGTGATGGGCTAGAGTGAAATGATTATGTCGGTAATGAGAGTGGTGTGGTGAACACGATTTGGTAAAGGTATCGATGAGAGGCCATGTAGGAGTACATGGTGGGTTGTTTCATTGAAGCCGACCTTAAGCACTGAGATCTGTATGTGTGATTTAAGATTCAGCTACTACCATGCATTGGGCCCGAAACCAATGGACCCTCTCGACTTCTTATTCACCCTAGTTCTCTGTCCAGGAGTTGCAAGTAGTTTCTGGTGTTTGTAGCCTACTGGAGGCCGTGGACAGCGCTGACCGTAGGGGTGGGCTGTGATGCGGTAGGTACGTGGCACGGTGTACCGAATACCCGTTAGGTATCTCGGGAACCCTGTTCACATTGTTTGGGGCTGTGAGCGAAACCTCGGCCGGATCTCCTCATGGATGGAACCCGAATAGGCGATAAACCTGGACTAGAGACTTAGGTGATTAGGTAGGTCGTGGCCGACACCCACGTTGGACTTCCGCTTGAAGGTTGCCGAGTACATGTCGTGTAAACGATGGTAAGTGGTGAGAGCGTGTATGAAGAAGTACACCCCTGCAGGGTTATCATGATCTATTCGAATAGCCGCGTCCGCGGTAAAGGACTACTTGGTTGCCTATACAGTTCATAGACAAGTAAATGGAAACTACTAAAAGCCTCAAGATAAGTGTGAGTGCCAAGGATGGCTCTTCTGTAGGAAGACGGAGGTGGATCCTCGGTAGTGTATTGAAGTGGTGAGTAGTGGACTCGTGTACGCAAAACCATTTCAAGTTGGAGTCTCGTAGGATAGTCTAGCCAAGAGTCAAAGCTGGCTTGCTGCAATAACTCCACCAACCCTTCTTGATAATGTGCATGTATGTAGGATCTGATGTAAGTCTTGCTGAGTACCTTTATACTCATGTTGCTATAATTTACATTTTACAGAAGACGCTGCAACCCCTTCTGATGGGTTCTTCGTAGACGTTGACATCAATGAGTAGGCTAAGGCCCAGGTGGTGATCCTGAGCTTGTGAAGGACCACGTAGTATAGCTAGGCTTTCCAAGCCTCTTTTATTTTACTAGTTGTCTGTACTCAGACAAATTACTTCCGCTGCTGGTTTGTATGACTGTATGACTTGAATGCTGGGTCGTGTGACCCGTACCTTTGTGTATGTTATGTATGGTTCTCTGAGCCTTAAATAAAGTACTTGTGTCATAGAGTCATGTTGTGATGCCTTGTTGTATTTGCACATATCGAGCATATTGTGTGTATGATTGAAATGCTTGGTATGTGTGGGATCTGACTATCTAGTTGTTTATCCTTAGTAGCCTCTCTTACCGGGAAATGTCTCCTAGTGTTACCACTGAGCCATGGTAGCTTGCTACTGCTCAGGAACACTTAGGCTGGCCGGCATGTGTCCTTCTTCGTTCCTGTGTCTGTCCCTTCGCACGCATTGAGTACCGGAGTCCTGTTAGCCCGCTACAGCCCGGTTTACCGGAGTCCTGCTAGCCCAGTGCTACAGCCCAAACCCACTTGCTGATGACCGACACGTTCGTTGCTGGGTCATGGATGCCAGTCCCTGTAAGTCTGTGCCACTTTGGGTTTACGACTAGCCATGTCAGCCCGGGCTCCTTATCACATGGGTACTAGCGACACTATCATATACGTGTGCCAAAAGGCGCAAACGGTCCTGGGCAAAGGTAAGGCGACACCCGTGGGAATACCGTGCGTGAGGCCGCAAAGTGATATGAGGTGTTACATGCTAGACCTATGTGGCATCGAGTCGGGGTCCTGACAGTGTTGGTATCAGAGCAGGACTGCCTGTAGGTTCTCCAAGCCAAACTGGTCGATGTTGAGTCTAGAAATTCTTTAGTTATATGTACGGGAATTGTTTGTGGGTTGGAACGTAAGGCTCTTTTTACTCCTTTATCTTATGACATTCTGATCTGAGTCAGTCTATTCTTCCACCGGGGGTTAAGGAATTAGGATCTATTCTCTCTATCAGGTTCACGTGTTACTAATCAGTAGTACCTTATAGGTTTGATGGATACAAGTCTAGTTCAGTTCTACTACCACATTATGTTGTTAGGATGGACTCAGAACTTTGATATGATGATGTTGAGTGTGTATGAAATCCATTGTTAAATGTCTCAAAATCCTTCTTGAGCATTTACAGCTGTTATGCTGCCGAAATTTTGCTAGAAATTCTAATGCCTTTGCATTATGGTTGTGCTTTCAGATGGACACTCGCGACCTCAATCAAGTGGTTCGCCTGACTCGATGCCTAGATGTACCCGGCCATACCACCATGTTGGTCAGGGTAATGACTGAGGCTGGATACCGTTGGTATCCCGAGTACACGGTCGAAGAGCAATTTCGAGACTTTAATCAAAGCCAGTATCTCTGCACTGTTAGGATATTTCCATCTTATCCTGGATCCACCGAGCCCCTTCACTGCTCCTATGGACTCGGGGTTACTATTGAGATGGCTGTGCAGGACGCCGCCTACTCTATGATGACCATCATGCGAGTCAGGTCTGGTCTATTTCGGGACTCTGATTTCCGGTATATGCCAGGATCACTTCCGGGAGCACAAGGGTATCTTCAGGCTATCTATGCTGACCTCACTCAGGAGGATTCACGGACTCGCACCACTGCTGAGTTGCTCGAGGATAAGGACCGTGAAAATCGGACCTTGAGGCTAGAGCTCTTCAATACCCGTGCTGACCATTGGGCCACGTTGACTCGGTTTGCACCGGCGGTGCAAGCTAGATATTCGGATATGCGCGATCTCTATCCTGTGAGATCTGCTTTGCCAGACGTGATGGGTTGGCGTGATGTAGGAGGCATCACCCCACCTTGCGGTCCCCGCAGGCCACCGTCTGTTGGTCCAAGACCTCATCCTAGCCCCTATGGTCCTCAAGCTCTGCGGGATCGTCTGTTCCCGGATGATCATGTTGAGCTTCCAGGCTATGGAGGTGACTTCTACGAGGACTACTACGGATCGGTCTGAGTTAGTGGTAGTATCACTAGTTCGTACTAGCTGTGTCGTCTATCGTCCTGCGTGACTCGTAGGATATGACCTAGTTTGTACCGCCTTCCGGAGGTGTAGAAAAATAATGTATAGGAGCTTGGGATGCCTCCGATGAGATGTAATCCTCTTATCACCGTAATAGTACCTTGTTTGGTCTTGTACTAAACCTTGTATGGTGTGTATGACGATGGAATAAAGAAGCAGTTTCTGTATCTACCATGTCATACGGATGATCATCTTGCATTCCGAGTTACTCCTTACATTCTGTATTCTATGTCGGAATCTTATCATTCTGACTAAATCATTGTCTTGTTTACCTAGGATGGTCAACACACGCAATAACCCTGCTCCTCAAGAGCAGGCCGAAGGCAGTGAAGTCAGGAATGCAAATCTGCCTCATCCTCCTTCCCTAGCCGAGGTTATGATGGAAGCCGAAAGAAACAAGCAGGAGACCAACCGTTTGTTGGAGCGTATTGAACAGAACACAACACACCATCAGAGGACTAACGTGGTGTCACTCAGTGATTTCATCAAGTTACATCCACCCACGTTCCACCACTCCGTCGAGCCTCTCGACGCTGATGACTGGCTTCGCAGTATTTCTCACAAACTGCGTTCCGCGCTAGTAGCTGAGGCTGACAAGGTTACCTTTGCTGCATATCATCTTGAAGGCCCCGCCAGTCTATGGTGGGAGAATTATGGAGCTATGCGCCCAGCGGGCCATGTCACTACTTGGGCTGAATTCAGCGAGGCTTTCCGTGAACATCACATTCTGGAGGGTCTCATGGACCGTAAACGTGAGGAATTTTGCAGTTTCACCCAAGGCCGACTCTCTGTGGATGCTTACAGCAGGGAGTTTGGTAACCTCGCACGATATGCAACTGAGGAAGTTTCTACTGATTCTAAGAAGCAAGCAAGGTTCCGTAAGGGACTTAGTCCTGAGCTTCGCCGCGACCTCCGTCTGCATGAGTGCACATCTTTTCAGAAGCTTGTTAACAAGGCCATCAGTGCTGAGACTGGTCAGACTGATTATGACGCAACACGCAAGCATGGCCGTGACGTGGGTTCCTCATCCGGTGCTGGTCCTCAGAAGCGCCGCGTGTGGGTGCCCAACACTGCCCTGCCACCCAGGTTCACACCGAGGTCATCCTTCCAGGCGCCTCGCCCCATTCAACAGTCTGCACCAGCCAAGCCCTATGGCGGTCCAACCAACAATGCTCCTCCACGTACCAGTTCTGTGACTTGCTTTAAGTGTGGGGAATCTGGCCACTATATGCGCGAGTGTCCCCAGACCAACCCCAACCAATCTGCTAAAACTGTTGGTCGTGGCAAGCCGACAGGAAAAGTGTTCCACGCCAAGCCGGCCACCGCTACACGTGGCCATGTCAACTGTATCTCTGCCGAAGAAGCTCAAGAGGATCCCAACGTCGTTCTCGGTACGCTCCTTGTTAATTGCCACCCGGCATCTGTTCTTTTTGATACAGGAGCATCTCATTCATTTATATCCGAGAGCTATGCTCGTCTGCATAACACCGCATTCTGTGACATGCCATCCTCTATGGTAATTCAAACTCCGGGATCCAAATGGCAAACTTCTAGAGTAAGCCATGGAAACGAAATCCAAGTCGACAGACTTGTTTTTCTCGCATCTTTGATAGCCCTTAAATCTTCGGATATTAATATCATCTTGGGTATGGACTAGAAGTCAGCTCATCATGCCCAAGTTGATTGCTTCTCTAGGACTGTTCAACTCACCCATCCCTCGGGGAAGATAGTCAATGTCTTGACCCGAATAGCCAAGCGACAGTTATATTCTCTTAACGCCAGCCCTTTGCCAGACCTTGAGGACGTCCCGGTAGTCCGTGACTTCCCGGATGTCTTCCCAGAGGAATTGCCAGGTATTCCACCTGACAGGGATGTTGAGTTCGTAATAGACCTTATTCCAGGAACCGTCCCGATTGCTAGAAGACCCTATAAGATGGCACCACTAGAACTAGCTGAGCTTAAGAAACAACTCGATGAGTCCTTGAAAAAGGGTTTCATCCGACCTAGTTCATCTCCGTGGGCTTGCCCCGTCCTCTTCGTCAAGAAGAAGGATGGTACAGACCGGATGGTTGTAGATTATCGACCTATCAATTTGGTCACAATCAAGAACAAATATCCGCTTCCCAGGATCAACGACCTGTATGATCAGCTCGCTGGATCCTCAGTCTTCTCCAAAATGGATTTGAGGTTGGGTTACCATCAAATCAAAATCAGGAACGGGGACATTCCTAAAACGGCCTTTGTTACTCGTTATGGCCAATACGAGTACACTGTCATGTCCTTCGGTTTAACCAATGCCCCATCCACTTTTTCTCGATTGATGAATTCAATCTTCATGGAGTATTTGGATAAATTCGTCGTGGTTTACCTTGATGATATACTCATCTACTCCAAGAACGAGGAAGAACATGCCGAACATCTAAGGCTAGTGTTGAAGAAACTTCGAGAGCATCGTCTTTATGCCAAATTCTCTAAATGTGAATTTTGGTTGTCAGAAGTGACCTATCTGGGTCATGTAATATCTGGTAAAGGTATTGCTGTTAACCCTGAGCGAGAAAGCCGTCCTTAATTGGAATCCACCTGAATCGGTCAAGCAAGTTCGGAGTTTCCTGGGCTTAGCGATCTACTGCCGTCGCTTTGTCGAGAACTTCTCCAAAGTTGCTAAACCTCTAACCGAACTCCTCAAGAAAGATAAAAAGTTCGAATGGACTCCACAATGTGAGCACAGCTTTCAGGAACTGAAAAGACGCCTGACTTCTGCTCCCGTACTGGTACCGCCAGATTTCTCCAAAGACTTTGTTATCTACTGCGACGCCTCGCGACAAGGACTAGGTTGCATTCTCATGCAAGACCGACACGTAATTGCTTACGCTTCACGGCAATTGCACCCACATGAGGAGAATTATCCTACTCATGATCTAGAGCTTGCAGCCGTAGTCTATGCACTTAAAACCTGGCGACATTACCTCCTTGGTAATCGCTGCGAAATATTCACTGATCACCAAAGTCTGAAGTACATCTTCACCCAACCGGATTTGAATCTCAGGCAAAGACGTTGGGTCGAGTTGATCACAGATTTCGACTTAGGAATAACTTACACCCCAGGGAAAGCCAACGTCATGGCTGATGCGCTAAGTCGTAAATCTTATTGTAACAACCTGATGTTACAACAAAGTCAACCGCTTCTCCATGAGGAATTTCGGAAGCTTAACCTTCACATTGTTCCTCAAGGTTTTCTTTCCACCTTGGTGGCGAAACCTACCCTTACGGATCAGATCATCAAAGCACAGAAGGTAGATCCGGGAATTTCCCGCATCAGGAGAAACATCAAGAAAGGAGTTGCGAATTGTTTCTCCATTGATGGTCAAGGGGTCGTGTACTTCGGGAATCGACTAGTGGTTCCCAAAGTGCGAAACCTGAGGCGATTGATCCTTAAGGAAGCTCATGAATCTCCTCTCACCATTCATCCCGGTAGTACCAAGATGTATCAGGACCTACGCCAGAGGTTCTGGTGGACTAGAATGAAGAGAGAAATTGCTCAGTATATTGCTAATTGCGACGTTTCCCGTCATGTAAAAGCAGAGCATCAACGGCCTGCTGGCACCCTTCAACCCCTAGCTATTCCTGAATGGAAATGGGATAAAATTGGTATGGATTTCATTACCGGTTTTCGCAGGACCAAGAGAGGGAATAATGCTATCTTCGTCGTTGTCGATCGTCTTTCCAAAGTAGCCCATTTCTTACCTGTTCGTGAGAGTATAACCGCTAGTCAATTGGCAGACTTATACATCTCCCGAATAGTGTCCCTCCATGGTGTTCCTTTGGAAATTAACTCGGATCGAGGAAGTCTTTTCACCTCTCGATTTTGGGAAAGTTTCCAAAATGCTATGGGAACCCGTCTCTCTTTTAGCACCGCCTTCCACCCTCAATCAAGTGGTCAAGTGGAACGCGTCAACCAGATCCTAGAAGACATGCTTCGAGCCTCTGTTATCTCATTCGGAATGGAGTGGGAGAAATGCCTTCCATTTGCCGAATTTGCTTATAACAACAGCTATCAATCTAGCTTGGGTAAAGCCCCTTTTGAAGTTCTCTATGGACGACGGTGTCGAACACCCCTTAACTGGTCAGAAACCGGGGAAAGACAATTCTTTGGCCCGGATATGATTCAGGAAGCAGAAGAGCAAGTTCGCATCGTTCGTGAAAAGTTGAAAACAGCCCAATCTCGTCAAAAGAGTCAGTATGACCGAAAACATAAGGCTATGACTTTCGAGGTTGACGAGAAGGCTTACCTTTGGGTTACTCCTCTGAAGGGAACCCATCGTTTCGGTATCAAAGGCAAATTGGCTCCCCGTTACATTGGACCTTTTCGTATTCTCGCTAAACGAGGAGAAGTTGCCTACCAGTTGGAACTACCTCCGCACCTCTCCAGAGTCCACGATGTCTTCCACGTTTCTCAACTCAGGCGTTGCTTCTCGGATCCTATCCGTGGAGTGGACCACGAAACGCTTGATCTCCAAGATAATCTCACGTATCGAGAGTACCCCATTCGCATCCTCGATCAGGCCGAGCGTACCACTCGACGTCATAATATCAAGTTTCTCAAAGTTCAATGGTCGCACCATTCTGAGGATGAAGCAACTTGGGAAAGGGAGGATCGTCTTCGACTCGAGTACCCCGCCTTCTTTCCGGAAGAACCCAAATCTCGGGACGAGATTCTTTTGAGTGGGGGTGAGTTGTCACACCCTAGCTAGTTCATGCATTAGAGTGTTGCATCATATTTACTCTTTCATCAGAAACCTGAAATGGGGATGACAGAACCCCCAGCCCCCTCTGAAACCAACTAGGGTTTACTAAAAACTTTTTCAATGAACCTGAAATGCCCTTCTAAAATGCCCATCATTTTTGTCTTGGTTCAGAACCTCTGCCAGAAGTGATGCACATTTTCCTAGGCCATCTTAGGGTTTTTGAATTAAATCATAAATATTTGAATTTGGGCATTTAAAATTATATAAAATATTTAAATGCTCAAATATCTCCAAACTAAAATGTTTCATGTTGGAAATAATCCAACTATGGACCAGGAGTAGTTTGGTGATTTTAGGAGTTGCCTAAGTATTTTTATTAATTCAACAAAGTTGCAGAAGTATTAAAAAACAGAAAACAGAAAAAAATAGAAAAACTTACCTGGCGCCAGCACCCGGCCCACCTGCCGGCCCAGCCCAGCGCCGCTCCAGCGAGCTGCTTGCCGGCCAGGCAGGCAGGCAGGTGCCCGACGGCGACCGCAGCGCGCGCCACGCACCTGCTCGCCGCCTCGCCGCTCCCCTCGCCCGGTGACGTCGTGGATCGCTCCCCCTCTCTTCCCCGAACCCCCCAGACACCCCCTCTCCTCTCCAGCTCCTCCCCCTCGCGCCCCCCAGCCATGGCCGACGCTACCGCCGCCGTGCCTACGTCGTAGCCGCGCTCCCCGCCGCCCGTGCGTCCTCTCGTCGTGTCCAGGAGCTCCGCCGCTGTCCACTTCATCGAGCAAGCCGAGCCCCGAGCGCTCGCAACGCCCGAGTCCACCGCAACGACCTCGCCCGAACCGCCGTCGCCGGAGATCCCCTTCAACGCCGTCGTCGCTCCGGTCCGTCCCCGGCCGCACCAAGGGCTTCGTCGAACTCCCCGTGAGCTTAGCCATCTTCCCCTCTCTTCTTTTCTTGCTCCCGAGCCGTGTAGCGACCTCCCGGAGCTCAACCGCACCCACCACCGTGGAGCTCGTCGCCGACGTGCTCCCGGTCACCCTCCGACCACTCCACGGTGTCCATCATGCTCACCGCGTCACGTAGCACCTAACTAGCTACTCCCCGCACCTCACCGACCCCCCTAGCGACAAGTTCGACTTCGGCCGAACTCCGGTGGCTGCCAAAGTCGTCGCCGGCGCCAACTCCGGCCACCCCGACCCCAACGGACTCCACCAAGAGCTGCGGCTCGTCCTCAGCTCCACTCCGGTGGTCTCCGCGACCCATTTGGTGGCCGAAACGGCCAAAACCACTTCCGCCGCCGCGTCGGGCTCGCCGGTGGCTAAACGCCGGTGCAGCCGACCCGGGTTTGACCACGGGTGGGCCCTGGTTCACTCCCCTGAGTCAATGTCAGGTGGGGCCCAGCCCTGTTAACTAATTAGGATTAGTTTAAATTAATTTTAGTTTAATTAATCACACTGACACGCGGGACCCACTGTCAGGTTTGACCCGGACGTGTCCCGTTGACCTGCTGATGTCACACTGACGTCAGGCTGACGCAGTAATTGATTTTCTGGATTTAATCTAATATAGGAAATTCCAGAATATAGTTTAAACTTCAAAAATTCATAACTTTTATTCTGTAACTCCAAATCAGACAAATTATATATGAAAAATGATCAGAAAAATCCAATCTATCCATCTGTACTATTTTCATGCATGACTAAACAAGTTAACTTGATGTTTAATGCAGAACAAGGAAAAACACTTTAAAGGACCATGTTTGAGTTTGAAATTTGAATCTTTGATTCAAATTGGTTCAAACCCTTCTGGTCTTAGTTGCATTAGCCCAACACACTCATGTTGCCATGTTTCATGCATGCATCATATTGTTGCACATTGTTTGGTGATGGTTGTGTATCGGTGTTCTTTGCGGCAGGATCTGCCTCCGAGGAGTACCGTGATTACCCTGACGAAGAACCGTATCAGTGCATCGAATCATCAGGAAAGCAACCAACCATTTGATCATATCGATACAATCCCATGTTCTCGCTCCTGCTCTCGTTTACTGCATTAAGACAACGCGTTTCAAACTGCTGTGTGTTACGGTAGTTGAACCCATTTCCTCTGCATGACCTGTCATTGCCACAGTAACTAGATGAAACCCACTAGCATGTGTAGGAGTTGTTTGAGCCATATGTATGTGTTGTTCCTACCTTGCTATGCCTGCTATGCTTAGAGTCGTGTCAGGTCTGGTTCATCTGGGTGATGGACTAGAGTGAAATGATTATGTCGGTAATGAAAGTGGTGTGGTGAACATGATTTGGTAAAGGTATCGATGAGAGGCCATGTAGGAGTACATGGTGGGTTGTTTCATTGAAGCCGACCTTAAGCACTGAGATCTGTATGTGTGATTTAAGATTCAGCTACTACCATGCATTGGGCCCGAAACCAATGGACCCTCTCGACTTCTTATTCACCCTAGTTCTCTGTCCAGGAGTTGCAAGTAGTTTCTGGTGTTTGTAGCCTATTGGAGGCCGTGGACAGCGCTGACCGTAGGGGTGGGCTGTGATGCGGTAGGTACATGGCACGGTGTACCGAATACCCGTTAGGTATCTCGGGAACCCTGTTCACATCGTTTGGGGCTGTGAGCGAAACCTCGGCCGGATCTCCTCATGGATGGAACCCGAATAGGCGATAAACCTGGACTAGAGACTTAGGTGATTAGGTAGGTCGTGGCCGACACCCACGTTGGGCTTCCGCTTGAAGGTTGTCGAGTACATGTCGTGTAAACGACGGTAAGTGGTGAGTGCGTGTATGAAGAAGTACACCCCTGCAGGGTTATCATGATCTATTCGAATAGCCGCGTCCGCGGTAAAGGACTACTTGGTTGCCTATACAGTTCATAGACAAGTAAATGGAAACTACTAAAAGCCTCAAGATAAGTGTGAGTGCCGAGGATGGCTCTTCTGTAGGAAGACGGAGGTGGATCCTCGGTAGTGTATTGAAGTGGTGAGTAGTGGACTCGTGTACGCAAAACCATTTCAAGTTGGAGTCTCGTAGGATAGTCTAGCCAAGAGTCAAAGCTGGCTTGCTGCAATAACTCCACCAACCCTTCTTGATAATGTGCATGTATGTAGGATCTGATGTAAGTCTTGCTGAGTACCTTTGTACTCATGTTGCTATAATTTACATTTTACAGAAGATGCTGCAACCCCTTCTGATGGGTTCTTCGTAGACGTTGACATCAATGAGTAGGCTAAGGCCCAGGTGGTGATCCTGAGCTTGTGAAGGACCACGTAGTATAGCTAGGCTTTCCAAGCCTCTTTTATTTTACTAGTTGTCTGTACTCAGACAAGTTACTTCCGCTGCTGGTTTGTATGACTGTATGACTTGAATGCTGGGTCGTGTGACCCGTACCTTTGTGTATGTTATGTATGGTTCTTTGAGCCTTAAATAAAGTACTTGTGTCATAGAGTCATGTTGTGATGCCTTGTTGTATTTGCACATATCGAGCATATTGTGTGTATGATTGAAATGCTTGGTATGTGTGGGATCTGACTATCTAGTTGTTTATCCTTAGTAGCCTCTCTTACCGGGAAATGTCTCCTAGTGTTACCACTGAGCCATGGTAGCTTGCTACTGCTCTGGAACACTTAGGTTGGCCGGCATGTGTCCTTCTTCGTTCCTGTGTCTGTCCCTTCGGGGAAATGTCACGCATTGAGTACCGGAGTCCTGTTAGCCCGCTACAGCCCGGTTTACCGGAGTCTTGCTAGCCCAGTGCTACAGCCCGGACCCACTTGCTGATGACCGACACGTTCGTTGCTGGGTCATGGATGCCTGTCCCTGTAAGTCTGTGCCACTTTGGGTTTACGACTAGCCATGTCAGCCCGGGCTCCTTATCACATGGGTACTAGCGACACTATCATATACGTGTGCCAAAAGGCGCAAACGGTCCCGGGCAAAGGTAAGGCGACACCCGTGGGAATACCGTGCGTGAGGCCGCAAAGTGATATGAGGTGTTACATGCTAGACCTATGTGGCATCGAGTCGGGGTCCTGAAAATTACTCCGAATTGATCTTGTTATTACAAGATACCCCGATATTCTCTCTATTGCTCCGAGAAAACTTTTTGCCTACTGCCTTGCAGTTCTAAGCCACCTGAATACCCCTACGGATAATTCTTGCACTTACTGAGTATCCATTCATCCCCAATTGTTCATGTGTTTCACCGAAGTCTTCGAAATACTATTTGATCTTCCGAAAACCCTCAGCAGCTTATTGCTCTTGAAATTCTTGCTTGCTTGCATTATGGTTAATCCCATAAGTATAGTAATCTTATTGGAATCCTTTGCCACTATCATTTTGAGCCCATTGGTACAATAAGTGTGAATGCTCGCAATCCTCAACCAGATGCTAGAATTCATCCTTCCGATTCAGACACCATTTTAAACATGAGTTGGATCTCGACCAATCAATTTGCCATCGATTGTACCCCTAAGGCTATACAACTTATCCATCCCTAATCAGAGCATTGCTCCTGATCCCTTATCTTGGAATTCGTAATTCCTTTGCATTCGAGCTTTGAGTTAGTCAGTTGTTTCTATAATCTGAACTCCTTGCATTCTTTCTTCCTCTGGTTGAGTACCGATGCTCATAGCAGATCCCTTATGGACCACCAGATCCTTTGTTGGATTTTGTCCGACACCATCCTTCATATTCATTAAACTTGTGAGCCTCTCCTTGGATATATAATGCCTTTGGTAAATTGTATCCTCTGCTTTGTGAACCATGCTCTACTTTTGAACTTGTATTATCTACTCCGAAGTTTGTAGAATATGTTCCTAAGATGCCCTGATGGGTTGAACCTACGCCTTCCCTAATCCGTGTGAACCCGAAAGTTTTCACGAGTCATATTCTTCTGTTGTTTCGCCAGATAAAAATTCTACACTACAGCCTCATCAAAAGCGAGAACTAAAAAGAAAGGTTATGCATTGAAGAAGTGGGAGTCGACCTTGTGCCTTTGCGTTCATGCCCATGGACCCAATGTGGAACTTATCATCAAAGGTTCTTGTAAATGATAATAATCCCCTTGTTATAAGTTCGTCATGTATCTATGTTTGGTCCTTTACAACCATGGTTCCGACCATGATTATTCTCCTTTGACTCTATTACTCGGACAAGTTAAAATACTTGCCTTTTGCAGATCAATACGCCTGCCCAACCTCTACTCTGCTCTACCTTCGGGTTTTACCTTCTGGTATCTTGAGAATATCATGAAACTACATAACTCCTTATCAGTTCTTCATCTACACTTATTTCTCGTCGATTCAAAATTTTCCTCGGGTCATGAGTTATTAGTCACTCGAGAACACTGATAGCTGAATGGATTCCGCACTCCGATTCAATAACTATAAGTAAAAATTTTGTTGCTTACGAGTTTAATAATCCTTCAAGTCATCCCAAGCCTGATCGGCTATATCAATATCGTGCTAAAATTTAACTGTGCTACCTGGTCCTTCTTCTCGGAGCACAATTTTTGACGATGAGCTAAGCTTACGCTGATCTTCCTCATCATATCATTTCACTTTGGACATCAAGCTTGGTTTGGAGTTTGTGTTGTACCCTTGGATCCATTAACCTTTTGCTTCATCATACCTTTGATTTGATGTCATCGCCAATTGATTACATCTTCCTGGAGCCTCTCGACAAAATTTGTCGTGATCGTCAAACAACATTTGATTCCTTCCAGGATATCAATCGAATTAATGAGGGTAAGTGCCATCTTCGTCCCTTGGTAATTTGAGTTACCATCGACAGCATATTTACCTTCCTTTCATCACAAACTTGTTCATGTTATGGATACAACTTGTTATCCAGTTTGTGTTATGTTCTACCTTGAAGTATTACTGTCCTTATGTCAAGGATGTCGCAAGGATTGCACCACCTCTTAAGAATTCTTGATATAGTAATACTTCTTGTCATCTCTGTTCATTCCTTGGTCCTTGTGTTGTTTCTAACCAGAATACCAACAAATGATCTATGCTGTGTAAAATTCAAAAATTCTAGCAACCCTATTGCTTTGACCTTAATGGTCGATAGCCTCATTCTAAGTCTATTGCTTATCGAATTGTCATTCAAACATTGAACGTGCTACCTAGTCCAGATTTTCGGGTGCACTTTTCAGCCAATGTTTAATTGTGTATGTTTCAAGCCTACATCATTATATCATTTGATCCGACAAATGTTATCCCCTTGTTCACATAAGTGTGGAAATCCACCTTTTGAAAATCTCAATGAATTGTCGCTGAGTCACTCAGCCACCTCCTCACCTCTCCTTCATTTAATGATGAACTCTTGTTTTGGAACCCGCTTTGATAGTTAAATTTCCGAGAATCTTACAATGTCATCTCGACAATTTGTGTTGCACCTTTCTTCTCAGGCATGCCGAGTCTGAGTTATCCTGACACCAATCGGATCTGAATCTCGGTCAGATATGATGGTTGGAACATATTCCCAAGAGTTATCACCTTGGTCTTTATGTGACCCGGTATTGTGATGTCGTGCCTAGCACACCTGGCCCGAGGCCCTGTTGCTATAGATTCCTTTTCAGCAAGGTTATCCATTCTTCCATGAGGAAATTGTAAGACTTGTTCTATGATTTATTCCAATGGATCCCTTGTGTTTACAAAGTCTGATCTTCACCTCTTGACCATGTCAATGCTATCTCAAAGCATGTCTATGGTATTCTGATTTTCAACAAGAACATTTGAAGCCCAATGCTAAATGATTCTTGCTCAATTATCCAAACACCGTTGCATGAGTGATGTCATGAAATTTCTCTCCCCTTACCAAAAGGGTTTTCTACATTATATCCTGTCATGGATACCATGTTCTGCTTGTCCTTGGGAAGAATATACCCTTGAAATATGTGTTTAAACACATTTTCCTTTCCATTGTTCTATTTAAACCTGATAATCACTTTTCCTTTCCATTGGTTTGTTTAAGCCTTCTTGTGATCTATATTGTATAAGCAGTAATATATCCCTGCTTATGTAAACACCTCATTGTACCACTCTGTTAGAAAGACCCGATTACTTTTGTTGATGACATTCCGGTAACCACCGATGGACGAGAATCTCGCTTACTGGTCCGCCTCATTCAACGAGCAGGAAAATGGTTCTCTTCGTCCCTCGCCCTTGGTATCGATGTTGTTGCCGACATAACTGACAGGCTACCCTCTGACATGCCTTGCTATCGTGACCGTGCAAGATGTCACTGACCTTCCTACTTTTAATCACATGGTGGGACCATAACCCACAGTTCCACAGGATCGAAACCTGACTCTCATGTACACCTTGTTAACCAAGTTATCCCTTGCTCTTGGTTTCGTAGGTAATTCGCGAGCCACCTTCCTAGTGCTCCATTCTGGTATCAGACCCAATACTTACTCTCGCTGCTCTGAACCCGTTTCTCACTCTGGTTCAGACTTGAGCAGCTATCTATCCGCTTGGACCCTCTCATTGTACCTTCGTACCTTACTCTCGATGTATCTTATATGTTCAACTCGAGAGGTAGTCTTATGCTCATTCATGGGTTAACCCCACATTGTTTCCCTCATAAGCATTCTGACGTAGCCAAGCTGCCTCTTACCTATTTGTAAGTACGTTGGAGTTCCCGAAGAAAGGATGACGACCTGATCATGATGACTTAAAGTAGAGAAATGAAGACATCAACGAAAGGGATCAACCTCTTCGAAAGGGGAGGCAAGACCAAGGAGATTCGTTAGTATTACGTAACCAGACCCTTTCCCCCTTGTTCCACCTCTTAAATCTCGGGACGAGATTTCTTGTAGTGGAGGAGAATTGTGACGCCCGGTTAATTAAGCTATAGTAATTGTCTGCTAATGATGCGATGACACCTTTGTTACTGTTGCAAATCACGTGTTTGGTCGAAATGTTTCAAATTCAAAAATTAAATATTGTCACACATCAAAACTTTTCAAACAATAAAATAAAAATATTCAGGATGTGCAAATTAATGCCAAGGAAATTATAGTGCAGAAGGCACTTATTTAGAAAATGCCTAAACATTTTAAGTTGAAATAAAACAGAAATGAAAAGGAAATGAAAAGGAAAAACAAAACTAACTAAAAGGACAAAAGGAAGTACCCCCCGGGCTCCGGCCCAGCAGGCCACCCCCCTCTCCCATGGGCCTCGGCCCACCTGGTGCCCCTGTATAACCCCCACCCCACTAAACCTAGAGCCCGCTAACCCCACTCGCTCCCACT
>NC_041386.1:439378302-439381332 GCF_002162155.2 Triticum dicoccoides
GCCCGCACCGAAGCGCGCGCTCGCGGCGTCCTTCCCCGCACCGCGCCTGGGTCGCGCGCCCCGCGCCACCCCGCTGCCATGGCCGGGCTCCCTCCTCGGTGTCCACCGCGCCGCTCGGGCCTCCCCGCGCAACTGCCCTCACCCCGACGCCATCCTCGCCTGCCGCCGCGACCGCGGCCCTCCCCCGCCTCTCCTGGCCGCCGGCCAACTCCACACCACCGCCGTTGGGCCTCCGCCCACGCCGTGCCGGCACCCCGTTGCGCCCTGGTGGCCATCGTCGGCCATGGCCTCGCCCGTGTGTTCGGGCGGGCGCCCATGCCCATGCCCGCTAGCGGCGCCTGATTGGCCCCTAGGCCCTATGACATGTGGGGGCCAGCCCTTGGAACGTTAAAAAAAGAATAATTAAAAATAAATAAATAATAATAAAATTAATTAATTAATTAAATTAAGTAATCCTATTTAATTAATCTAATTAACCTGTTAGTTTAATTAAATAGTAATTAATTGACCTAACCTTAATTAACATAAACAGAGAATGAAAGGTGGGTCCCACAGGGCCCACACGTTAGGTTGACTATGTCAACAGTCAACATTGACTGCTGACGTCATGCTGACATCAGCATGCACTATTCTGGATAATGTTGAGTTTAAATAATTAAATAAATCCTAAAAATGATTTAAATCTTTTAAAATTAATATAAAATAAATCGTAGCTCGGATAGAAAAACTTTCTACATGAAAGTTGCTCAGAACGACGAGACCAACACGGATACGCTACCCGTTCGTCCGCCATGCATCCCTAGCATAGCGAAATCGCAACTTTCCCCCTCTGATTCATCTGTCCGAAAACGCGAAACACCAAGGATATTTTCCCGGATATTTCCCCCCTTCACCGGTATTACCTCGTACTGCGTTAGGTCACCCCTAGCACCGTGTTTTGCCTTGTTATATTTTGTGATGCTTTGTTTGCCCCATATTTATTGTTTCTTCCCCCCTCTTCTTCTCCGGTAGACCCCGAGACCGACGTTGATGCGACTGAGTATGACCACATCCCCGACGACCCCTCCTTGCAAGAGAAACCAGGCAAGCAAACCCCCTTGAGCATTCCAATATCGCCCATTTCTTTCCCTCTCATGCTTGCATTAGAACTGCTATTGCTTTATGTATGATCCTACTCTGATGCATAGCCTGTTGTTGTTACCTGCTTTCATACCTTACCTGCTTCTCCTAAACTGCTTAGTATAGGTTGGTTAGAGATCCATCAGTGACCCCCACTGTGTCCTAGTTGCCCCGCTTTATGTTTGATGACTCGATCAACGTGATCGACGTCCAGGCCCCGACACCGCACATCACCCCCACCCTAGTTGTACGGCTCTTCAAAGTTACCATCGAGTGTCGAGCGTGGAACCTCTTACATCACTCCTGATGAGATCTCTGTAGTGTAGCTATACGGTCGAGGTCATCGAGGGTGATTTCCTCCTTAACCACTTCCGTTACGGCTCCGTCGTGCAAACCCTCAAGTGTGAACCTCGAGGGTGGATCCTCTTACGTTCACCTTGATGATAACATCGAGTGGAATTCACCGGGGGTGATTCCTCGGGTTTTCCCCTTGGTGTTAGACACACACTTACTATGGTTACTATGACTTTACACTGAATCATGTTACTAAAGATGGGTCGGCCTCGAGGGGTACCCGCGCGAGCTTAATAGCGAGTGATGTGGAGTCGGGTTGACCTGGAAGGTGCCCGCGAGATACTTACGACGCGTGGCCGGGCATTCTTAGCCCTTGCCGTAAGTACTCGAGACGGTGCGACGGGGTCACATCTTTCGTGAGTCTCTGCTTGTTACCGCACGTTACTAATCCACTACAATTTGGATATTTGATCCGAGGGGCCTATGGCCTGATAGCACTAACCATCACGTGGGCATAGTATGGGCGTTTTGCGTCGTATACATCAGCCGAAGCTTAATAGATGTTAGTGACTGAGCGGCGCGCGCCGGGTTGGACTGCGTAAGCACCTGCCTTTTTGAAGGAGGTAGCTAGGTCTGCTCACCGGCCACCCACGCAACGTGCGGGAGTTCCCGGGGTGATGGCCCATGACCCCTGGGGCATAGGTTTAGTCCGGCGTGCTGACCTCTCTATTAAGCCTAGGTCGGGTTGCGGCGTATTGTTTGGCCGAGGCCGGGCATGACCCAGGAAAGTGTGTCCGGCCGGAGTTAATTGAGCGTGATGGGTAAGTTCATGCACCCTTGCAGGGAAGGAAACATCTATCGACAGCCTGTCCTATAGTAACGGACACTTGGAGTTGTATCCCGATCGATACAACTAGAACTGGATACTTGTGATGAGAAATGGATTGTGATGAGAAATGGATAGTATGGCTCTGGGATTGCTTTCTCGCAGGGAGTCGAGGAAGGATCTCCGGCCGAGGTTGATAACACTACTACTTTTACTTTACTTTATGCTACTCTTATCTGTTCTGATGCTGTCACTACTAGGGAAAACCTTATACACAGAACATTAGCAGTAGCGCGGGATAAAAATGCATGCTGGTGCTAATTAGCAGCAACGCGGTATTTTAAACCGCGCTAGAGATACAGTTATAGCAGTAGCGTGCCCGAGTACAAAAGTGCTACTACTAAAATTCCCACGGCTTAGCCGATAGGCTACACATAGTAGTAGCGATCTACGTGGAACCGCGCTACCGCTACTTGTTTTGTAGCAACGCGTTTACGAACAAAGGCACTACTGCTAATGAAAATAAAATTAAATGGAAAGCAAATAAAAATGCGAAGGAATAGCAGTAGCACTTGTTAAGAAACGCGCTATAGCTACCGTAGCATCAGCGCACTTCCTGGAACGCGCTACTGCTACTTTTAACTTAACCGTGCGGTTCGTTCTTCCCCCACGGCCACTTCCCCCAAATCCCTACTCCTCTGCTGTCGCCGCCCTGCGTCGTCGTCGGCTGCCGTGTGCGACCCGTCGCTCTCCGCACACCTTCGACGCTGCCCCCGCCCCCGACCGCGACC
>NC_041386.1:439381796-439474350 GCF_002162155.2 Triticum dicoccoides
CGCCCGCTGCCCCGACCCCGTCCCCAACCTCGACGCCGCATGCCCCTCTCCCTAACTCCGCCGGCACCAGAGGTGAGCACGCCCTCCTCCTCCTCCCCTACCTCTACCTTGCTAGGGTTCTTAGGGTTAAATTTCAGAGTTCATCTAATTAGTTAGGGTTCATCAAATTAGATGCTAATTATGGCAGTAGTTGTTAAGTAGAATTAGTTTTAGAGTTCATCAAATTCGTTAGGATTAAATTTTAGAGTTCATCAAATTAGTTAGGGTTAAATTTTAGTAAGTGTTTAATAGAATTAGTAAGAAAATTAATATAACTAGTTGAACTAGTTTATTTTTAGTAAAAACTAGTTTATTTTTATTCATAATAAGTGCTTAATTGAACTAGTTGAGTTAATACAACTATTTTATTTTTAGTACGAAAATTAATAAAACTAGTTTATTTTTTTAGTTAAATCAACTATTTTATTTTTAGTAAGTAAATTAATAAACTAGTTGAACTACTTTAGTTGTAGTTGAACTAGTTTAGTAAGTAAATTAATAAACTAGTTGAACTAGTTGAATTAATAGAACTAATGTATTTTTAGTAAGATAATCAAAATAACTAGTTGAACTACTTTATTTTTTGAAAGAACTAGTTTTTTTCTATTTATAGTAAGTTTATATTTAGTAAGAACTAGTTGAATTAATAAAACTAGTTGAACATGTCATATTTGCTCAAATAGGATATGTGGTTGCCCAAGTGGCCGTTCATGTTCAGTTTACACCTCCGAGTGGCCTATGTTTTGCCGGAGTGTTGATTAATTTCCGTTCCGGCAAATTTCAGGCACTCGATATGTCCTTTTTTAGCAAAGGTCATGCCGGATTTTTCCGTGAATTCTGGCATGACTTGTGCTAGAATATGTAGGAAATATCGAGAGGCCTGGATTTTCTCAAAAAATAATGATCTAATTTAGGTTTTTAGTACATATATTTAATTGTACAAGTTTAATCTTTGAATTATGAACATCGGAAATGTCATACTCGGATGACGACAGACTCCTGGGGGAGTGCAGCTGGTGCCACGACGATCGAGGTATGTGTTGTAGCGGCCAGACCTCAAACAGTCTGATCTCTGTGCTCCGGTGTCATCCCTGGATCAGTAATGCTGACACCACACAATACTCGGAGGATTAATAACAGAGTAGCAATCACACACTTATTACATCGAGTGTCTCCATAGAGAATTTATTACAATAAATATGGCTTAAGGCCATCTAATAACGATAACAGCGGAAGGCTTGGAAGATAAGTGAGTCCATCAACTCCAACGGCATCACTGAGTATAGAACCACGACCTAAAACTCCTTAATCGTCGTCTGAAAAGTCTGCAACATTAACGTTGCAGCCCGAAACGGGTCAGCACATGGAATATGCTGGCAAAGTAACGCATAAAGAGTAATGGAATGAAACAGATATACTATATGCATATTTGGCTGGTGGAAAGCTCTATGGTTACAGTTTTGCGTAAAGCCAATTTTTCCCTACTGCAAAGGAATAAATTTATTTAACTATCATGGTAGTTGTTAAACATTGAGAATGGTTGACAGCATCCTCAACCCCAATTAAAAAAATATCATTAACAAAATCCAACAAAATTAATTTAGAGTAACATGTTGAGATTCACATGATAATCCAAGTGCTAGATACTCAAGATGTCCATAACCGGGGACATGGCTAACCATGATTAGTTTATTGCACTCTGCAGAGGTTTGCGCACTTTTCCCCACAAGACTCGATCGCCTCCGTTTGGTTTCTCGCACTACACGGTGTTTGAGAAGACGGATGACCGAGACATAGTCTTTCAGAAGCGCTAGCACCTTACGATGGATAGACCGTTACACCTACTTTCCCCTACATCTGCTAGTCTACCCTGTAAGAGTTCGCATGACTTATTCAACTATGCCAGAGCCCATAATGGCTTGTGGCTGCACACGGAAGTTTCTAGTATGAATAATCTCATGATCCCTTTGAGCCTGGGTGGCGGTCCAAAAGAAAACAGGCAAGTCCTGGACTACCCAGGTGCCTCAATCCACCCAGATGTGTGTTTAAGTTGCCACCTTAGATAAACCATTAATTAACAAACTCACATCTATCATGTATATCACTCACCCAATCCACGTCTACTAGCATAGCATAGCATAACAAGCAAACGTAGAAGTAACTCCCAAAGGTTTGATAATAAACAGGTAATAGGTACTACCTCAACTACTTCCCATCCCACAATTTAATTAGATCCTAATCATGCAATGTTTGAGGATTGATCTAATGCAATAAAACTGGGTAGTAGAAAAGGTATGATCAAAGTGTTACTTGCCTTGCTGATGATCCGGGAAACCTAGCGATTCGAAGTAACAAGCGGCGCACTCCGGGTATTCTATCGCAGACAAACAAACAAGCATACAATAAGTACTCATCTAATGGACAGGTAAAACTCAAATAAGAGATCTAACTAGAAGGTTCAACTTAAGAACTCCGGTTGGCAAAAAGAATCAAATCGAACAAAGCAACGAAAATCAAACGGCGAAAGAAAACAACTTTGTTCTACTAATCTGGATCTAAGTCAAATTTTACAGCAGCAAAAACTTGTTTAAGTTGGTTAAATGGATAGAGGGTTTCGAGATGAAACTCTAGGCGCTTGAATCGCCTGATTCTGATAAACGAGCGAAAAGTTATACTAAAACAAAAATTGGATCAGGAATCGCGATCAGAAAAATCGCGGATTTAATCCGAGAAAAAGAAAAACGACGAACGTTCGTTAGAACGAACGAACGGACGAACGCTCGCTAATTAAATAAATCAGAAAAACCGATCTATTTAAAAAAACTGAACCTAAAAAAACTGATGAAAAACCGATGGTTTTTCGAAAAAAAAATAAAAAAACCGGGGCGGAAATCGTGGCGACCTCGGGCGGCGTGCGACGACGTCGACGCTGGGGGCTGGGGCGGCTCGGGCTAGGGTTTGGCTCAGCTGGGCCTCCCCCCCCGGCTTATAAAGCCTAGCGGGCCGGGAGTCCGGGTCGGACACGGCCCCTAGGTCGGTTCGTTTTTTTAATAATTACACGCAGAAGAAAAATAAAAAGAAATATTAAACTGACTCCAAAAATCCCGAAATAAATTTTCCCGGGCTTCTAAAATCAAGCTGCACAAGGTGAACATTTATTTGGGGCCTAAATGCAATTTTGAAAAACGCACATTTTTCCTAAATTCAAATAAAATAACGAAAAACTCCGAAATAAAATCTTATTTGATTTTATTATTAAATCCTCAGTATTCCTTTATTTTGCGAAAGTCATTTTATTCCCTCTCTCATATTTTTGTAATAGAAATAATTAATGATAAAATAATAAAGATCAAATGATCCTATTCTCAAAATTTGAGAAAACTCAAATATGAAAATAATGAATTCCCCAACTCTCCCCGTGGGTCCTTGAGTTGCGTAGAAATTCTAGGATCAAAACCAAAAGCAAAATAAAATATGATATGCAATGATGATCTAATGCATAACATTCCAAATTGAAAATTTGGGATGTTACAAACCTACCCCCCTTAAGATGAATCTCGCCCTCGAGATTCGAGTTGGCTAGAAAATAGGTGAGGGTGGTCATTGAGCAAATCTTCCTCTCGTTCCCAGGTGGCTTCATCCTCCGTGTGGTGGCTCCACTGAACTTTGCAAAACTTGATAACCTTGTTGCGAGTGACTCAACTGGCAAACTCGAGAATCTTAATTGGTTTCTCCTCGTAGGTCAAATCGTTATCCAACTGAATTGCTTCCAATGGCACTATGTCTCTCAACGGTATGTCAGCCATCTCCGTGTGACACTTCTGCAACTGAGAAACGTGGAACACATCATGAACTCCTGACAATCCTTTGGGCAATTCCAACTTGTACGCCACTTCTCCCATACGCTCCAAAACTCGATATGGTCCTACAAATCGTGGCGCTAACTTTCCTTTAACTCCAAAACGCTTCGTTCCCCGAAGTGGAGATACTCGAAGATAAGCTCTATCTCCAACTTCGTAAACTGTCTCCTTGCATTTAGAATCTGCATAACTCTTCTGTCTGGACTGAGCTACCTTGAGCCTATCGCGAATCAATTTCACCTTCTGTTCAGACTCTTTAATCAAGTCAGGTCCAAACAACTGGCGGTCTCCAACTTCGTCCCATGACAACGGTGTCCTGAACCTCCTTCCGTACAAGGCTTCGAAAGGGGCCATCTTTAAACTGGTTTGGTAACTGTTGTTGTAAGAGAACTCTGCATATGGCAAATTATCGTCCCAACTAGATCCATAATCTAGCGCACAAGCTCTCAGCATATCCTCCAAAATCTGATTGACTCTCTCGGTCTGTCCATCTGTCTGTGGATGAAAAGTTGTACTAAATTCTAGCCTGGTACCCAAAGTTTCATGCAACTGCTTCCAGAACTTTGAGGTAAACTGGGTTCCTCTATCTGATACGATACTCCTTGGAGCTCCATGCAAACATACGATCCTTGTCATGTATATCTTTGCCAACTTAGCACTGGTGTAAGTGGTCTTTACCAGGATGAAATGAGCTACCTTCGTCAATCGATCGACTACAACCCAAATTGAGTCATAGCCTGAATGAGTCCTGGGTAATCCCGTGATAAAATCCATGCCTAACTTATCCCACTTCCATTCGGGTATCGGCAATGGTTGTAGCAATCCTGGTGGCTTCTGATGCTCTGCCTTTACTCTCTGACATACATCACAAACTGCTACATACTCCGCAATATCCTTCTTCATTCCAGTCCACCAAAAAATGTCTTTCAAATCCAAATACATCTTGGTATTTCCTGGGTGAATCGAATATGGTGAATCATGTGCCTCTTGCAGTATCAACTTCCTGATCTCTGGGTCATTGGGCACGTAAACTCGGTCTTCAAACCATAGGGTATCGTGCTCATCCTCATGAAATCCCTTAGCTTTTCCTTTGCTGAGTTTCTCCTTAATAGAGGCAATCTCCTTGTCAGTCTTCTGAGCTTCTCTGATTCTATCCATCAAAGTTGACTGAATCTCCAATGCTGCTACATAGCCTCTCGAAACTATTTCCAAACATAGTTCATGAAGATTTTCTGCTAACTCCCTTGGTATTTCTCCCGTCATTAATGTATTGACGTGGCTCTTACGGCTCAATGCGTCAGCTACTACATTAGCCTTTCCGGGATGGTAATGCAATCTCATATCATAATCCTTGATGAGCTCCAACCATCTCCTTTGTCTGAGGTTTAACTCCTTCTGTGTGAAAATGTACTTCAAACTCTTATGATCCGTGTACACCTCACAATGGTTTCCAATGAGGAAATGTCTCCATGTTTTCAATGCATGCACTACGGCTGCTAACTCCAAAGCATGTGTAGCATAATTCAACTCATGAGGCTTTAGTTGTCTTTAGGCATATGAAACAACTCTCCCTTCCTGCATAAGCACTGCTCCAAGTCCCCGACGTGAAGCGTCGCAATACACCTCATGATCCTTGGTCTGATCTAGCAAAATCAACACTGGTGAAGTAACCAAGCGTTTCTTCAACTCCTGGAAACTAGTCTCACACTCCTCAGTCCATTTGAACTTGGTATCCTTCTTTAACAGTCCAGTCATAGGCTTCGCAATCTTTGAGAAATTCTCAATAAATCTCCGGTAGTATCCTGTGAGTCCAAGAAAACTCCGGATCTCTCCAACGGTGGTTGGTGCTTCCCACTTGGTCACGGTATCAACTTTAGTGGGATCAACTGCTATACCTTCTCCAGATATAACGTGTCCGAGGAATCCTACTTCCTTCAACCAAAACTCACATTTGCTAAACTTGGCATATAATTGATGTTCTCTAAGCTTACCAAGTACCAAACGCAAATGCTCCTTATGCTCTTCTTCATTCTTCGAGTAAACCAGAATATCATCAATGAACACCACGACGAACTTATCCAAGAACTCCATAAACACTTTGTTCATCATGTTCATAAAATATGCAGGTGCGTTAGTCAAACCAAATGACATAACGGTATACTCGTACAGCCCATACCTGGTGGTAAAAGCTGTCTTAGGAATATCCTGTTCTCGAATCTTCAACTGGTGGTATCCTGATCGCAGATCGATCTTGGAAAATACCTTAGCTCCTTCCAATCGATCAAACAGATCATTAATCATTGGTAGTGGGTACTTGTTCTTGATCATTACTTCATTCAATCCTCGATAATCAACAACCATCCTTAACGATCCATCCTTCTTCTCTACTAGAAGTACTGGCGATCCCCAAGGCGAAGAACTTGGGCGAATATATCCTTTATCCAGTAACTCCTTAATCTGCTTCTTAATTTCCACCAAATCCTTTGCTGGCATCCTATATGGTCTCTTCGATATTGGCCCGGTGCCTGGCAATAGTTCAATCAAAAACTCAATATCTCTATCTGGTGGCATGCCTGGCAACTCTTCTGGAAATACTTCAGGGAAATCCCTTACCACTGGTACTTCCTCCTGCAATACTCCTGTTAAACAATTTACTAGAGTCCTCTTGGGCACATGCCGGGATACATACTTGATCCTTCTCCCTTCTGGGGTGGTAAGCAAAATTGTCTTACTGGCGCAATCGATGTTTCCTCCATACATCGACAGCCAATCCATACCCAGAATTACATCCAATCCTTGTGATTCCAAAATGATTAAATCCGAGGGAAACACATGCCTACCTATACTCAATGGCACTTGAAACATCCTTGACTGGCCATATATTCCGCTCCTGGTGAGCTTACTAGCATAGATGTTCTAAGAACCTTAGTGGGCAGGTTATACTTATCCACAAATCCCCTTGATATGTATGAATGCGATGCACCAGTATCAAAAAGAATGAGTGCAGTAAATAACTTAACCAAAAACTTACCGATTACGGCATCCGGCTGCTCTTCAACCTCCTCCACATTAATGTGGTTCACCTGTCCCCTGTTGAAAGGGTTCGGCTTCTTCCCAGAGCTTCCATTGCTATTTCCATTTTGTAATTCAGGACATTCATTTGCATAATGTCCTGTCTTTGAACACTTAAAGCAAGTGACTTGGCTCAGGTCCTTCTTGGCTGGGGTTGATGGGTTGGTGCGATTCTGGCCATTGCTTCCTCCATTCCCATTACCATTCATGGTGCCATTGTGATTGTGCGAGCTACCTCCTCCATGGGTATGCTGAAAATGTCCTCCCGGTCTAGGGGTAAAACGTGGCTTCTGCTGAGCTCCTGAATTGTACTTTCTTTGTCCATACTTCCTCTTGCGATTCTCAATCTGCTGCTGCTTGCCTTCAATCATAAGAGCACGATCTACCAACTCCTGGTAGTTGTTAAAGGTTGCTACCATCAACTGCATGCTCAACTCATCATTCAGTCCTTCCAGAAACTTCTCCTGCTTAGCCGCATCCGTAGCAACGTCATCTGGGGCATAACGTGCTAACTTACTAAAGTCCTCCACATACTGGCCTACTGTCCGTCCTCCTTGGTGCAAGTTGCGAAACTCACGCTTCTTCATGGCCATAGCTCCTGCTGAAACATGGGCAGTGCGAAAAGCCTGCTGAAACTGGTCCCATGTGACAGGGTGGACAGGGAAAGTGGCTATAAAATTCTCCCACCATGATGCTGCAGGTCCTTCAAGTTGATGTGCGGCAAACTTCACCTTCTCCGCATTTGTGCATCCTGCTGTGGTCAACTCTCTAGCTATCTTGCGGAGCCCATCATCTGCTACTATCGGCTCGGTGCTACTAGAAAACACCAGCGGATTCAGCCTAAGAAATCGGGCTAAGTGCTCAACAGGTGGTGGTGGGTTGTTGTTGTTGTTCCCCTGGTTCTGATTCTGGACTAGCAACTGCATCAATGTGTTCTGCTGCTGGATCAACTGGGTGAACTCCGGTGGGAAGGTAAATCCGGGGTCACGTCTCGGAGGCATCTGAGGGTTTAGAAAAGATGAGATGTAAGAATAGAGGGGGTCTAAAGAGAAAACACTACCCATATGCACATGAGGCAAAAGCAAACAATTCACTTCATTCAATCAAACAAGGGCATACAATCGATCTAACTATCGCAAAAGTGCTCGGACTACTATATTTACATGGTGGACTACTACTACTGATGAGGTGGTCTACTAGAAATATTCTTCGGTTGCAGACTCCATGATATCTGCTCCAGCTTCACCAACATGGTCATCATCGCTTTCATCTGGGTCCGAGTCTGTGTCATTGATGATGATGTAGTCTTCCGGGCTAATCTCCTTGGGTTCTTCGTCTTCATCTACTGGTGTAGGGTCTCCCATAAATATCGCTAGCTTCATAGTTAGGTCGGCATTCTTATCCACCAATACTTCAATTTCCTCTTCATAATCTTCATGTGTAGCCTTGAGTTCTTCCTCCAGTTCCTTGATTCTTGTCCTTGCCTTCTTCAGATCTATCATGTCGGCGCACATCTGGTTCTCCTGTCGTCGAATGTGCTGGTTTAACTCCTGGATAAAAGCTGCAATTGATCTATCCTTCCTGGTGCTCATCTTGGCGCCCACAAATCTGGTAGATAGTATCCTTGAGATCCTTGCGGTAGACTTCTCCAATGCGTCCCATGGCGATGTGAGCTGCCATGCTCTTTCCTAGACTCCAAGTTGGTGCATCAAAAGAAAACTCTATGGGCTTAGTGACTGGCATGAACGTCCTTCCTGGAACTTGAACTTGAATCATCCAGCGCTCTTCTTTAGGTAAAGTGGCGTTGTAGGTTCCGGTGAAACTTGGTACTCCTATGTTCAGGTATCTAGTGACTTCCTTCAAGTGACGTCCAAAGGGTGTATCTTCATCCGGTTGCGTGAACTTGTTCCTTGCATCCGCCATCCTAAAAGAGTAGAAAAGATGAGAGGTCAGATGAGAAGAGAGTGGATAGTGATCTAGGTCTTTTAGCTTAATGGTCGTGTCCTACAGTCAGCGTGTGCTCTGATACCATCTCTATAGCGACCAGACCTCAAACAGTCTGATCTCTGTGCTCCAGTATCATCCCTGGATCAGTAATGCTGACACCACACAGTACTCAGAGGATTTATAACAGAGTAGCAATCACACACTTATTACATCGAGTGTCTCCATAGAGAATTTATTACAATAAATATGGCTTAAGGCCATCTAATAACGATAACAGCGGAAGGCTTGGAAGATAAGTGAGTCCATCAACTCCAACGGCATCACTGAGTATAGAACCACGACCTAAAACTCCTTAATCGTCGTCTGAAAAGTCTGCAACATTAATGTCGCAGCCCGAAACGGGTCAGCACATGGAATATGCTGGCAAAGTAACACATAAAGAGTAATGGAATGAAACAGCTATACTATATGCATATTTGGCTGGTGGAAAGCTCTATGGTTACAGTTTTGCGTAAAGCCAATTTTTCCCTACTTCAAAGGAATAAAATTTAATTACTATCATGATGGTTGTTAAACATTGAGAATGGTTGACAGCATTCTCAATCCCAATTAAGCATCATCATTGAACATAACCCAACAAAATTAATTTAGAGTAGCATGTTGAGATTCACATGATAATCCAAGTACTAGATACTCAAGATGTCCATAACCGGGGACACGGATAACCATGATTAGTTTATTACACTCTGCAGAGGTTTGCGCACTTTTCCCCACAAGACTCGATCGCCTTCGTTTGGTTTCTTGCACTACACGGTGTTTGAGAAGATGGATGACCGAGACATAGTCTTTCAGAAGCGCTAGCACCTTACGATGGATAGACCATTACACCTACTTTCCCCTACATCTGCTAGTCTACCCTATAAGAGTTCGCACGACTTATTAAACTATGCCAGAGCCCATAATGGCTTGTGGCTGCACATGGAAGTTTCTAGTATGAATAATCTCATGATCCCTTTGAGCCTGGGTGGCGGTCCAAAAGAAAATAGGCAAGTCCTGGACTACCCAGGTGCCTCAATCGACCCAGATGTGTGTTTAAGTTGCCACCTTAGATAAACCATTAATTAACAAACTCACATCTGTCATGTATATCACTCACCCAATCCACGTCTACTAGCATAGCATAGCATAATAAGCAAATGCAGAAGTAACTCCCAAAGGTTTGATAATAAACAGGTAATAGGTACTACCTCAACTACTTCCCATCCCACAATTTAATTAGATCCTAATCATGCAATATTTGAGGATTGATCTAATGCAATAAAACTGGGTAGTAGAAAAGGTACGATCAAAGTGTTACTTGCCTTGCTGATGATCCGGGAAACCTAGCGATTCGAAGTAACAAGCGGCGCACTCCGGGTATTCTATCGCAGACAAACAAACAAACATACAATAAGTACTCATCTAATGCACGGGTAAAACTCAAATAACAGATCTAACCAGAAGGTTCAACTTAAGAACTCCGGTTGGCAAAAAGAATCAAATCGAAGAAAGCAACGACAATCAAACGGCGAAAGAAAACAACTTCGTTCTATTAATCTGGATCTAAGTCAAATTTTACAGTAGCAAAAACTTGTTTAAGTTGGTTAAACGGATAGAGGGTTTCGAGACGAAACTCCAGGCGCTTCAATCGCCTGATTCCGATAAACGAGAGAAAAGTTATACTAAAACAAAAATCGGATCAGGAATCGCGATCAGAAAAATCGCGGATTTAATCCAAGAAAAAGAAAAATGACGAACGTTCGTTAGAACGAACGAATGGACGAACGCTCGCTAATTAAATAAATCGGAAAAACCGATCTATCTAAAAAACCGAACCTAAAAAACCAACGAAAAACCGACGGTTTTTCGAGAAAAAAACCGGCGCGGAAATCGAGGCGGCCTCGGGCGGCGTGCGGCGGCGCTGGGGCTGGGGCGGCTCGGGCTAGGGTTTGGCTCAGCTGGGCCTCCCCCCCGGCTTATAAAGCCTAGCGGGCCGGGAGTCCGCGTCAGACACGGCCCCTAGGTCGGTTCGTTTTTTTTAATAAGTATGCGCAGAAGAAAAATAAAAAGAAATACTAAACTGACTCCAAAAATCTCGAAATAAATTTTCCCGGGCTTCTAAAATCAAGCTGCACAAGGTGAACATTTATTTGGGGCCTAAATGCAATGTTGAAAAATGCACGTTTTTCCTAAATTCAAATAAAATAACGAAAAACTCCGAAATAAAATCTTATTTGATTTTATTATTAAATCCTCAATATTCCTTTATTTTGGGAAATTCATTTTATTCCCTCTCTCATATTTTTGTAATAGAAATAATTAACGATAAAATAATAAAGATCAAATGATCCTATTCTCAAAATTTGAGAAAACTCAAATATGAAAATAATGAATTCCCCAACTCTCCCCGTGGGTCCTTGAGTTGCGTAGAAATTCTAGGATCAAAACCAAAAGCAAAATAAAATATGATATGCAATGATGATCTAATGCATAACATTCCAAATTGAAAATTTGGGATGTTACATGTGCGACATGTTCGTTGAGCTGGACGAAGATCGGCGCTTCAGCATTAAGCTCGATGAGACCTTCGATGTTGAAACGGTACGCAACAACGACAAGTGTTTTTTTTCGTAATTAAGCATGACTTCAACTATTTCAACGTCTAATTTTCATCTTTTACAATTCTACTAGCTTATCCCATGCCATGCAAGACGCTATGTCTTGGAGAGGATGGGTTTTGAAGACCATGAAAATTTTCAAACAAAGAAAATACACCTAAGGACCCATCATGATATCGATTTTGAAGTAAACCTGTACAATTCTCAGAGCGTAACCCATTTTGGTTGCCAAAATTGGGAAGCACTTTGCAAAATGTATGGTTTTTATGAGGGTATGATTGTCGCCATGGATCTTGGTGATCCTGACATCGAGGAAGACAATATAGACATTTGGGTCCTTGTTGATACGCTTCCGATTCTACCGCAATGTGAGTTTCTCAAACATAGTTATTAACTAATTTATATTGTTTATTTCAAAATAGTTGACAGCTTATTTCCATTGACAGCTTATTTTGAATCTTCAAAGAATGTGCAGAAGATGGTAGACAAAACCCACTACACTGATGGCTCCGAATTAACTTATAAGGAAAAAAGTCATCTGATTGCTTATTGTACTTATCTTGAGAAGTACAATACCTATTATCGAACTCCTCCAAATTATGGTGAATACGTGCCACTAGTGCATGTGTTGAACCACGGTAACTTCTATGGAGATACCCTGGTAAGATTTTTTTACTATTACGACATCCGTGCATCTTTTGCATACTTCTAAAACTAGTACATCATTGCTAACTACGAAGTTATTACTATGTTTTTCAACAGAAAATCCCGATAGATTGTGTGCCTCATCTGATGTATCAGAATGGTCGCCTTGCAGTTCTGAACATACAGCCAGGTCAATCTAAGGAGCTCACCTGTGCATATCAGATTTCTAAAACCGGTGAACACATGCTAATCAAAGAATGGAAAAAATGTTTGGACATTCGCAAGGAGGTTCTTAGAAGTAACATTAAGAGAAAGGCAAGAATTGGAGACAGGATAATCTCCATTCTCCATAATGGAGAGTCAGGGGCTATCTTGTTTTTTGCTATTTTACCTTAGAGAATATAGTAGGTCCTAAGAGAATGTAGTAGGTCCTATGAGGTAAAATATGTTTATTATGTGATACAATGTGTTAGAGTTGATGATGAGGAGTACTTGTGATTACGACTAGTGACCAATTTGCTATGTGATGTCTCATTGATGAAAACGATGATCTTGAGGAGGTGTTATATGACAATGATGTATTATGATGATAAGTTGTTAATGATATGATGATGATATTTATTATATCATTGGGTGAAAGAACCGCGGATTAGTTTCAAGTGGATGTCCATCCACTTGAAACTAGTCCATGGTTCTTTCACCCCATGATGTAATAACTCATTATGATGTAAAAACAATTTCTAAATTCCTGTTGTATGAAAACTTGTGTAAAGGTGTACGAATACAACATGAAATAAAAAAGAAATAAAATATGAAATAATAGTAGCAGCGCGGGCAGGGAGAAGCGCTACTACTAATTACCAGTAGCGCTCCTCTGGGAAGTCGCTACTACTAAGTCGATTTAGCAGTAGCGTGGGCGGAGGCACGCTACTGTTATACGTTAGCTATGGCGCCTTATTAGTAGTGCATCGCCTCGCGCTACTAATAGGCCTAAAACCCGCGTTGCTGCTAGGCTTTTCCCTAGTAGTGTGTATGATGCTTGAAGTTGCTGAAGATGCTAGTCTTCGATAGGACTAGGCTTTCCCCTTCTCTTCTGGCATTATGCAATTTATTCCACAGATACAGCCCTTTTCCTTTGATACAGATGCATACTTAGTTTAGATCTGATGTAAGTCTTGCGAGTACTTTGGATGAGTACTCACGACTGCTTTGCTACCTCTTTTCCCCCATACCCGATTGTTGCGACCAGATGACGGATCCCAGAAGCCAGACGACACCACTGATGACTATTGCTACCCCGAGGGTGCCTACTGCCACGTGGAGACCGCTGGTGACTTGGAGTAGTTAGGAGGCTCCCAGGCAGGAGGTCTTGCCTTTTCGATCGATGTTGTTTTTTGCTAGCCTTCTTAAGGCAAACTTGTTTAACTCATGTCTATACTCAAATAATGTTGCTTCCGCTGACTATTGTGTATTCGAGCCCTCGAGGCCCCTGGCTTGTAATATAAAGCTTGTATTATTATAATTTGTGTCTAGAGTTGTGTTGTGATACCTTCCCGTGAGTCCTTGATCTTGATTGTACACATTTACGTGTATGATTAGTGTATGGTCAAATCGGGGGCGTCACAAGAAGCTTGTCATTCAGACTAAGGAATTTCACCTTCTTCTGACACTTGGTGCTGAGAAGGATTTTCATCACGAGCAGGGGAGGCCACATGCACTGTTTCAGTTGGCCTTGGCGAAGTTGATCCATCACCAATCGTTCTAAGGAAAGGTCTACCAAGAATAATAGGACATGTAGGATTGCAATCTATATCAAGAACAATGAAATCTATAGGCACATAATTCCTATTTGCAACAATAAGAACATCATTAATCCTTCCCATAGGTTTCTTACTAGTGGAATCCACAAGATGCAAATTTAAAGAATAATCATCAAATTTACGGAAACCTAGCACATCACATAAAGTTTTTGGAATCATGGAAACACTAGCACCCAAATCACACAAAGCATGGCACTCATAATCTTTAATCTTAATCTTAATAGTAGGTTCCCACTCATCATAAAGTTTTCTAGGGATAGAAACTTCCAATTCAAGCTTTTCTTCAAAAGATTGCATCATAGCATCAACTATATGTTTAGTAAAATCATTGTTTTGATTATAAGAATGAGGAGAATTCAACATGGATTGCAACAAGGAAACATGATCTATTAAAGAACAATTATCATAATTAATTTCCTTGAAATCCAAAAGAATGGGTTCATTGCTACTTAAAGTTTTGACCTCTCCAATCCCACATTTATCAATTTTTGCATCAAGATCTAAAAACTCCGAATCATTGGGACGCATTTTAACTAAAGTTGACTCATCTCCAGTCCCATCTTTATCAAGATTTATATTGGAAAACAAAGATTCAATAGGAGTCACATCAATCACTTTAAGATATTCATCATTATTTAAAGAGTCTGGTTTAGCGGCCATCTTATTTACCAAGGTAGCTTGTCTATCAGAAATTTGGCCTACTAATTTTTCAAGATAACCAAACTAAGATTTCAAACCATAAAATTCCTTAGGCATATCATCGATCTTTTTATTCATGTACTCCGTAAAACTTTTCTGCTCCTTAAGATCGTTTCTAAAGAAATTATTATGTTCAAATTGCAAAGGCGTGAAGCTCCTAACATTATGTTTAATTTCTTCTAACCACCTAAAGTGAAGATCAACATTATTGGGTTGAACCATCGTGACAAAGCAAGCAATCCAACACACGAGCACACAAAAAGTAAATGAAGAAGGTGAACAGAAGAGGGGCGAAGAAAAGGCAAATCTTTTCAAAAATCGTTTTAGAAGTGGGGGAGAGGAAAACAAGAGGCGAATGGTGAATAATGTAATGCAAGAGATGAGAGTTTATGATGGGTATTTGGTATGGCTTGACTTGGCACAGATCTCCCCAGCAACGGCGCCAGAAATTATTCCTGCTACTTCTTGACCTTGTGTTGGTTTTTCCCTTGAAGAGGAAAGGGTGATGCAGCAAAGTAGAGATAAGTATTTCCCTTAGTTTGAGAACCAAGGTATCAATCTAGTAGGAGACAACGCACAAGTCACCGAATACATGCACAAACAATCAAACAACTTGCACCCAACGTGATAAAGGGGTTGTCAATCCCTTCACGATTACTTGCAAAAGTGAGATCTGATAGAGATAGATAAATGATAAAGTAAATATTTTTGGTATTTTTGGTTTATAGATTAGAAAGTAAAAGATTGCAAAATAGTAGATTGGGAACTTATATGATGTAAAATAGAAAATATGATGGAAAATGCACCCGGGGCCCATAGGTTTCACTAGAGGCTTCTCTCAAGATAGCAAATAATACGGTGGGTGAACAAAGTACTGCCGAGCAATTGATAGAAAAGCGCAAAGTTATGACGATATCTAAGGCAATGGTCATGAATATAGGCATCACACATGTGTCAAGTAGACCGAAATGATTCTGCATCTACTACTATTACTCCACACATCGACCGCTATCCAGCATGCATCTAGAGTATTAAGTTCATAAAGAACGGAGTAACGTATTAAGTAAGATGACATGAGGTAGAGGAATTAACTCAAGCAATATGATGAAAATCCCATCTTTTTATCCTCGATGGCAACAATACAATACGTGCCTTGCTACCCCTGCTATCACTGGGAAAGGACACCACAAGATTGAACCCAAAGCTAAGCACTCCCATTGCAAGAAAAACCAATCTAGTTGGCCAAACCAAACCGGTAGTTCAAAGAGAATTACAAAGACATGAAATCATGCATAAAAGAATTCAGAGAAGATTCTAATAATATTCATATATAAGTTGATCATAAATCCACAATTCATCGGATCCCAGCAAACACACCGCAAAAAGTATTACATCGAATAGCGGAGTTGTGTGCTTGCATGGAAGGATTGTCGCTTGCAATTCAGAGAAGCGAACTTCCAGTAGCAATTGAGATGGACTCTTTAGCTGCAGCGAATATGATTCAGGGGCAAGATCATCTATGCTTCTTTAGTTAAGGAGATTAGATATCTCTTAGCTCTTCATGAAAATTGTATTACTCATATTATTCGCAATCAAAATAAGGTTAGCGATAGTCTAGCGAATTTTGCTCGTGTAGAGGGAAGAACCATGACATGGATTGGATCTGGCCCAGCAAATGCACTTGAGCTAGCTACGGCTGATTGTAACTCTTTGGAGTCTTGAGTAGTACTATCTTTCACCTGCAAAAAAATAGATCTCCAAGAACATCGAGGAGAACATGATATTGAGAATCAAAGAGAGAGAGAGAAGAAGCCATCTAGCTACTAGCTATGGACCTGTAGGTCTGTGGTAAACTACTCACACTTCATCGGAAGGGCAATAGTGTTGATGTAGAAGCCCTCCGTGATCGAATCCCCCTCCGGCAGGGTGCCGAAAAAGGTCCCTAGATGGGATCTCATGGGTACAGAAGGTTGTGGCAGTGGAAAAGTGTTTTCGTGGATGCCTCCAGTGGTTTGGGGATATAGGGGAATATATAAGTGAAAGAATTAGGTCATGAGGTGCATGAGGGGCCCACATGGGTGGGGGTGCGCCCTACCCCCTAGGCATGCCCTACATCCTTGTGGCCGCCTCGTGGCTCCTCCGACTTCATCTCCAAGTCTCCTGGTTTTCTTTTGGTCCAAGAAAAATCATCGCGAAGGTTTCATTCCATTTGGACTCCATTTGGTATTCCTTTTCTACGAAACTCAAAAATAGGGAAAAAAGAGGAACTGGCACTGGGCTCTAGGTTAATAGGTTAGTCCCAAAAATAATATAAAATAGCATATTGATGCATATAAAGCATACAAAATAGATAATATAATAGCATGGAACAATAAAAAATTATAGATACGTTGGGGACGTATCAATGATTTATATCAAGAATGTAACAAGGTGCACCAAAAACACATAGATACGAAACATTTGGTTTCTTGCCAGTGATAAGCTCATATGAAGTTTTCTTAAGGAACTTGTGAAGATAAACACGATCGATAACATGACAAGCAGTGTTAATAGCATCTGCCCAGAAGCGAATGGGAGTCTTGTACTCACTGAGCATAGTTCTCGCCATTTCAATGAGAGTTCTGTTCTTTTTTTCAACAACTCCATTTTGTTGGGGAGTGTATGCGGCATAGAATTCATGAGTAATACCATGTTCATCGAGGAATTCAGCAATATGAGTATTTTTGAACTCAGTTCCATTGTCACTTCTGACATGCTTAATTCGCACATCATATTCATTCTAGGCCTTCTTAGCGATGCTTTTGAAGATATCTTGATTACAGGTCTTGTCTTCGAGAAAGAATACCCAAGTGTATCGAGAGAAATCATCAACAATAACTAGACCACAATGACTGCCACCGAAGCTTGCATAGTTTTGAGGTCCAAATAAATCCATGTGAAGAATTTCAAGTGGTCTTGTTGTGGTCATAACTGTCTTGGATGAATGATGCTTCTTAGCCAATTTACCAGCCTCACAAGCAGCACGTAGATGATTCTTGTCGAATTTTACATCGAGAATGCCACGGAGATGTTTTTTCTTCACCAGAGTCTGCAAATTTCTCATACCTGCATGACCAAGTCTTCGGTGCCACAACCAACCTTCGGTTGCTTTTGCAAGCAAACAAGTTTGGACTGAGGGACCCTTAGAGAAATCCACAATATAAAGATCACCCTTTCTAATTCCCTCAAAGACAAAGGAATGGTCAGAGGCCGTGAAGACAATGCATTTGGATATAGAGAATAAAACTAGCATGCCTAAGTCAATAGCTTGCCGACTGACATAAGGTTAAATCCAAGGGATTGAACAAGTAGCACATCATCAATAGATTTGTTCTTGGATATAGAAATTTTACCTATCCCAATTACCTTTCCCTTGTTGTTGTGGCCGAAAGTGATATACTTCAAAGGATAAGCAGTTAAGTTGGGGTCGACAAACAACAACTTGTCTCCGATCATATGACTAGTGCATCCACTATCCATAATCCATTCAGTACACCCGAAGACATAGTCCTGCAGAAGAATTAGGCTTTCTTAACCACCCACATCTTTGTTGGTGGCTTCGAAACAAATGAACGAGCAGGATATGCTTTCTTTCGATAAGCATAGTTGTTACTCGATGAGGAGCAAGCATAATTGAGAGAGTAAGCATTGAAATTCTTTCTAGACGCATGAGCATAGTGATTGTATCCAGTATGCATATACTCATTCTGTCGAATTCTTTGTGCCTGCATGGTCAGTCGAGCAGAAATAGGCAAAGCATCAATAGATTCCTTTGGCACCCAAATAGCTTTATTTGGGGGACCATTTCTGCTGTTTGGACCAACATAGCGAGCAACAATCTCACCATGTTGATTCTTCAATAACTTATAGTTGTCCAGGGAATCATCATCAGGATATTCAGGAATAGGAGAGTTGTATCCCGAAAGTAATGCTGGATCGAGCGTTTTGCTCTTTGCAGGAACCCACGCAGTTTGAGGATATTGATGTGGTTCCCAGTAAGTGTCATTTTCATTCAGTTTCCTTTCGAAACCGATACCTTCCTTTCTGGGATTTTTGTGAATAATAGATTTCTTCAGAACATTGCAAAGAGTTTGGTGTCCTTTGAGAGATTTGAACATTCTTATCTGAAGAAGATCCTTCAACCTAGCATTTTCATCAGAAACAGAACCACTTTCCATGATCGAGGGGTTAGCATGTATAGATGATTCAACATTTGATTCCGTATTAGTACGTTCAAGGCATTTTAAACAAGGTGGATCAAACGCTTCAAGATTATCCTTGAGTTGTTGGGTGAGAAGAGAATTTTCTCTCATCGAATCTTCATGATCCTCTCTTAGTGCCTCGAGTTCCTGTTTCCTTTTCAGCTAATCGTAGGTCAATCTTTCGTGGTCCGCTGAGAGAAAATCATGACGAGTTGAAAGTTCATCCATTCGTGACTTGAGGGTAGAATACTCTTCGGTCAACGACTGATTTTTCTCCATCCCCTCAACCAACAACCCTTCATATTTCCTAAGGGTTTTCTCAATTTTCTCAAGAGAGTTCTGTTGTATGTTAGCAATTTTGATCAACTTAGCATGATCATCCTCATCAGAAGAATATTGATCACTGGAGTGAACCTTACGATGTTTGGAGGATACCTTTTCTTTAGAAGCCTTGGCCATGAAGCAGTAGGCAGGAGTTTCATCGTCGCTTGACGCGTCCCCAAAGAAATTTGTCGCAAGTGAGGAGGCTCATTCTATGCGAGCCATGCCTGAGTCAGAGTCCTCATCTGACTCATTTTCTTCCTCGGAGGCAGACGATTCTTCTTCTTCAGAATCCATCTCCTTGTGGATGTACGCTTGTCCTTGCGATAAGTATTCTTGTGGTTGGAGGAGGACTTGGAAGGGTTCCTTGATGAAGATCTTGACGAAGATTTTGAAGTGGAGTTATCCTTCTTCTTGAAGAATTTCTTTGTTTTCTTTTCTTCATCGAGTCGTAGTTCTTGCTCTTGCTTTTGCTTCGATAGTTACCCGAATCATATCTCCCACAAGCACGGATTTCAGCCTCCCAGAGAGGGAAGTCTGAAATGAAGTGTCCAATATTTTTGCACTTGAAGCAAGTGTATTCTCCAGCGGGTTTTGAAGATTTTGAACCCCCAGAGTTGCTTGAACTTCTTTTCTAAAACTGGCTCTTCTTGTGGAAGCGTTGAAATCTTTTTGTGATCAGCGCGAGATATTTGCTAATTCTTTCTGGATCATCTGAATCTTCTTCTGCATTTCCATCTGAGGAGGAATCGGCCACAGCCTTGAGAGCATGATTTTTGTGTTGAGTTGAGCCATAGAGATCTCTTTTCTCTTCTTCTTGTTCCTTGTGAGTGTTCAATCTTTCCATGACATTAGTAGAATTGAGGTCTTTGAAGTTAGAACGCTCGTGAATCATCAGAACGATCGTGTCAAATGAAGTGTCAAGTGATCGAAGCAGTTTCTTCACAACTTCATGGCTAGTGATGTCTTTGGCGCCGAGTTCTTGAAGTTCATTTGTTATGTCACTAAGGCGGTCGAAGGTTTGCTGACATCTTTCATTTCCAACACGCTTGAAGCGATTGAACTTCGCTCGAAGAGTATCAATTCGAGCTTCTTTCAGAGTTGAAACTCCTTCATTGATCTTTTCGAGGACATCCCACAGATCCTTCACATTTTCACACTGACGATATCGAAGAAATTGTGCCCGAGAGAGATGGCCACCAATTTCATCTTTGGCTTGAGCATCCAATTGAATGAGCTTCTTTTCTTCATCGGAAGGGGCTTGAGGTACAGCGATCGTGAGCCCAAAATGCACCACGTTCCACATATCATCATCTATAGCACGGAGATGGATCTTCATCTTCTCCTTCCAGAAAGGATAGTCCGTCCCATTGAATATGGGAATCATGAGATGCGATTTGTAGTTCACTAAAGACATACTCAAACTCCAAAGTCATTAGACTAAAATGAGTAGAGTCAAGGAGTACCTTGCTCTAATACCAACTATTGGAACGAAGTATGTCAACCAGAGGGGGTGAATGGGATTTTTATATTTTCTTTGAAAAACTTAAATCTCTCATAACCCTGTAGTGGAATGAATGAAAAACAAACTATGGTGAACTACAATAGAGTACTGAAGGAAAACTAAAACATGCATCGAAGTAAATCACATGAATAAAATGCATCAAAGGTAAACATAAATGACAGAGGTAACCGAAGATGCTCGATGGCGACAAGGAATTTGTTTGACCATTTCGTCCTTCTGCACAAGGACTACGCCTGGTTGGAGGGGTTGTGACTTAACACGGAAGATAAACTCTCTTCACCCTATTTGCGTCGATAATCGATTCGTCAACCAATGTCGATCACTCGTGGTAGATACTTGAAGGCGATCTCCGAACCTTTACAGACTTCTTCTTCGAGAACCACAATCACTCTTGGTCTCTGAAGAAATTGACACCTAACCATCCGGAGAGTTTGCAGTGATACGTATCCAATGTATCTATAATTTATTAAGTATTCATGTTGTTTTATTATCATTCCTGGATGTTTTACAATCATTTTATAGCAACTTTATATCATTTTTTGGGACTAACCTATTGACCCAGTGCCCAGTGCTAGTTGCTGTTTTTTGCTTGTTTTTTATATCGTAGGAAATCAATATCAACGGAGTCCAAACACCGCGAAACTTTTTGGAGATTTTTAATGGACCAGAACACTTCCAATGGGCCGGAGCTGCACCTGGGGGGTCCCCTGATACGTCTCCAACGTATCTATAATTTTTGATTGTTCCATGCCATTATATTATCTTTTTTGGATGTTTAATGGGATTTAATATGCTCTTTTATATTATTTTTGGGACTAACCTATTAACCGGAGGCCCAGTGCCAGTTTCTGATTTTTGCCTATTTTAGAGTTTCGCAGAAAAGGAATACCAAACGGAATGAAACCTTCACGATGATATTTCTTGGACAGAAAGCAATCCAGAAGACTTGGAGTTGAAATCTGGAACTCCACGAGGCGGCCACGAGGCAGGAGGGCACGCCCCCACCCTCGTGGGCCCCTCGTAGCTCCACCGACATACTTCTTTATCCTATATATATACTCTTATACCCTAGATTGATCGCAGAGAGCCATGAAACCACTTTTCCACCGCCGCAACCTTCTGTACCCGTGAGATCACATCTTGGGGCCTCTTCCGGCAATCTGCCGGAGGGGGAATCGATCATGGAGGGCTTCTACATCACCACCATTGCCTCTCCGATGAAGTGTGAGTAGTTTACCACAGACCTTCAGGTCCATAGTTATTAGCTAGATGGATTCTTCTCTCTCTTTGATTCTCAATACAAAGTTCTCCTCGATGTTCTTGGAGATCTATTCGATGTAATATTCTTTTGCGGTTTGTTTGCCAAGATCCGATGAATTGTGGGTTTATGAACAAGATTATCTATGAATATTATTTGGTTCTTCTCTGAATTCTTATATGCATGATTTGATATCTTTGCAAGTCTCTTCGAATTATCGGTTTAGTTTGGCCTACTAGATTGATCTTTCTTGCAATGGGAGAAGTACTTGGCTTTGGGTTCAATCTTGCGGTGTCCTTTCCCAGTGACAGTAGGGGCAGCAAGGCACGTATTGTATTGTTGCCATCGAGGATAAAAATATGGGGTTTATATAATATTGTTTGAGTTTATCCCTCTACATCATGTCATCTTGCTTAATGCGTTACTCTGTTCTTATGAACTTAATACTCTAGATGCATGCTGGATAGCGGTCGATGTGTGGAGTAATAGTAGTAGATGCAGAATCATTTCGATCTATTTGACACGGACATGATGCCTATATTGATGATCATTGCCTTAGATATCTTCATAACTATGCGCTTTTCTATTAATTACTCGGCAATTATTTGTTCACCCACCGTAATACATGTTATCTTGAGAGAAGCCACTAGTGAAACCTATGGCCCCCGGGTCTCTTTCTTATTATATTGCATCGTTTTTATTTACATCGCATCTCGTTTACTATTTTGCAATCTTCACTTTCCAATCTATACAACAAAAATACAAAAAATATTTACTTTACTATCTTTATTAGATCTCACTTTTGCGAGTGACCGTGAAGGGATTGACAACCCCTTTTATTGCGTTGGTTGCAAGGTTCTTGATTGTTTGTGCGGGTACTAGGTGACTTGTGCGTTGTCTCCTACTGGATTGATACCTTGGTTCTCAAAACTGAGGGAAATACTTACGCTACTTTGATGCATCACCCTTTCCTCTTCAAGGGAAAACCAATGCATGCTCAAGAGGTAGCAAGAAGGATTTCTGGCGCCGTTGCCGGGGAGATCTACGCCAAGTCAAGACATACCAAGTACCCATCATAAACTCTTCTCCCTCACATTAAATTATTTACCATTCGCCTCTCGCTTTCCTCTCCCCCACTTCTAAAATGATTTTCAAGAACCTTTGCCTTTTCTTCGCCTCTCTTTTGTTCGTCTTTTTCGTTTGTCCTTATGTCTTACTTGGATTGTTTGCTCGTTTGCTTGGTATAACTGTGTGTTTATTGCAAATCAGAACCAAAACTTATGGATCCTCATCCACTTGCTAATCTTTTCAAGAGATCCAATTATGTTGAACCAATTGCTAGTGAGTTGAGTGCACTAGATTATCTTTATGAAGTTTTGCTTGAAATCCGTGAATCTGAAAATTGTGATGAAGTGCTTTATGAAGTGATTCATGATAGATCTTTGAATAAAAAGCATGATTGCAATGATGTTATTATAAATTCTATTAGTATCAATTGTGCTAATAATATGCAAAACCCTAAGCTTGGGGATGCTAATTTTGCTATGTCTACTACTTGTTGCAATGATCATGATTGGGGTGATTCTTCTTATAATCTTAAAAGTTTATTTAAGCCCCATGATGAATATGAGATTGATAATAATGTTCGCAATAATATTGAAAGTGGGTTTGTAAGAGTGTCAACTTTAGATCCCACATATTTGGATAACGTTCAATGTTATGAAGTTTTTGATAAAAGTGGGTACGGAGAGGTCATGACTATTTTATGATAATCCCACTATTTTGGAACAGTGTCAACTTTGCATGCATGTGGATCATGAAGAGAAAAATTTATGTGATAACTACATTGTTGAATTTGATTATGATCCTACATGTAATTATTATTAGAGAGGAAAATATGGTAGTAGAAATTTTCATGTCACTAAATTACCTCTCGTTATGTTGAGATTGCTATTGTTTCTTTCTCCTTCCTTGCATATGCTAGTTTTTGCTTGTCTTGATAATTTGTCTGATTATATAATGCCAACGCATATGAAGTATTTTAGACTTAGATGTGATTTTCATATGCTTCATGATGCTCATTTCATGTTTCAATTGCTATCTTCCATGTGAGCATCATTAAAATTATAGATGCCTAACTTAATGGCTTTAAAGAATAGCGTTGTTGGGAGGCAACCCAATTTTATTTTCGTTCTTGCTTTTTAGGTCATGTCTTGCTTTGAATAATTCATCTAGCTTTTGTTATGATTGTGTTTTTATGTTTTAATTAGTGTTTGTGCCAAGTAAAGCCTTTAGGATCTTATTGGGTGATTGTTGTTTGATCTTGCTGATAAAAACAGAAAGTATGCACTCACGAAAATGATTATCATTTTATACTAGAGAGCGATAAAATACCAATTCCAACTGTAGTAGATCAATATACTCTTTATCCTGGTCATCCTAATTTTTCAGAATTTTTGGAGTTACAAAAGTATTCAAAACCTCTATATTGCTATAGACTGTTTTGTTTTTGACAGATTCTATTTTTTTCATGTTGTTTGCTTATTTTGATGAATCTATGAGTTGTATCGGGGGGTATGAACCATAGAGAAGTTAGAATACAATAGGTTTAACACCAATATAAATAAAGAGTGAGTTCATTGTAGTACCTTAAAGTGGTGGTTTATTTTCTTATACTAACGGCGCTCATGAGATTTTCTGTTGAAGTTTTGTGTTGTGAAGTTTTCAAGTTTTTGGGTAAATATTTGATGGACTTTGCAATAAGGAGTGGCAAGAGCCTAAGCTTGGGGATGCCCAAGGCACCCCAAGGTAAAATTCAAGGACAACCAAAAGCCTAAGCTTGGGGATGCCCCGGAAGGCATTCCCTCTTTCGTCTTCATCTATCGGTAACTTTACTTGAGGCTATATTTTTATTCACCACATGATATGTGTTTTGCTTGGAGCGTCTTGTATGGTTTGAGTCTTTGCTTTTTAATTTACCACAATCATCCTTGTTGTACACACCTTTTGGGAGAGACACGCATGAATCGGAATTTATTAGAATACTCTAGTGCTTCACTTATAACTTTTTAGAGCACGGTGGTGGTTTTATTTTATAGAAATTATTGATCTCTCATGCTTCACTTATATTATTTTGAGTGTCTTTTAGCACAGCATGGTAATTTGCTTTGGCTATAAAACTAGTCCTAATGTGATGGGCATCCAAGATGGGTATAATAAAAACTTTCATATAAAGTGTGTTGAATACTATGAGAAGTTTGATGCTTGATCATTGTTTTGAGACATGAGGATGGTGATATTAGAGTCGTGCTAGTCGATTAATTGTGAATTTTAGAAATACTTGTGTTGAGGTTTGCAAGTCCGGCAGCATGCACATATGGTAACCATTGTGTAACAAATTTGAAGCATGAGGTATTTCTTTGATTGTCTTCCTTATGAGTGGCGGTCGGGGACGAGCGATGGTATTTTCCTACCAATCTATCCCCCTAGGAGCATGCGCATAGTGCTTGGTTTTGATGACTTGTAGATTTTTGCAATAAGTATGTGAGTTCTTTATGACTAATGTTGAGTTCATGGATTATACGCACTCTCACCCTTCCACCATTGCTAGCCTCTCTAGTACCGCACAACTTTCGATGGTACCATAAACCCACCATTTACCTTCCTCAAAACAGCCACCATACCTACCTATTATGGCATTTCCATAGCCATTCCGAGATATATTGCCATGCAACTTTCCACCGTTCCGTTTATTATGACACGCTCCATCATTGTCATATTGCCTTGCATGATCATGTAGTTGACATCGTATTTGTGGCAAAGCCGCCATTCATAATTTTTTCATACATGTCACTTTTGATTCATTGCACATCCCGGTACACCGCCGGAGGCATTCATATAGAGTCATATTCTGTTCTAAGTATCGAGTTGTAATCCTTGAGTTGTAAATAAATAGAAGTGTGATGACCTTCATTATTAGAGCATTGTCCCATGTGAGGAAATAAAAGGAGGAAAGGCCAAATAAAAAAGGAGATGGCCCAAAAAACAAAAAAATGAGAGAAAAAGAGAGAAGGGACAATGCTACTATCCTTTTTCCACACTTGTGCTTCAAAGTAGCACCATGATCTTCATAATAAAGAGTCTCTTATTTTGTCACTTTCATATACTAGTGGGAATTTTAGTTATAGAACTTGGCTTGTATATTCCAACAATGGGCTTCCTCAAAATGCCCTAGGTCTTCGTGCGCAAGTAAGTTGGATGCACACCCACTTAGTTTCTTTTTGAGCTTTCATACATTTATATCTCTAGTGCATCCATTGCATGGCAATCCCTACTCACTCACATTGATATCTATTGATGGGCATCTCCATCGCCCATTAATACGCCTAGTTGATGTGAGACTATCTTCCTCCTTTTTGTCTTCTCCACAACCACCACTCTATTCCACCTATAGTGTTGTGTCCATGGCTCATGCTCATGTATTGCGTGAAAGTTGAAAAGGTTTGAGAATACTAAAGTATGAAACAATTGTTTGGCTTGTCATCAGGGTTGTGCATGATTTGAATATTTTTGTGTGACGAAGATGGAGCATATCCAAACTATATGATTTTGCAGGGATGAACTTTCTTTGGCCATGTTATTTTGAGAAGACACGATTACTTTGTTAGTATGCTTTGAAGTATTATTATTTTTATGTCAATATTAAACTTTTGTCTTGAATCTTTCGGATCTGAACATTCATGCCACAATAAGGAAAATTACATTGATAATTATGTTAGGTAGCATTCCACGTCAAAAATTCCATTTTTATCATTTACCTACTCGAGGACGAGCAGGAATTAAGCTTGGGGTTGCTTGATACGTCTCCAACGTATCTATAATTTTTGATTGTTCCATGCTATTATATTATCTGTTTTGGATGTTTAATGGGATTTAATATGCTCTTTTATATTATTTTTGGGACTAACCTATTAACCGGAGACCTAGTGCTAGTTTTTGTTTTTTTGCCTATTTTAGAGTTTCGCAGAAAAGGAATACCAAATGGAGTCCAAACGGAATGAAACCTTCGCGATGATCTCTCTTGGACCAAAAGCAATCCATAAGACTTGGAGTTGAAGTCTGGAACTCCACGAGGCGTCCACGAGGCAGGAGGGCGCGCCTAGGGGGTAGGCATGCCCCCACCCTCGTGGGCCCTCGTAGCTCCATCGACGTACTTCCTTCGCCTATATATACTCCTATACCCTAGATCGATCGCAGAGAGCCATGAAACCACTTTTCCACTGCAACCTTATTTACCCGTGAGATCCCATCTTGCGGCCTCTTCCAGCAATCTGCGGGAGGGGGAATCGATCACGGAGGGCTTCTACATCAACACCATTGCCTCTCCGATGAAGCATGAGTAGTTTACCACAGACCTTCGGGTCCATAGTTATTAGCTAGACGGCTTCTTCTCTCTCTTTGATTCTCAATACAAAGTTCTACTCGATGTTCTTGGAGATCTATTTGATGTAATATTCTTTTGCGGTTTGTTTGCCGAGATCCGATGAATTGCGAGTTTACGAGCAAGATTATCTATGAATATTATTTGGTTCTTCTCTGAATTCTTACATGCATGATTTGATATCTTTGCAAGTCTCTTCGAACTATCGGTTTAGTTTGGCCTACTAGATTGACCTTTCTTGCAATGGGAGAAGTGCTTAGCTTTGGGTTCAATCTTGCGGTGTCCTTTCCCAGTGACAGTAGGGGCAGCAAGGCACGTATGGTATTGTTGCCATCGAGGGTAAAAATATGGGGTTTATATCATATTGTTTGAGTTTATCCCTCTACATCATTTCATCTTACTTAATGCGTTACTCTGTTCTTATGAACTTAATACTCTAGACGCATGCTGGATGACGGTCGATGTGTGGAGTAATAGTAGTAGATGCAGAATCGTTTCGACCTACTTGACACGGACGTGATGCCTATATTAATGATCATTGTCATAGATATCTTCATAACTATGCGCTTTTCTATCAATTGTTTGGCAGTAATTTGTTCACCCACTGTAATACATGCTATCTTGAGAGAAGCCACTAGTGAAACCTATGGCCCCCGGGTCCCTGTCTTATTATATTGCATCTGTTTTATTTACATTGCATCTCGTTTAATATTTTGCAATCTTTACTTTCCAATCTATACAACAAAATACCAAAAAATATTTACTTTACTATCTTTATTAGATCTCACTTTTGCGAGTGACCGTCAAGGGATTGATAACCCCTTTATTGCGTTGGTTGCAAGGTTCTTGATTGTTTGTGTAGGTACTAGGTGACTTGTGCATTGTCTCCTACTGGATTGATACCTTGGTTCTCAAATCTAAGGGAAATACTTACGCTACTTTGTTGCATCACCCTTTCCTCTTCAAGGGAAAAGCAACGCATGCTCAAGAGGTAGCATGCCTCGAGGGGGGCACAACCCACCAGGGCGCGCCTGGGGGCCCAGGCGCGCCCAGGTGGGTTGTGCCCACCTCGGTGGCCTCCCGCACCCCCTCTTTACCCTATAAATTCACAAACATTCCGAAAACCCTCGGGGTTAACCTAGATCAGAAGTTCCACCGCCACAAGGCTCTATAGCCAATGAAAACCAAACTAGACCCCGTTCTGACACCCTGCCGGAGGGGGGAATCATCTCCTGTGGCCATCTTCATCATCCCGGTGGCCACCATGATGAGGAGGGAGTAGTCCACCCTCAGGAATAAGGGTTTGTACCAGTAGTTATGTGTTTAATCTCTCTCTCTCATGTTCTTGAGATGTCACAATCTTGATGTATCGCAGGCTTTGTTAATATAGTCGGATCATATGGTGTTTCCCCTTTCTATCTTGTGATGAATTGAGTTTTCCCTTTGAGATTTCATTTTATCGGATTGAATACTTTTTATGGATATGAGAACACTTGATATATGTCTTGCAATTGAATACTCGTGGTGACAATGGGGTATCGTATTGATTCACTTGATATATGTTTTGGCACTCAACTCGCGGATTCCCGAGGTGACATTAGGGTAATCTATGCATAGGGGTTGATGCACGTTCTTGTCTTTGTTTCTCCAGTAGAAATCTTGGGGTACTCTTTGAAGTTCTTTGTGTTGGATTGAGTATTATGAATACGAATTTGCTTTGGTGTTATTTTAGTACGAACTCTAGGATAGATCGTACGGAAAGAATAGCTTTATGTTATTTTAGTATGAACTCTTGAATAGATCGAACGGAAAGAATAGCTTTGAAGTGGTTTCGTACCCTACAAACAATTTATTCTTATGTTCTCCGCTAGATAGGAACTTTGGAGTGATTCTTCGTCGCACTTTGAGGGGTGGTAATATGATCCAATTATATTAGCACTGTTGAGAGATTGCATTAGCGAAAGTATAGACCCTAGGCCTCATTTTTAGGCATTGCAATACCATTTTTGTGCCCGTTTACTATTTGCTACCTTGCTGTTTTTATTTATTCAGATTATAAAAATATATTTCTACCATCCATATTACACCTTTATCACCATCTCTTCACTGAACTAGTGCACAATTTTCCATTGTATTGGGTGTGTTGGGGACACAAGAGATTTCTTGTATTTGGTTGCAGGGTCGTTTGAGAGAGACCATCTTTATCCTACACCTCTCACGGATTGATAAACTTTAGGTCATCCACTTGAGGAAAAATTGCTACTATCCTACAAAATTCTGCGCTTGGAGGCCCAACACGTGTCTACAAGAATAAAGTTGTGTAGTAGACATCAAGCTCTTTTCTGGTGTCGTTGCCAGGGAGGTGAGTGCTTGAAGGTATATCTTTAGATCTTGCAATCGAATCTTTTAGTTTCTTGTTTTATCACTAGTTTGATTTATAAAAAGAAAACTACAAAAAAATGGAATTGTGGTTGCATCATATTATTGATCATCTTTATAATATCTTTCTTGAAAATGATGGTTCAGAAAATTGTGCTCAATTGTTAGAAGAAGAAGTCAATAAAATGTTTGGCACAAAATATTTGAATGATGAGCATGATTGCAATGTTGTTAGTATGAATTCTTTGAATATCCTTGATGCTAATGATATGCAAAGCCATAAGCTTGGGGATGCTATGTTTGATGAAGATGATATTTTTAGTCCCCCAAGATTTGATGTGCAATTTTTTTATAATGATAACATGCCTCCTATTTATGATGATTATATTGATGAAAGTGGATTTGGAGAGGTCATGACTTTACTTAGTGAAGAATCCACTATTTTGGAAGAGGTTTCAATTGATTGTGACAACAAAGTTCCTATCTATGATGATTGTGGTGATGACATATATGTTATAGAGAATAATTATAAGCATGAAACTTGTCATCATGATTCTTATTTTCAATCCCATGATAGTTATTTTGTTGAGTTTTCTCCCACTACTACTGATGAGAATAAATTTGCTTATGTAGAGAGTAACAAAATTTCTATGCTTGTGAATCATGAAAAGAATGCTTTATGTGATAGCTATATTGTTGAATTCATTCATGATGCTACTGAAAATTATTATGAGAGAGGAACATATGCTTGTAGGTATTGCAATAATATCAAGTTTCCTCTTTATGTGTTGAAAATCTTGAAGTTTTGCTTGTTTTGCCTTCCTAAGCTAGTTGATTCTTGTTCCCATAAATTGTTTGCTCACAAAATCCCTATGCATAGGAAGTGGGTTAGACTTAAATGTGCTTGTCATGTGCTTCATGATGCTCTCTTTATGTTTCAATTCTTATCTTTTATGCAAGCATCATTGAAATCATCATGCCTAACTAAAAGGCATTAAAGAAAAGCGCTTGTTGGGAGACAACCCAACACTTTTACCTACTGTTTCTGTGTGTTCACATGATTAGGCTACTGTATAAATCATGTTTTATTGATTTTGTTTCAATAAAGTGCCAAGTAAGACCTTTGGGATGATCTGTGGTGATAGTTCATTTGATCTTGCTGAAAAACAAAAACTTTTGCACTCAGGAAAACAATTCTCATTTTTAACAGAAGCATCATAAAATGCTGATTCTTTTTTGCACAAGATTAATAGACAAATTACCCAGGTTTTCCTATTTTTTCAGAATTTTTGGAGTAGCAGAAGTATGGTTGGAGTACGTATTACTACAGACTGTTCTGTTTTTGACAGGTTCTATTTTCAGTGCATAGTTTGCTTGTTTTCTAGTTTCCATTATATTGCTCAATATAAATTGTGGAAATGATATGCTACAGTAGGCATTGTGTGGAAAAAAATATGAATCTTGTCTTTGACTGTACCAAAGTGAAATGGTTTGCTCTTTATCGTACTAACCTATCTCACAAAGTTCCGTTAAGTTTTGTGTGATTGAAGTTTTCGAGTTTTGGGTGAGACATCGATATGAGGAGAATAAGGAGTGACAAGACCCTAAACTTGGGGATGTCGAAGGCACCCCAAGTTAATATCCAAGGAAGATCCAAGCAACTAAGCTTGGGGATGCCCCAGAAGGCATCCCCTCTTTCGTCTCCAACATTATCGGTAACCTCACTTGGAGCTATGTTTTCATTCGTCACATGATTTGTGTTTTGCTTGGAGCATCATTTTATTTAGTTAGGATTTGCTTGCTGTTATTTATAATAATGTTTTGCATCTTTTATTTCAATATAATTGGCAATGATAGCCTTTGCCATGCTTATTTTGCAAGTATACATGTTGCTGTTTGAAAACAGAAAGTTTACCGTTGTTGCAAAAATTCTCTAGAAAAGTCAGAATGTGATAAAATGTTGAAAGTTTTTGCAAATAAGCTCTGATAAATTTTCTACAGTGTGGTAAAATTTTCATAATTTTTTGAGTCGAATAAGTATTGATACTCTTGCATTCTTTATAGACTTTACTGTTTTGGGAGGTTGTTGTTATGTTTGCATTCTTTGCATATGTTTGCTTGTTAATGATTCTATTTGAGGATAGGAGTACTAAATATGCAGAGGCATTTAGTGTGCAATGTTGAATAATAATTTTAGCGATTTGCTACAGTAGAGAATGATAAGGTTTTTGCATTGGTTTATACTAACTTATCTCACGAGTCCTTGTTGAGTTTTGTGTGGATCAAGCTTTGGAGATTTAGGAAAACCGTGATATGAGAAGAATTAAGGAGACACAAAAGCTCAAGCTTGGGGATTCCCAAGGCATCCCAAGATAATCTTTCATGAAGTCTCAAGCATCTAAGCTTGGGGATGCCCCGATAGGCATCCCACCTTTCCTCTTCAACAATTATCGGTTAGTATCGGTTGAGCCTAAGGTTTTGCTTCTTCACATGAGTTGTGCTATTCTTAGAATGTCATTTTATTTTAATTTTACTTGCTGTTTTAATAAAATGCTTAGATCTTAAAGTTTTTAAATAAAATAGAGTCCTCAAATAGTTACCAGGGAGGCTAGGTAAGCGGCATTCACATCCCGTCAACGAAGCTCTTTTCTGTGGAATTGCTCTAGTGCTTCACTTATATCTTTTTGAGCACGGTGTGCTTTAGTATTTTTGAAGAAATTCTCTATTGCTTCACTTAAATTAATTTGAGAGTAAGAAATATTATACTCATGATCTTCACTTTTCTCTTTTTGGAGTAGCTTGTCATTTACTCTTGTGCTTCACTTATATCCTATGAGTAAATTGTTGAATAAATTGAATGTCATGAAGTTAAAATCATATCGTTGGGTTTACAAAGTGAAATATTTTTAGGCTTGACAATCACAATATTGGTCATACAAGCAATTCACGAATAATTAGTATAAGGAAGAGAAATTTCACATATAAATACACTATCATGGAAATCTTTTGTGATTGTGAGCCCCCATCAAAATATTATATGCCAAAATTGTTGACGTTGGATAAGGAATACAACGTAATGGTTTATGTTAGTTCATATTCACATAGAAGTTATATTGTCATAGATCCTTCAACATGTGGTGCTTGCCCCCCATCTTTGCTAGCCAAAAATTCTGCACCAAGTAGAGATACTACTTGTGCATCCAAAAAAACCCTTAAACCCAAATCTTATCTTCAAGAGTCCACCATACCTACCTAAGGATTGAGCAAGATCCTTCAAGTACGTTGTCATAGGTGCAATAAGGCAATAAAAATTGCTTCTAAAAATGTTAGATCATTTAGTGTAAGAGAAAATTGAGCATTGTACGAACTTGTGATGGCAAAGAATAAAAGCGACAGACTGCATAATAAAGGTTGCTATCATAAGGGGCAATGTAACGTGATGTTCTTTTGCACTAAGGGGTTGAGCATACAAACAAATAAGCGCATGGCAACATCTTCTTCCCTCTATGGAGGGCCTATCTTTTACTTTTATGTATTTACTTTTATGCAAAGAGTCAAAGTTTTTCTCTCTATTCCTTTTTTTCTCTTTTGGCAAGCATCATGTGGTGAGGAAAGATCTAGGCACATATGTCTGGTTGAATATGGGTAGCATGAGTTATTATTGTTGACATCACCCTTGCGGTGAATACCTTGGGAGGCAAAACAATAAGGCCCTATCTTTCTATGTGTCCGGTTGAAACGTTTTGCTCATGTGTATGCGGTGAGTGTTAGCAATCATAGAAGACTATATGATGGTTGAGTATGTGGAGCTCTTACTTAAACTCTGTTGAATAAGTTGAATTACAATTGCTTGGTGACTGAGAACATAAGTTATTGAGTTTTAAGAGAATTCATTGTTTGAACCTTAACATGTGAATTGGTTGCTACTATAACATGAGAAGTTTTATAAGAAAGAATTGCTGTTAAGATGCTAGGAAAAGTGATTAAAATTATCATTGATCAAACTTATGCACTTTGCTAGCATTCACACTTCATAGATTATTTCTTTTATCATTTACCTACTCGAGGACGAGTAGAATTAAGCTTGGGGATGCTGATATGTCTCCAATGTATCTATAATTTATGAATTATACATGCTGTTTTATTATCATTCTTGGATGTTTTACAATCATTTTATAGCAACTTTATATCATTTTTTGGGACTAACCTATTGACCCAGTGCCCACTGCCAGTTGATGTTTTTTGCTTGTTTTCTACATCACAGGAAACCAATATCAAACGGAGTCCAAACACCGTGAAACTTTTTGGAGATTTTTTATGGACCAGAACACTTCCAATGGGCCAGAGCTGCACCTAGGGGGTGCCCCGAGGGGGGCACACCCCACCAGGGCGCGCCTGGGGGCCCAGGAGCGCCCAGGTGGGTTGTGCCCACCTCGGTGGCCTCCCGCACCCCCTCTTTACCCTATAAATTCACAAATATTCCGAAAACCCTCGGGGTTAACCTAGATCAGAAGTTCCGCCGCCGCAAGGCTCTATAGCCACCGAAAACCAATCTAGACCCCATTCCGGCACCCTGCCAGAGGGGGGAATCATCTCCTGTGGCCATATTCATCATCCCGGCGGCCACCATGATGAGGAGGGAGTAGTCCACCCTTAGGGTTGAGGGTTTGTACCAGTAGCTATGTGTTTAATCTCTCTCTCTCTCTCTCGTGTTCTTAAGATGTCACGATCTTGATGTATCACGGGCTTTGTTAATATAGTTCGATCATATGGTGTTTTCCCCTATCTATCTTGTGATGAATTGAGTTTTCCCTTTGAGATTTCATTTCATCAGATTGAATACTTTTATGGATTTGAGAAAACTTGATATATGTCTTGCAATTGAATACTCGTGGTGACAATGGGGTATCATATTGATTCACTTGATATATGTTTTGGCACTCAACTCGCGGATTCCCAAGGTGACATTGGGGTAATATATGCATAGGGGTTGATGCACGTTCTTGTCTTTGTTTCTCCGGTAGAAATCTTGGGGCACTCTTTGAAGTTCTTTGTGTTGGATTGAGTATTATGAATATGAATATTCTTTGGTGTTATTTTAGTACGAACTCTAGGATAGATCGAACGGAAAGAATAGCTTTGTGTTATTTTAGTACGACCTCTTGAATAGATCGAACGAAAAGAATAGCTTTGAGGTGGTTTCGTACCCTACAAACAATTTATTCTTATGTTGTCTGCTAGATAGGAACTTTGGAGTGACTCTTCGTCGCACTTTGAGGGGTGGTTATATGATCCAATTATATTAGCACTGTTGAGAGATTGCACTAGCGAAAGTACGAACCCTAGGCCTCATTTTTAAGCATTGCAATACCGTTTTTGTGCCCGTTTACTATTTGCTACCTTGCTGTTTTTATTTATTCAGATTATAAAAATATATTTCTACCATCCATATTACACTTTTATCACCATCTCTTCGCTGAACTAGTGCACCTATACAATTTTCCATTGTATTGGGTGTGTTGGGGACACAAGAGATTTCTTGTTTTTGGTTGCAGGGTCGTTTGAGAGAGACCATCTTCATCCTACACCTCTCACGGATTGATAAACCTTAGGTCACCCACTTGAGGGAAAATTGCTACTGTCCTACAAAACTCTGCGCTTGGAGGCCCAACACGTGTCTACAAGAATAAAGTTGCGTAGTAGACATCATGCAGCTCTCAAGAGTAATAGGAGGAGCATACTAAACCAGTGATGCTGAACCACTATCTAATTCTTTGGCTCTAGGGTTTTTCTCTTGGTGGATTTTGAACTCCAATCGCTCGAAGAGTGGGTTGCTCAACAATCTTCTCAGAGTCAAACGGAGCAGCCGCCGGACAAAGCCGGCGCGGGGTGGCTATTTATAGCCATAGCCTTCCTAGATGGGAAATGACCATTTTGGACACGAGGGTCAGCCAATGGCCAACCGACATGTTCACAACGGTCAAATTTTTGGAGCAACGGTGACATTACTTGAGGAACAAGTAATGCTAACTCCTCGGTCCGAGTCAAATCTTTCGCAGCAAAGAAGATCACAATCTCTTGCTGGAGAGTATTTGCTCGGAGCACAAATGGATTTCTCTCACAGCTTTCATAGGTTTTTGGTTTAGCATCAGAATCAAAGCTTCGACCGCAACACCCCTCTTAATAGTACGGTGGTCCTATGACTCAATGAAAGAAGAGGAGCCATGAAATAAATGCTATGTCTTCATCTCGTCTTCATTCTTCCTCGAGCACGGTCATTTGCTTCGAACATGCATCGAACCAATTGCTTAAACTTCAATAATTTTAGGGGTCACTCTTGTTAGCTTTATCTTCGGTGATAACCTTCGCTGCCGCGCAGGGAGATTATCTTCGTCGTTTGCATCAAACTCCTCGATACTTCAGGGACCTGTTACTCCGTGTGCACTAGCAAACACACAAGTCCCATATTGTTTATGTTATGTCAACAAACTCCAAAACATAAGGGGCCCATCATTGCACCAACACTACCGTAGAGAATGATAAGGTTTTGCATTGATTTATACTAACTTATCTCACAAGTTCGTGTTGAGTTTTGTGTTGAGTTTTGCATTGATTTATACTAACTTATCAATGATCGGTCAGTTTTGGTTGAGTCTAAGTTTTTGCTTCTTCACTTGATATGCGCTATCCTTGGAATGTCATTTTATTTTTTTTTCTTGATGTTTGAATAAAATACTTAAGAAATGAAATTCTTAAATGAGAGAGAGTCTTCACATAGCTACTTAATTATTTGACTACTCATTGATCTTCACTTATACCTTTTTGGAGTAGTTTGTCATTTACTCATGTGCTTCACTTATATCCTATGAGTAAATGGTTGAATGAATTGTCATAAATCTGAAATTTATATGTTTCACATGCTTATCCCATGGGGAGTAATGACTTCACATATAAGAAGTATAGGAGGTAAAATTTATTGAAAGTTAGCACATACAACATTGGTCACTTGAACAATTCATGAAAGAACATTGAAGGAAGAGAGATTTCACATATAAATACACTATCTTGGACATCTTCTATGATTGTGAGCCCCGTTAATTATTTTCAAACTTGAGCAAATTAGTTGAAGTTGGACAAGGAAGACAACATAATGAGTTGTGTTTGAGTATATTTGTATAGAAGTTGTATTGTTATGGATCCTCCAACATGTGGTGATTGCTTAGGATCTTTTGCTAGCCTTCACCTGTACTAAGCGGGAATACTGCTTGTGCATCCACTTCCCTAAACCCAAAGTTATTCCATATGAGTCCACCATACCTACCTATATGCGGTATTTACCTGTCGTTCCAAGTAAATTTGCATGTGCCAAATTCTAAATCTTCAAATAATAATCTGTTTTGTATGCCCAGATCGCTCATGAAGCAACTAGGGGTGGTCAGTATCTTCCATACTAGGTACGTTATTCTCGCGACGAGTGTTTATTCGCTTGTCATTCACGAGAAAGTGGTTGGTAATTGGGATGCCCAGTCCTATGATCAAAATCAAAATCAAAATATAATGATGAAACAAAACTCCCCCGAATCATTGTTGGTATGGAGGGCACCCGAGGATTCGGCTCGCCATGGCTTGTGTTTGTTGGTGGAGGGGGAGTACAAACTTTACCTTTCTGTTTGGGAACCGCCTATAATGTGTCTAGCATGGAAGATATTGGGAACTCTCGGTCGTTACATTGACAATGAAAGCATACCTCTCAAAATTATATTCACCTCTGTTTTAAAAGCTTCGAGCTCTGTCACCTCTGCAAATCCTTGCTTCCCTCTATGAAGGGCCTATCTTTTACTTTTATGCAAGAGTCGGTACTATTCCTTCTCATTTCAACCTCAATTATTCTCTAGTTTGTAGGTATCATGTGGTGGGGGAAGACCCAAGCATATATGGCCATTCAAATATATTTGATCATGAATAATTATCGTTGACAATTATCTATATGATAAATAAGTTGGGAGGTGAAACATTAAGCCCCTATCTTTCTCTGTGTTCGATGGATGATAATTGTTCTAAAAATATGTTTTGAGTTTCGGCAATCATGGAAGACTATATGATAGTTGAGTATGTGGAATTTGCTAAATCAAAGCTCTTACATAGACCCTTCCTGAAAAAAAGATGAATTGGAATTGTTTGATGGCTGAGAACATAGTTTGTTAGTTTTCAAGAAAGTTTATGGTCTATGCTTTAACATGTGAATAGCTTGCTACTTGATCATGAGAAGTTTTATGAGATGAGCTACTATTTATGATATATAGTGATGCTAGAAAAAGTGTTTGGAACTATCATTGATCAAACTTGTGCACTTGCTAGCATTCACACTTCATAAATTATTTCATTTATCATTTGCCTACTCGAGGACGAGCAGAAATTAAGCTTGGGGATGATGATACGTCTCCAACATATCTACAATTTATGAAGTATTCATGCCATGTTTACAACAATTTTATATGGTTTTGGTATGATTTGATTAGAAATAACCCGGACTAACGTTGTTTTCAGCAGAACTACTGCGGTGTCGTTTTTGTACAGAAATAGAAGTTCTCGGAATGGGCTGAAAATTTATGGTTATTTTTATGGACCAAAAGAGACCCCCGAAGCACTAGAGCTAGGCCAGGAAGTGATCGAGGAGGCCACAAGCATGGGGAGCGCGCCCACTGATAACCCACAAGTATAGGGATCGTTTGTAGCCTTTTTCGATAAATAAGAGTGTAGAACCCAATGAGAAGCTAAAGGTAGAACAAATATTTCCTTAAGTTCTATCGACCACCGATACAACTCTACGCACACTTAACATTTGCTTTACCTAGAACAAGAATAAAACTAGAAGTACTTTGTAGGTGTAAAGGGATAGGTTTGCAAGATACTAAAGAACGTAAAAATAAAAAGTAGGTGATGTTCTAATTAAAGTACAATTAAGTTTAGTAAAATGGGTGTGGATTAGTGGTGGTAGGATTTACATAATTTCCCCTTAGCAATTAACTATGTTACTAGACCGATAGCAAGTTTTTATGTGGGAGAGGCCACTGCTAGCATGTCGTCCCTTACTTGGAATTCTATGCACTTATGATTGGAACTATTAGCAAGCATCCGCAACTACTAACGTTCATTAAGGTAAAACCCAACCATATCATTAAGATATATGGTGGTCCCCATTCAATCCCGTATGCATCAGTTTCTATGGTAGGAAGAAGCTTCTGTCACCCTTGCCCTACAATGCATAGTCCTATCAACATACAACTAACTCTATGGTGTGATCCACATGTGCGCTCATATGATGGGCACCAAAGGACAGCAACATAACCACAAACAAGTCATAGCATTTCACCAATTACCGATAGGACAACAAAAATCTACTCATACATCATAGGATGGCAACACATCATTGGATAATAATATGAAGCATAAAGCACCATGTTCAAGTAGAGGGTACAACATGTTGCGGGAGAGTGGACCGCTGAATATAGATGGGGGAAGGTGATGGAGTTGTTGGTGCAGATGACGAAGTTGTTGGAGTAGATCGCTGTCACACGATGATTGCCCCGACGGCGTTCCGGCGCCACCGGGAGAGAGGGGGAGAAAGCCCTCCTCCTCCTTCTTCTTCCTTGGCCTCCCCCTAGATGGGAGGAGAGTTCCCCCATTGGTCCATGGCCTCCATGGAGGTGGAGGTGTTGGAAATATGCCCTAGAGGCAATAATAAATTAGTTATTATTATATTTCCTTGTTCATGATAATCGTTTATTATCCATGCTAGAATTGTATTGATAGGAAACTCAGATACATGTGTGGATACATAGACAACACCATGTCCCTAGTAAGCCTCTAGTTGATTAGCTCGTTGATCAATAAATGGTTACATTTTCCTGACCATGGACATTGGATGTCATTGATAACAGGATCACATCATTAGAAGAATGATGTGATGGACAAGACCCAATCCTAAGCATAGCACAAGATCGTGTAGTTCGCATGCTAAAGCTTTTCTAATGTCAAGTATCATTTCCTTAGACCATGAGATTGTGCAACTCCCGGATACCATAGGAATACTTTGGGTGTGCCAAACATCACAACGTAACTGGGTGGCTATAAAGGTGCACTACGGGTATCTCCGAAAGTGTCTGTTGGGTTGGCACGAATCGAGACTGAGATTTGTCACTCCGTGTGACGGAGAGGTATCTTTGGGCCCACTCGGTAGGACATCATCATAATGTGCACAATGTGATCAAGGAGTTGATCATGGGATGATGTGTTATGGAACGAGTAAAGAGACTTGCCAGTAACGAGATTGAACAAGGTATCGGGATACCGACGATCGAATCTCGGGCAACTATCGTACCGCTAGACAAAGGGAATTGTATACGGGATTGATTAAGTCCTTGACATCGGTTCATCCGATGAGATCATCGTGGAACATGTGGGAGCCAACATGGGTATCCAGATCCCGCTGTTGGATATTGACCGGAGAGTTATCTCGGTCATGTCTGCATGGTTCCCGAACCCGTAGAGTCTACACACTTAAGGTTCTATGATGCTAGGGTAATAGGGAATAGATATACGTGGTTAACGAATGTTGTTCGGAGTCCCGGATGAGATCCCGGACGTCACGAGGAGTTCCGGAATGGTCCGGAGGTAAAGATTTATATATGGAAAGTCCTGTTTTGGTCACCGGAAAAGTTTCGGGTTTTATCGGTAATGTACCAGGACCACCGGGAGGGTCCCGGGGGTCCACCAAGTGGGGCCACAAGCCCCGGAGGGCTGCATGGGCCAAGTGTGGGAGGGGACCAGCCCCAGGTGGGCTGGTGCGCCCCCCCACAAGGGCCCAAGGCGCCTAAGGGGAGGAGGGGGGCAAACCCTAAGGGTAGATGGGCCTTAGGGCCCATGCCTGGTGCGCCTCCCTCTCCCCTCCACCTGGCCGCCACCAAGATGGGATCTGGGGGCTGTAGCCACCCCTAGGGAGGGAACCCTAGGTGGGGACGCATCCCCTCCCCTCCCCCTATATATATACTTGAGGTTTGGGCTGCCCAAGACACACGAGTTCCTCTCCTTCTTGGCGCAGCCCTACCCCTCTCCCTCCTCGTCTCTTGCGGTGCTTGGCGAAGCCCTGCTGAAGTACCACGCTCCTCCACCACCACCACGCCATTGTGCTGCTGCTGGATGGAGTCTTCCTCAACCTCTCCCTCTCTACTTGCTGGATCAAGGCATGGGAGACGTCACCGGGTTGTACGTGTGTTGAACGCGGAGGTGCCGTTCGTTCGGCACTAGGATCTCCGGTGATTTGGATCACGACGAGTATGACTCCTTCAACCCCATTCTCTTGAACGCTTCCGCTTAGCGATCTACAAGGGTATGTAGATGCACTCTCCTTCCCCTCGTTGCTGGTTTCTCCATAGATAGATCTTGGTGACACGTAGGAAAATTTTGAATTTCTGCTACCTTCCCCAATAGTGGTATCAGAGCTAGGTCTATTGTGTAGATTCTATGCACGAGTAGAACACAAAGCAGTTGTGGGCGTTGATTTTGTCAATTTACTTGCCGTTACTAGTCTTATCTTGATTAGGCGGCATCATGGGATGAAGCGGCCCGGACCGACCTTACACGTACTCTTACGTGAGACTGGTTCCACCTACTGACATGCACTAGTTGCATAAGGTGGCTAGCGGGTGTCTGTCTCTCCCACTTTAGTCGGATCGGATTTGATGAAAAGGGTCCTTATGAAGGGTAAATAGCAATTGGCATATCATGTTGTGGTTTTTGCGTAGGTAAGAAACGTTCTTGCTAGAAACCCATAGCAGCCACGTAAAACATGCAAACAACAATTAGAGGACGTCTAACTTGTTTTTGCAGGGTATGCTATGTGATGTGATATGGCCAAGAAGAATGTGATGAATGATATGTGATGTATGAGATTGATCATGTTCTTGTAATAGGAATCACGACTTGCATGTCGATGAGTATGACAACCGGCAGGAGCCATAGGAGTTGTCTTTATTTATTGTATGACCTGCGTGTCATTGAACAACGCCATGTAATTACTTTACTTTATTGCTAACCGGTAGCCATAGTAGTAGAAGTAATAAGTTGGCGAGACAACTTCATGGAGACACAATGATGGAGATCATGGTGTCATGCTGGTGACGATGATGATCATGGAGCCCCCAAGATGGAGATCAAAAGGAGCAATATGATATTGGCCATATCATGTCACTATTTGATTGCATGTGATGTTTATCATGTTTATACATATTATTTGCTTAGAACGACGGTAGTAAATAAGATGATCCCTCATTAAAATTTCAAGAAAGTGTTCCCCCTAACTGTGCACTGTTGCGAAAGTTCGTCGTTTCGAAGCACCACGTGATGATCGGGTGTGATAGATTCTTACGTTCGAATACAACAGGTGTTGACGAGCCTAGCATGTAAAGACATGGCCTCGGAACACATGTGAAACACTTAGGTTAACTTGACGAGCCTAGCATGTACAGACATGGCCTTGGAACACGGAGGACCGAAAGGTCGAGCATGAGTCGTATAGAAGATGCGATCAACATGAGATGTTCACCGATGATGACTAGTCCGTCTCACGTGATGATCGGACACTACCTAGTTGATTCGGATCATGTATCACTTAGATGACTAGAGGGATGTCTATCTGAGTGGGAGTTCATAAGATGAACTTAATTATCCTGAACATAGTCAAAAGGTCTTCGCAAATTATGTCGTAGCTCGCGCTTCAGTTCTACTGTTTAGATATGTTCCTAGAGAAAAATTAGTTGAAAGTTGATAGTAGCAATTATGCAGACCATAGAAGGCTTATGTCCTTAATGCACCGCTCAGTGTGCTAAACCTCGAACGTCGTCTGTTGATGTTGCGAACATCTGACATACACGTTTTGATGACTACATGATAGTTCAGTGCATAATGCTAAATGGTTTAGAATTGAGGCACCAAAGACGTTTTTGAAACATTGCAGAACATATGAGATGTTCCAAGGACTGAAATTGGGATTTCAGGCTCGTACCCACGTCAAGAGGTATAAGACCTCCGACGATTTTCTTAGCCTGCATAATAAGGGAGAAAAGCTCAATCTTGAGCTTGTGCTCAGATTGTCTGAGTACAAAAATCGCTTGAATCGAGTGGGAGTTGATCTTTCAGATGAGATAGTGATGGTTCTCCAAAGTCACTGCCACCAAGCTACTAGAGCTTCGTGATGAACTATAACATATCAGGGATAGATATGATCCTTGAGCTATTCGCGACACCGCGAAAGTAGAAATCAAAAGGGAGCATCAATCGTTGATGGTTAGTAAAACCACTAGTTTCAAGAAGGGCAAGGGCAAGAAAGGGATACTTCATGGAACAACAAATCAGTTGCTGTTCTAGTGAAGAAACCCAAAGTTGAACCCAAGCCCGAGACTAAGTGCTTCTGTAATAAGGGGAACAGTCACTGAAGCAGAACCACCCTAGATACTTGGTAGATGAGAAGGCTGGCAAGGTCGACAGAAGTATATTGGATATGCATTATAATGTGTACTTTACTAGTACTCCTAGTAGCACCAGGGTATTAGATACCGGTTCGGTTGCTAAGTGTTAGTAACTCGAAACAAAAAGGCTACGGAATAAACGGAGACTAGCTAAAAGGTGAGATGACGATATGTGTTGGAAGTATTTCCAAGGTTGATCAAATATCGTACGCTTCCTCTACCATCGAGATTGGTATTAAAACCTAAATAATTGTTATTTGGTGTTTGCGTTGAGCATAGACATGATTGGATTATGTCTATCGCGATACGGTTATTCATTTAAGGAGAATAATGGTTACTCTGCTTATTTGAATAATACCATCCCGATCGTAGTGATACACATTTTCATGCCAAAGGTATAAGATAGTAATGATAGTACCACACAAATGTGGCACTGCAATTTGAGTCATATTGGTATAAAACGCATGAAGAAGCTCCATGTTGATGGATCTTTGGACTCACTCATTTTTGAAAGGATTGAGACATGCGAACCATGTTTGTTGGTAGATATGCATGAAGAAACTCTATACAGATGGATCGTTTGGACTCGCTTGATTTTGAATCACTTGAGACATGCAAATCATACCACATGGGCAAGATGACTGAAAAGCCTCGTTTTCAGTAAGATGGAACAAGAAAGCAACTCGTTGGAAGTAATACATTTTGATGTGTGTAGTCCAATGAGTGCTGAGGCATGTAGTGGATATCGTTATGTTCTTACTTCACAGATGATTTGAGTAGATGCTAAAGTATATTTACTTGATGGATCATGAGTTTGAAATTATTGAAAGGTTCAAGTAATTTTAGAGTGAAGTTGAAGATCGTCGTGACAAGAGGATAAAATGTCTATGATATGATCATAGAGATTCATATCTGAATTACGAGTTTGGCACAGAATTAAGACATTGTGGAAATTGTTTCACAACTAATACCGCCTGGAACACCATAGTGTGATGATGTGTCCGAACATCATAGTTGCACCCTATTGGATATGGTGCGTACCATGATGTCTCTTATCGAATTACCACTATCGTTCATGGGTTAGGCATTAGAGACAACCACACTCACTTTAATAGGGCACCACGTAATTCCGATGAGACGACGCCGTATGAACTATGGTTTAGAGAAACCTAAGATGTTGTTTCTTAAAAGTTTGGGGCTGCGACGCTTATGTGAAAAGTTTCAGGCTGATAAGCTCGAACCCAAAGCGGATAAATGCATCTTCATAGGACACCCAAAACAATTGGGTATACCTGCTAATTCAGACCCGAAAGCAATCGGGTCCTTTCTCGAGGAAAAGTTTCTCTCGAAAGAATTGAGTGGGAGGATGGTGGAGACTTGATGAGGTTATTGAACCGTCACTTCAACTAGTGTATAGCAGGGCACAATGAGTTGTTCCCGTGGCACCTACACCAATTGAAGTGGAAGCTTATGATATTGATCATGAGACTTCGGATCAAGTCACTTCCAAACCTCGTAGGATGACAAGGATGCGTACTACTTCAGAGTGGTACGTAATCCTATCTTGGAAGTCATGTTGCTAGACAACAATGAACCTACGAGCTATGGAGAAGCGATGGTGGGCCCGGATTCCAATAAATGGCTCGAGGCCATAAAATCCGAGAGAGGATCCATGTATGAAAACAAAGTGTAGACTTTGGCAGAACGGTTCGATGGTCGTAAGGCTGTTGAGTACAGATGGATTTTAAAAGGAAGACGGACAATGATGGTAAGTATCACCATTAAGAAATCTCGACTTGTCGTTAAGATGTTTTCCGACAAGTTCAAGGAGTTGACTACGATGAGACTTTCTCACTCGTAGTGATGCTAAGAGTCTGTTGGAATTATATTAGCGATTACTGCATTATTTATGAAATCTTGCAGATAGGATGTCAAAAACATTGTTTTCTCAACGATTTTCTTGAGGAAAGGTTGTATGTGATACAACCGGAATGTTTTGTCAATCTTGAAAAATGCTAATAAGTATGCAAAGCTCCAGCAATCCTTCTAAGGACTGGAGTAAGCATCTCGGAGTTGGAATGTATGCTTTGATGATGATCAAAGATTTTGGGTTTATACAAAGTTTATGAGAAACTCGTATTTCCAAAGAAGTGAGTGGGAGCACTATAGAATTTCCGATGAGTATGTGTTGTTAACATGTTGTTGATCGGAAATGATGTAGAATTTCTAGAAAGCATGCAGAGTTATTTGAAAAGTGTTTTTCAATGGAAAACCTGGATTAGGCTACTTGAGTATTGAGCATTAAGATCTATAAGGATAGGTCAAAACGCTTAATAGTACTTTCAAATGAATACATACCGTGACAAGATTTTGAAGGAGTTCAAAATGGATCGGCAAAGAAGGAGTTCTTGGCTGTGTTATAAGGTGTGAACATTGAGTAAGACTCGAAACCTGACCGCGGCAGAATAGAGAGAAAGGACGAAGGTCGTCCCCTATGCTTTAGACGTAGGCTCTACAGTATGCTATGCTGTGTACCGCACCTGAAGTGTGCCTTGCCATGAGTCAGTCAAGGGGTACAAGAGTGATCCAAGAATGGATCACAGGACAGCGGTCAAAGTTATCCTTAGTAACTAGTGGACTAAGGAATTTTCTCGATTATGGAGGTGGTAAAAGAGTTCGTCGTAAAGGGTTACACCGATGCAAACTTTGACACTAATCCAGATTATTCTGAGTAGTAAACTGGATTCGTATAGTAGACCAGTTATTTGGAATAGCTCCAAATAGAACGTGGTAGCTGCATCTGGGAGATGACATAGAGATTTGTAAAGCACACACGGATCTGAAAGATTCAGACCCGTTGACTATAACATCTCTCACAAGCATAACATGATCAAACCCAGAACTCATCGAGTGTTAATCACATGGTAATGTGAACTAGATTATTGACTCTAGTAAACTCTTTGGGTGTTAGTCACATGGGGATGTGACCTTGAGTGTTAATCACATAGCGATGTGAACTGGATTATTGACTCTAGTGCAAGTGGGAGACTGTTGGAAATATGCCCTAGAGGCAATAATAAATTAGTTATTATTATAATTCCTTGTTCATGATAATCGTTTATTATCCATGCTAGAATTGTATTGATAGGAAACTCAGATACATGTGTGGATACATAGACAACACCATGTCCCTAGTAAGCCTCTAGTTGACTAGCTCGTTGATCAATAGATGGTTACGGTTTCCTGACCATGGACATTGGATGTCATTGATAACGGGATCACATCATTAGAAGAATGATGTGATGGACAAGACCCAATCCTAAGCATAGCACAAGATCATGTAGTTCGCATGCTAAACCTTTTCTAATGTCAAGTATCATTTCCTTAGACCATGAGATTGTGCAACTCCTGGATACTATAGGAATACTTTGGGTGTGCCAAATGTCACAACGTAACTGGGTGGCTATAAAGGTGCACTACGGGTATCTCCGAAAGTGTCTGTTGGGTTGGCACGAATCGAGACTGGGATTTGTCACTCCGTGTGACGGAGAGGTATCTCTGGGCCCACTCGGTAGGTCATCATCATAATGTGCACAATGTGATCAAGGAGTTGATCACGGGATGATGTGTTACGGAACGAGTAAAGAGACTTGCCGGTAACGAGATTGAACAAGGTATAGGGATACCGACGATCGAATCTCGGGCAAGTATCGTACCGCTAGACAAAGGGAATTGTATACGGGATTGATTAAGTCCTTGACATCGTGGTTCATCCGATGAGATCATCGTGGAACATGTGGGAGCCAACATGGGTATCCAGATCCTGCTGTTGGTTATTGACCGGAGAGTTATCTCGGTCATGTCTGCATGGTTCCCGAACCCGTAGGGTCTACACACTTAAGGTTCGATGACGCTAGGGTTATAGGGAATAGATATACATGGTTACCGAATGTTGTTCGGAGTCCCGGATGAGATCCCGGACGTCACGAGGAGTTCCGGAATGGTCCGGAGGTAAAGATTTATATATGGGAAGTCCTGTTTTGGTCATCGGAAAAGTTTCGGGTTTTATTGGTAACGTACCGGGACCACTGGGAGGGTCCCGCGGGTCCACCAAGTGGGGCCACAAGCCCCGGAGGGCTGCATGGGCCAGGTGTGGGAGGGGACCAGCCCCAGGTGGGCTGGTGCGCCCCCCCACAAGGGCCCAAGGCGCCTAAGGGGAGGAGGGGGGGCAAACCCTAAGGGCAGATGGGCCTTAGGGCCCATGCCTGGTGCGCCTCCCTCTTCCCTCCACCTGGACGCCACCCAAATGGGATCTGGGGGCTGCCGCCACCCCTAGGGAGGGAACCCTAGGTGGGGGCGCAGCCCCTCCCCTCCCCCTATATATATACTTGAGGTTTGGGCTGCCCAAGACACACGAGTTCCTCTCCTTCTTGGCACAGCCCTACCCCTCTCCCTCCTCATCTCTTGCGGTGCTTGGAGAAGCCCTGCTGGAGTACCACGCTCCTCCACCACCACCACGCCGTTGTGCTGCTGCTGGATGGAGTCTTCCTCAACCACTCCCTCTCTCCTTGCTGGCTCAAGGCATGGGAGACGTCACCGGGCTGTACATGTGTTGAACGCGGAGGTGTCGTCTGTTCGGCACTAGGATCTTCGGTGATTTGGATCACGACGAGTACGACTCCTTCAACCCCGTTCTCTTGAATGCTTCCGCTTAGCGATCTACAAGGGTATGTAGATGCACTCTCCTTCCCCTCGTTGTTGGTTTCTCCATAGATAGATCTTGGTGACACGTAGGAAAATTTTGAATTTCTGCTACGTTCCCCAATAGGAGGGGCGGGAGCCCCTCTGAGACTGGATCTCTCCCTCTATTCTCTTCTGTTTCCCGCTCCCTAGATCTGGCCGAAACCCGTTTCTTAAATATCCGGAGATCCATAACTCTGATTGCGCTGAGATTTTAACATGATTTTTTTCTGGATATAAGCTTCCTTGCACCCGAATTAGAGTCCCAACCGATTCACGAGGTGAGCATAACCCACCACTGCGCGCCTGGGCCCTAGGACACGCCCTGGTGTCTTGTGCGGGTTGTGGGCCTCCTTTTGTGTTGATTCCACCTCCCAAAAATCACATATATTCCAAAATAATTCTCTATAAAATTTTGTTGCATTTGGACTTTGTTTGATATGGATATTCCGCGAAACAAAAGACATGCCACAAATACGAACTGGTACTTTAGTCCAATAAATCATATAAAATGTTGCCAAAAATATATGAAAGGTGTATAATATTGGCATGGAAAAATAAAAAATTATAGATACGATGGAGACGTATCACCCACCTCCCTAGGGCGCGCCTTGATACGTCCATTTTGCATCATTCTTTTATATTGATATTTATTGCATTATGGGCTGCTCTTACACATTATAGGACAGTACTTATGCCTTTTCTCTCTTATTTTACAAGGTTTATACAAAGAGGGAGAATGCCGGCAGCTGGAATTCTAGACCGGAAAGGAGCAATTCTGAGAGACCTATTTTGCACAACTCCAAAAGGCCTGAAAATTCACAGAGAATTATTTTGAAATATTAAAAAAATATTGGGCGAAGAAAGTACCAGAGAGGACCCACCAGGTAGCCACAAGGGTGGGGGCGCGCCCTACCCCCTGGGCACGCCCCTGCCTTGTGGGCCACATGGCAGGCCTCCGGTGCCCATCTTCTATTATATGATGTGTTTTGACCTAGAAAAAAGCAAGAGGAAGCTTTTGGGATGAAGCTCCGCCGTCTCGAGGCGGAACCTTGGTAGAACCAATCTAGGGCTCCGGTGTAGCTGTTCTGCCGGGGAAACTTCCCTCCCTGAGGGGGAGATCGAAGTCATTATCATCACCAATGATCCTCTCATCGAGAGGGGATCAATCTCCACCAAAATCTTCACTAGCACTAGCTCCTCTCAAACCCTAGTTCATCTCTTGTATCCGATCTTTGTCTCAAAACCTCAGATTCGTACCTGTGGGTTGCTAGTACTGTTGATTACTCCTTGTAGTTGATGCTAGTTGGTTTATTCGGTGGAAGATCATATATTCATATCCTTAATGTTACTCAATACCCCTATGATTATGAACATGAATATGCTTTGTGGGCAGTTACGTTTGTTCTTCAGGACATGGGAGAAGTCTTGTTATAAGTTATCATGTGAATTTGATATTCGTTCAATATTTTGATGAGATGTATGTTGTCTCTCCTCTAGTGGTGTTATGTGAACGTCGACTACGTGACACTTCACCATGATTTGGGCCTAGGTGAAGGCATTGGGAAGTAATAATTAGATGATGGGTTGCTAGAGTGACAGAAGCTTAAACCCTAGTTTATGCGTTGCTTCATAAGGGGCTGATTTGGATCCATATGTTTCATGCTATGGTTAGTTTATCTTAATTCTTCCTTCGTAGTTGTGGATGCTTGCGAGAGGGGTTAATCATAAGCGGGAGGCTTGTCCAAGTAAGGACAACACCGAAGCACCGGTCCACCCACATATCAAATTATCAAAGTAACGAACGTGAATCATATGAGCATGATCAAAACTAACTTGACAGTAATTCCCATGTGTCCTCAGGAGCGCTTTGCATTATATAAGAGTTCGTCCAGGCTTGTCCTTTGATACAAAAAGGATTGGGCCACCTTGCTTCACCTAGTTAATTTTGTTACTTGTTACCCATTACGAATTATCTTATCACACAACTATCTATTACCGATAATTTCAGTGCCTGCAAAGAATAACTTACTGAAAACCGCTTGTCATTTCCTTCTGCTCCTCGTTGGGTTCGACACTCTTACTTATCGAAAGGACTAGATAGATCCCATATACTTGTGGGTCATCAAGACTCTTTTTTGGCGCTGTTGTCGGGGAGTGGAGCGCCTTTGGTGAGTGGAATTTGGTAAGGAAACATTTATATTACATGCTGAAATTTACTGTCACTTGTCACTATGGAAAATAATACTTTGAGGGGCATGTTTGGGGTATCTTCACCCCAACCGGTAGAGCAAAGAGTTGCTCCTCAACCTACTGAACCTACTGAAAATATTTATTATGAAATTCCTTTGGGTATGATAGAGAAACTGCTAGCTAATCCTTATGTAGAAGATGGAACACTACATCCTGATATGCATCTAATCTATGTGGATGAAGTTTGTGGATTATTTAAGCTTGCAGGTTTGCCCGAGGATGATGTCAAGAAGAAGCCTTCCCTTTATCTTTGAAGGGAAAGGCATTGACATGGTATAGGCTATGTGATGATATTGGATCTTGGAACTACAACCGATTAAAATTGGAATTTCATCAGAAGTTTTATCCTATGCATCTGGTTCATCGTGATCGGAATTATGTTTATAACTTTTGGCCTCGTGAAGGAGAAAGTATCGCTCAAGCTTGGGGGAGGCTTAAGTCAATGTTATATTCATGCCCCAATCATGAGCCATCAATATTCAGGATTTTTATGCTCGGCTTTCTCGTAATGATCAATCCATGCTCAATACTTCTTGCACTGGTTCTTTTATGAAGAAGACTATTGAATTCAAATGGGATTTATTGGAAAGAATTAAACGCAACTCTGAAGATTGGGAACTCGAGAAGGTAACGAGTCAGGTATAAACCTTAAGTTTGATTGTGTTAAATCTTTCATGGATACTAATGCTTTTCGTGAATTTAGCACTAAATATGGACTTGACTCTGAGATAGTAGCTTCTTTTTGTGAATATTTTGCTACTCATGTTCATCTCCCTAAGGAGAAGTGGTTTAAATACCATCCTCACATTGAAGTAAAAGTAGTATAACCTACTATAGTTGAAGAAGAAATTGTTACTTATAATGTTGATCCTATTATTCCTACTGCTTATATTGAGAACCCACCTTTTCCTGTTAGGATAAAGGATCATGCTAAAGCTTCAGTTGTTGGAGATATGTCCTACAGGCAATCATGTATGATGATATTTCCTATGTATTTCTGAATAAAGATAGTCCTTGGACATTATCAATGATGTGTATCAGCAAGTACGTGACTTGTTTGTGGGACTATGCATTGTATGATGAACGTCCTAAAAGGTCCCTAGTCGAAAGGGTTGTGTGGACGCGCAGCCGACTAGACTAGCATATGACATGGTCGATGGATTGGTCTCACTAGCCATGGAGCATTGGATGCTAACTGGATAATATGGACTCGGAAGGATCTGGTCGGATTCGACGTAGTCGGATCCGAGTTGAGATAAGGTCCGAGTCAGACAAACCCAACTATGAGATGCAGCGATATGTCATCTATGAGTCTCTAGTACAGCATACGTTCTACGTCCTAAGACCTGAGTTGGCACATGTACTCGGGATGGTGATAGACTTGCTTTGGCCAACCAAACGCTGCTCCGTGACTGGGTAGTTACAAAGGTAGGTTTCAGGCTTGTCCAGACCCATGCTGTGAAGACATGGTCGAGCAAGATGGGATTTGCCCCTCCAATCAGGAGAGATATACTCTGGGCCCCTCGTGTGATCCGACCAAGATAAGCATGGCCATGTGATTAGGATTATGAGATAATCCGGTTTGTGGTCGATATCACTGGAACGAGAAAGAGGTCGGGCTAGCACAAGGATGACAAACTCGCCTTGAGCCCGACAATATATATCGTGTGGCAAAGGCAACAGATGTGTGATGTACAGGTTCGCCTAACCAGCTTCATCGGACACTTGGAGTCGGCACGCTTTGCTAGAGGCCGCTACCGACTAGTTGAGTCGGATGTGATATGACTCGCGAGCAAGTGAACGAGAACCTAAGGGGTCGCGCGCTTAAGGGAAGGAACCTATGAGGCCCGGTCCGACTCCATGAGTCAGAAGTGATCCTACTCGGACTCGGATCCAGGCCGAACAAATTTTGGGCTTTAGGGTCTGTGCGAGGCCCAAGTGTTGAGCCCGTGACGGACGCCTATATAAAGTGGGGGTGCGGCACACTCATGAGATTGATCGCTTCGGCGTTGTCACCAGGGTTTGCATGTGTTGCGAATAGCCACCTCCACTCGACCGCCGACTATGTGATCGGACCTAGCAGTCCGCCGCACGGTGTTCCTCCTGCGCACGTGGATACCGTTAGTGGCGGTGCACTTGCGCCGCTCTGACGAACCTGTATGTGGGAACCGACGACCGGCTGTTTGAGGGAGATCGGACGAGGAGGAGACGCGCTGCCCCAACTCTTCTTCCGCTACACGGCACTGCGCGTCTAGTGGTAACAATCTGTGATCCATCTCCCGTAGCATGTTCTTGGTTGTTCTGCGCATAGGAAAATTTTAATTTGCAGTTGACGCACCCTACCATAGAACCAAACATCAGCTGTGGTTTGTAAGAGTTATACTAGAACACCTACACCCCCTGAACAAATTAAAGTTGAACCTAGTATTGCTATGGTTAAAGATCTCTTGGTCGATAATATTGATGGGCATGTTATTTATTTCTGTGATGAAGCTGCTAGAATTGCTAGACCCGATATTAAAGATAAACATAGACCTATTGTTGGCATGCCTGTTGTTTCTGTTAAAATAGGAGATCATTGTTATCATGGCTTATGTGATGTGGGTGCTAGTGTGAGTGCAATTCCCTTTACTTTATATCAAGAAATTATGAATGATATTGCACATGCTGAGATAGAAGATGTTGATGTTACTATTAAGCTTGCCAATAGAGATAGCATATCACCAATTGGGATTGTTAGAGATGTTGAAGTCTTGTGTGGGAAAATAAAATACCCTACTGATTTTCTTGTTCTTGGTTCCCCACAAGATAATTTTTGTCCTATTATATTTGATAGACCTTTCTTGAACACTGTTAATGCTAAGATGGACTATGAGAAAGAAATTGTTACTGTAAGTTTTGGGGATATGTCTCATGATTTTAATTTCTATAAATTTCATAGACAACCCCATGATAAAGAATTCTCTAGCAAGGATGAGATTATTGGGCTTGCTTCTATTGTCATGCCTCCTACCGACCCTTTAGAACAATATTTGCTAGACCATGAAAATGATATGTTTATGAATGAAAGAAAGGAATTAGATGAAATATTATTTAACCAAATGCCTATTTTGAAACACAATTTGCCTGTTGAAAATCCTTGGAGATCCTCCTCCACCCAAGGGTGATCCCGTGTTTGAGCTTAAACAATTACCTGATACTTTAAAATATGCTTATCTTGATGAAAATAAGATATATCCTGTTATTTTTATTGCTAACCTTTCAGAGCATGAAGAAAATAAATTATTAAAAACTCTGAAGAATCACGGTGTCGCTATTGGATATACTCTTGATGATCTTAAGGGCATTAGTCCCACTCTATGTCAGCACAAGATAATATGGAGCCTGATGCTAAACTAGTTGTTGATCATCAATGACGGTTAAATCTTAAGATGAAAGAAGTGGTAAGAAATGAAATACTAAAGCTTCTGGAGGCATGTATAATTTATCCTATTGCTGATAGTAGATGGGTAAGTCTTGTTCATTGTGTCCCTAAGAAGGGAGGTATTACTGTTGTTCCTAATGATAAGAATGAATTGATCCCACAAAGAATTGTTACAGGTTATAGGATGGTAATTGATTTCCGCAAGTTAAACAAAGCTACTAGAAAAGATCATTACCTCTACCTTTTATTAATCAAATGCTAGAAAGACTGCCCAAACATACACATTTTTGCTTTCTAGATGGTTATTCTGTTTTTTCTCAAATACTTGTGTCAAAAGAGGACCAAGAAAAGACCACTTTTACTTGCCCTTTCGGTACTTTTTCTTATAGACGTATGCCTTTTGGTTTATGCAATGCACCTGCTACCTTCCAAAGATGTATGACCGCTATATTCTCTAACTTCTGTGAAAAGACTATTGAGGTTTTCATGGATGATTTCTCCGTTTACGGAACTTCTTTTGATGATTGCTTAAGCAACCTTGATCAAGTTTTGCAAAGATGTGAAGAAAATAATCTTGTTTTGAATTGGGAGAAGTGCCATGTTTACAACAATTTTATATGGTTTTGGTATGATTTGATTAGAACTAACCCGTACTAATGTTGTTTTCAGTAGAACTACTGTTGTGTCATTTTTGTGCAGAAATAGAAGTTCTCAGAATGGGCTGAGAATTTGCGGTGATTTTTTATGGACCAAAAGAGACCCCCCGAAGCACCGGAGCTGGGCTAGGAAGTGACCGAGGAGGCCACAAGCCTGGGGGGCGCGCCCACCTCCCTAGGGCGCGCCTCCCAAGCTTGTGGGTCCCTCGGGCAACCCCTTGACGTAAGACCGATGCCAAAAATTCCTATAAATACCTAAAACCCCAAAAATAACCCTAGAAGAGAAGTTCCGCCGCTGCAAGCCTTTGTAGCCACGAAAAACCAATCAGGACCCCGTTCCGGCACCCTGCCGGAGGGGGAAATCATCACCTGAAAGTGCAACTATCCCTGGGTGGTTTTGGTAATTCCTAACAACATATAGTTCATTGAGCTAATGCTATTTCAAGATAAACATTTCAAGAAATCTCAATGATTGGCATGGCATGGATGAGAAAAGTGGACCCCTCAAAATGCTAAGGACAAAGAATTGGCTCAAAGCTCAAAGCTCAGGACTCTAAATCTTTTCATTTTAAGTGATCACATTGAGTCCATAGGAAAAGCCAATACTATTAAGAGAGGATGAGGTGTTGCCTAATGGCTTGCTTGCTCAAAGTGCTTAGTGATATGCTCCAAAACCCTCAACTACTTTCTCACATCCACATATGTCCCAAACCAAAAGTCAAACTCGGCCCCATCGAAATTTTCTATCCGGCGCCACCGAGTTTAGTTGACATAGCCACTGCCAGAAACCCTAGTCTTTTCGGTCTCACCGATAGGGATCTTGGTCTCACCGAGATGGGATTGTAATCTCTTGTTTCCCTTCATAACATTTCGTTCAAACCGAGATGAGCGATCGGTCCCACCGAGATTGCAATGTAAACTCTCTGTTTCCCTTTCGTAACACTTCGGTCCAACCGAGATGAGCGAATCGGTCCCACCGTGTTTTCCTGACCAACTCTATGTTAGTCCATTACCAAAATCGGTCTCACCGGTTTTGTGTAATCGGTCTCACCAAGATTACGTTATGGCCTAACCCTAACAAAATCGGTCCCACCGAGTTAACATGTCGGTCCCACCGAGAATCCTAATGTTCACATTTTGAACTAAATCGGTCTGACCGAGTTTCATGATTCGGCCCCACCGAGTTTGGTGATTTGTGTGTAACAGTTAGATTTTGTGTGGAGGCTATTTATAACCCTCCATCCACTCTTCATTTAAGGAGAGAGCCATCAGAACATGCCTACACTTCCAACATACATTTTTTGAGAGAGAACCACCTACACTTGTGTTGAGGTCAAGATATTCCACTCCAACCACATAAATCTTGATCTCTAGCCTTCCCCAAGTTGCTTTCCACTCAAATCATCTTTCCACCAAATCCAAATCCTATGAGAGAGAGTTGAGTGTTGGGGAGACTATCATTTGAAGCACAAGAGCAAGGAGTTCATCATTAACACACCATTTATTACCTCTTGGAGAGTGGTGTCTCCTAGATTGGTTAGGTGTCACTTGGGAGCCTCCATCAAGATTGTGGAGTTGAACTAAGGAGTTTGTAAGGGCAAGGAGATCGCCTACTTCGTGAACATCTACCCGAGTGAGGCAAGTCCTTCGTGGGCGACGACCATGGTGGGATAGACAAGGTTGCTTCTTCATGGACCCTTCATGTGTGGAGCCCTCCGTGGACTCGCGCAACCGTTACCCTTCATGGGTTGAAGTCTCCATCAACATGGATGTACGATAGCACCACCTATCAGAACCATGCCAAAAATCTCTGTTTCTCCAATTGCGTTTGCACACTCCAAACTCCTCACTTTACCTTCATATGCAATTGTTCTACTTTCCGCTGATATACTCTTAGAATTGCATGTGTAGGTTGATTGCTTGACTTGTGCTAAGTTGCTAAAATCTGCCAAGAATTAAAATTGGGAAAAGGCTAGATTTTTATTTGGTCAAGTAGTCTAATCATCCCCCCCTCTAGACATACTTTCGATCCTACAAGTGGTATCAAAGCTTTGATCTCCATTTGCTTTGATTTCCATAGCTTTTTGCGGTCATAGCCTTGGTTTCACAACCTAGGAGAGTATGGCGTCTAGAGAGGGAAATTACCACCATAAGGTCCTTACTTTGATGGTACAAATTTTGCTATTTGGAAGCATAAGATGAAAATCCATATTCTTGGATATAACCCCGCCGTTTGGGCTATTGTGTGTATTGGCTTGCAAGGTGAATTCTTCGATGGGAGAGAACCAAACCGTGGAGCTACCATGGAAGAGTTGAAGATGCTACAATACAATGCTCAAGCTTGTGATATTCTCTTCAACGGATTATGCCCCGAAGAATTCAACAAAATCAGCCATCTTGAGAATGCAAAGGAAATTTGGGATACTTTGATTGATATGCATGAAGGTACCGAATCTGTCAAGGAATCCAAATTGGACGTGCTTCAAAGTCAGCTTGACAAGTTCAAAATGAAGGATGGTGAAGGCGTCGCTGAAATGTACTCTAGGCTTGCTCTCATCACAAATGAGATTGCCAGCTTAGGAAGTGAAGAGATGACCGATAGATTCATCATCAAGAAGATCCTAAGAGCCTTGGATGGAAAATATGATACCGTGTGCACATTGATCCAAATGATGCCCAATTACAAAGATCTCAAGCAAACGAAAGTTATTGGAAGAATTGTTGCTCATGAGATGTCACTCAAGGATAAGGAAGAGCTTCACAACAAGTCAAGTGGTGCTTACAAAGCCTCGTGTGATGCTCCCACGTCATCAAGTGAGAAGCAAACCTTCAATGAAGAATTGAGTCTAATGGTGAAGAACTTCAACAAGTTCTACAAGAGTAGAAGCAAGAAAAGAAGTTTCAAGTCAAGGTCCCACAATGAAAAAAGATCTTCTAGTCGTGAGCGCAATTGCTACAATTGTGGAAGACCCGGACACTATTCCAATGAGTGTACGGCTCCCTACAAAAGAAGAGAAGATTCTCCCTACAAAATAAGAAGTAGAAGAGAAGAATCACCATCACGAGAAAGAAGGAGTAGAGATGATCGTTATGAACGAAGACCCTCTCGGAGAAGCAAGGACATGGAAAGGAAGGACAAGTCATCAAGCTCATGTCGGTGAATGGGTATCCGGTTCCGACTCCGACAATCACTCCGAAAGAAGTTATCACTCCGACTCCGAATATACTCAAGATGAAGGTGTTGCCGGACTAGCACTTGTGACAACCAACTCCTTCAACATATTTGACTCACCAAATGAAGGAATTGGGAGATGATTCATGGCTAAAGGTCCAAAGGTAACACACCCCGAGTATGTTGATTTCAATAGTGATGAAGATGATTTGCTAGGAGATGATGATTTACTTGTTGACAACTCTAGTTATGAAAACTATGATGTGCTTTCTATTAATCATGATAATCAAGATAAAATGAATGACGATGATACGAAGGAGATTGAGCGTCTAACTAAAGAGCTAAACACTCTTAAGTTAGCTCATGAAACTACCTTGGAAGATCATCGAGAACTTTTAAAGACTCATGACAAGCTACGCTTTGAAAAGCTCAACCTTGAGCAAGAACATGAGTTTTTAAAGGCAATCAATGATGATCTTCACAAGAAAAGTTCTTCTTACATTGCCAAGCGTTTACTCTTGTCTACTTACATGCCACAAGTTAAATCTAGTAACAAGAACAAGAAAGATTCTTCATCTAATAGTAACAACAATCATGCTAAATCCAATGTTGTTGCTTCTAGTAGCTCTCTTGATTCCACTAATGATTCTCTTATCCAAGTTACACTTGAGCAAGAAAATAGCTTATTTAAGGGAATTATAGAGAAAGGTGTTTACAAGAGCCTTGCCAGAAGTAAGCAATTTGAGGAAATTGCACGCAAGCAAGGAAGACACCGAAAGAATCAAGGTGTTGGTTTTGAACGAAAGTTCAATGCCAATGGAGTTGAGTGGGAAGAAGATCAATACCCCAAGACGAAGTTTGTTCCTCAACAAGAGAAGTATGATCCTACTTCTTTCAAAGGAACACAATCTCAAGATGATCTTCCACCACAAGACCACAAGCAAAAAGGCGAGGACAAGCTTCAAGAGGAGATTGATGCATTTGAAGAAGCACCCAAAGCCTTGGTCAAGTGGGTTCCCAAGACCACATCAAGTTCTACTCCATCAAGTATGGCTACAACTCCAAGAATTCCCATCAAGATGGTGTGGATCCCGAAGAAGAACTAGAGAATTCTTGAGGGTGACTCCGCCAACATACTTCACTCATATCATTTTGGCGAGGACAAGTGCAAACAACTTCCATATCTTGCACTAGTTCAAGGAGTCACAAACCCTCTTGTTGGTAAGACAAGGGACACGGTAACGTAATGCTTCCATGGACATCATCTTGTGTTCACATCACTCTGTGTCTATGGATATCCTTGTTTGTTCCTTGCGGGACTAACCCATGTAGGTATTGAAAGCGCAACTCACTCCAAAGGATTGCTCCGAGCGATCTACATAAACATTGAGCATCCACATCTTCAACACCTACATGAAGTCATCATCGACAAAACCCAAGGTTAGTTGATCCCTCTTATGGGGGATATCACATCTAGGGGGAGCTTTACTCTAATCAATTGAGTTAAAGCAACTCTAATGGTGTGAACACAACAATGCTTTATGTAAAAGTGGCATCCCCACTTGCGCTTAAACGATGAGTATGACCTACGATCAAATGTTCTCATTTGACTCCTAAGTCAATATACTCATATATAGATGACCTAGTCATCGCCAATTGCTTGATAGATGCTAGAGTGCTTGTGCATGCTTTGTCACATATTTCTTTTGCCATCTTATTGTGTGAGCATGTTGGTTGCATACTTTACCCATTCGAGGACATCCATTTGTTGCTTTGATTGTTTGGCCTTTTTCTCTTTTGCCAAATGGATGGACAAGAATGCCTAAGAACTCCCTCTAGCTATCTATGCTTTTCTCGTCTCAAAGTCTATTCATGCTACATCACAAAGTTTGAACAAGTCAGATTCGAACCACTCTGTGTGAGGAGCACTCGGAGTTCCCGATTCGTCATAGACTTAAACTTCCAAAACCTCTTTGTGTATCTCGGTCTGACCGATTCATCCTTTTCGGTCCTATCGAGATCACTTAGTTGATCTAGGTTTTCAATCTCGATGCAACCGATTAGAATCTTTCGGTCACATCGAGTTGCAGCAACTGCCTGCAGTTTTGCATCTCAATACCACCGAGTTGTTCCACTCGGTCACGCTGACAGGGTCAGGTTATATATACCAACGGGCTAAATTTTGGAAATTTTTCCGAAGCCCCTTCGCCCGCGCATAACCTACTCTGCCACTTCGGGTCGCTGGATCATCCTATCATCGCCAGCGACCTCCCGCCGCTGGTCTCCGCCGCCCTCAACGGATATCTGGCCCGCCGTTGCCGCCATAGCAAGTTCACCACCGAACTAGGGTACGAACTTGATCTTTGTGCTAATCCATAACTCTGATTCTTAGCACATTGCTTTGCCATGATTCTTGCCACGAATGAAATCATCCTGTCCAGTGAAAACGTCTCGTAGATTGGTTTTGATTTGAAAATTTAGGGTTAGGTCTCCGCTGAATTCATCTCGGACCGACCGAGTTGTAGAAATCGGTCTCACCGATTTGGCTTAGGCCATTGCACACGCGTTTTCGGTTTGACCAAAAATTACAAATCAGTGTGACCGAGTTCAATTCTCTGTGAAACCCTAGCAGTCTTGGTGCCACCGAACTGTGACCCGGTCTGACATAGTTCACTAGTTTAGGTTCCAAAAACTGCTTCGGTATCACCGAGTTTACAAATCAGCAGATCCGAAATGCTTTCTGTGAAGAACTAAAACTAAGTTTTTGAGTCAATTGTTTTGCAAAACTCCTGTACTTTGTGATGCTCATCTACTCTACCTCATCTATAATCTATTCACATGGTCTACTGACAGTTTACCTGCACGATGTCTGACCAAAGTGATAGCCAGAACAAGTCTGAGGAGTAGGTTCAACTGAGTGAGGGCACTAGTCCCTCCAGTTCATCTGATGATGGAAGCAGGAGCACACCAAGTAACTTGCCAAAGGCAGCCACCAGAACAAGAAAAAAGAAGACCTCAGATTCTGAGGATGAGGATTATGTGGCTGTTGAGGAAGAAGTCAGCTCCAAGAAAAAGGTGCTGAAAAAGGAGTATGGCTCAGCTTCTACAGTCAAGCCAGGGATGCATAAGAAGGCACCAGCAAAGAGAGTCCCCATGTCTAAGGCCAGAGCATCCACTGCTGAAACCTCCAAGCCATCTGAAGAGGCAGTTGGAGAAGGCAAGAAAAGGAAGAAAAGGGTCAAGAAGACCACTGCCAGAGTGCTTGGCAGATCATCAATTATGTGAGATGATGATGAAGAATAAGAGGATGCTGCACCAGCACCCAAAGCTCAAAAGATCATGGGAGATGCAATCAGATCAGGGGCTGCTCCATCTAAGCCCAAAGCTACTCTCAAGGCAGCTGCTCCAGCTCAGAAGCCCAAGAGAAGCACTAGAAACATTTCTGTTGAGGAAAATAACAAGGCCCCAGTGCCTGAAGCTGCTGAAGAAGATGAAACTCAAGTGCTAAGGAAGCTGAAATCCAAGATCCCTGACCACAATGATGCACATCTAGTTGTAGAAAACATGAAAATCAGGAAGGATGCAGGATTGAGACTATGGAGAGAGTCTGATCCATATGCTATTAGGAGAAGAACTGTTGTGGACTATAGGTTTCACACTAAGGAGCAACAGGACTTCTATGAGACAGTGTTGCTTGACAAGAAGCCCATTGTGTGTGACATGAAATGGGTAGACTGGGAGTACATCCAGAAGAATGAAGATCACTATCCTGGAGTGTATGACATTTTTAAGGCATGTGGAGTTGATGAATTCGTTGCACAAAAGCTCACCAAGTGGAATGATGAGCTGATCATGCAGTTCTACTCCACTGCCCATTTCTATCCAGATGGGAAGATCGTTTGGATGTCTGAGGGTACCAGGTACCAGTCGTCTGTTGATGAATGGGCTCAGTTGATCAATGCCCCAAAAGAAAGTGAGGATGACTTGGATGTATATGCTGAGAAGAAAAAATACCACAACATAATGGCCAACATGTATAAAGAGATCCCAGATGCTGCTTTGTATACACACAAGTTTGGATCTATCCACTACTTGTTGTCTGGTCTGCCTACCATAAACTGGATTCTGAGGCACACACTGCTACCCAAGTCAGGTAATCACAAGATGATCAAAGGACATGCTATAAACTTGTTGCACATATTTGATGTCCCACGGAAGTTCAAGGTCATGAGTTTGATTGTTGAGACAATCAAGAGGACTGCTGCTGACCAGAAAAGAAGTTGTGGGTATGCCCCACAAATTCAGGAGCTCATCAACTCAAAGATGGGCACATGCACATATCTTTTGGATAAGGAGCACCTGCCCATATACCCTCATTTTGAAGACAACACCGTGGTGATGGATGAAAATGAACCATCTTTAGCTCAAGCACATGAGAAGAGAGAGAAGGCAAGGGCAGAGAAAGCTGCAAGGATGCCAACTGCTGAAGAGGCATCTCAGGCCTTCTTGAAGACCAAGCAAGATCAGCTTGAATATCTGATTCAAGCTACACTGAGGATTGAGAAGGGCTTGGTCACCCTGACTCAGAACCAGGAGAGCTTGGAGAGGATTGTTGAGCAGAAGTTCTATGATCTGGATGTCAAGGTAACTGAGATCCAAACTGTAGTTGAGCAGCTACAGGAGGAAGCAGAGGAGAAGAAGGGCAAGTCCACTACTGATGCTTTCAAGAGAGTGCCACGAGGTCTAAGGTCTGCTGCAGTGTCTGTGACAGATACTCGAGCTTCGGTGTCAGCACCCGCAGCCACAGCTCCAGTGCCACCTCCAGCACCCACTCCATCATCTCCAACTACTTCATCGGAAGCCTTCGTCCTTGGAGTTCTCTCTGCACCACCTCCCGAAGATCAAGCCTGAGAGTTGTTTAGCACTATGCATTTCTGAACTTTTTGGTAACTTGTTGCCAAAGGGGGAGAAAAATGTATAGATCATAGGCTTCGAGAGTGTGTTGTTCTTTTTATCTCTCTTGCTATTTTTGGTTGAACTTCTTTATTGAGTGCTTGTGTGAGATACTTTATGTCCTTGTGAGATACTTGTTGATCATGTGGTTGATCATATGCTACATTAATGTTTGGTTGAACGATGCTATTCTTTACATTCCCTATATGATCATTCACTTGCTTGGTGATGAGTGCATGCTTTTAATCTCTATTATTTTGAGCGCTCCACCAAGATGTATGTGACATGAAAGAGTAACCCATGATCCTAATCGATTATGCATTTACATTCAAAAACAAATTTTAAATAATGCACAAATTTAGGGGGAGCTCTTGCTTATCACATACTTCTTAAAGCGACGATGTCTTTTCAATCTTATTTATCATTTGTCGAAGCTTTGATCTATATGTTGTCATCAATTACCAAAAAGGGGGAGATTGAAAGTGCAACTATCCCTGGGTGGTTTTGGTAATTCCTAACAACATATAGTTCATTGAGCTAATGCTATTTTAAGATAAACATTTCAGGAAAGCTCAATGATTGGCATGGCATGGATGAGAAAAGTGGACCCCTCAAAATGCTAAGGACAAAGAATTGGCTCAAAGCTCAAAGCTCAGGACTCTACATCTTTTCATTTTAAGTGACCAAGATCATATTGAGTCCATAGGAAAAGCCAATACTATTAAGAGGGGATGAGGTGTTGCCTAATAGCTTGCTTGCTCAAAGTGCTTAGTGATATGCTCCAAAACCCTCAACTACTTTCTCACACCCACATATGTCCCAAACCAAAAGTCAAACTCGACCCCACAGAAATTTTCTATCCGGTGCCACCGAGTTCAGTTGACATAGCCACGAAACCCTAGTCTTTTCGGTCTCACCAATAAGGATCTCGGTCTCACCGAGATGGGATTGTAATCTCTATGTTTCCCTTCGTAACATTTCGTTCAAATCGAGATGAGCGATCGGTCCCACCGAGATTGCAATGTAATCTCTCTATTTCCCTTTCGTAACACTTCGGTCCAACCGAGATGAGCGAATCGATCCCACCGAGTTTGCCTGACCAACTCTCTGTTAGTCCATTACCAAAATCGGTCTCACCGAGTTTGTGTAATCGGTCTCACTGAGATTACGTTATGCCCTAACCCTAACGAAATCGGTCCCACCGAGTTGACATGTCGGTCCCACTGAGAATCCTAACGTTTACATTTTGAACTAAACCGGTCTGACCGAGTTTCATAATTCGGTCCCACTGAGTTTGATGATTTGTGTGTAACAGTTAGATTTTGTGTGGAGGCTATTTATACCCCTCCACCCACTTTTCATTTAAGGAGAGAGCCATCAGAACATGCCTACACTTCCAACATACATTTTTTGGGAGAGAACCACCTACACTTGTGTTGAGGTCAAGATATTCCACTCCAACCACATAAATCTTGATCTCTAGCCTTTCCAAGTTGCTTTCCATTCAAATCATCTTTCCACCCAATCCAAATCCTATGAGAGAGAGTTGAGTGTTGGGGAGACTATCATTTGAAGCACAAGAGCAAGGAGTTCATCATCAACACACCATTTGTTACCTCTTGGAGAGTGGTGTCTCCTAGATTGGTTAGGTGTCACTTGGGAGCCTCCGTCAAGATTGTGGAATTGAACCAAGGAGTTTGTAAGGGCAAGAAGATTGCCTACTTCGTGAAGATCTACCCGAGTGAGGCAAGTCCTTCATGGGCGACGACCATGGTGGGATAGACAAGGTTGCTTCTTCGTGGACCCTTCATGGGTGGAGCCCTCTGTGGACTCGCGCAACCGTTACCCTTCGTGGGTTGAAGTCTCCATCAACGTGGATGTACGATAGCATCACATATCGGAACCACGCCAAAAATCTCCGTGTCTCTAATTGCGTTTGCACACTCCAAACTCCTCACTTTACCTTCATATGCAATTGTTTTACTTTCCGCTGCTATACTCTTGGAATCGCATGTGTAGGTTGATTGCTTGACTTGTGCTAAGTTGCTAAAATCTGCCAAGAATTAAAATTGAGAAAATGCTAGATTTTTATTTGGTCAAGTAGTCTAACCACCCCCTCTAGACATACTTTCGATCCTATATCACCGGAGGCCATCTTCATCATCCCGGCGGCCACCATGATGAGGAGGGAGTAGTTCACCTCGAGGCTAAGGGTATGTACTAGTAGCTATATGTTTGATCTCCCTCTCTCATGTTCTCGATTTGGCACGATATTGATGTACCACGAGTTTTGTTAATATATTTGGATCTTATGGTGGTCTTCCCTCTCTACCTTCTTGTGATGAATTGAGTCTTGTTCTTTGAGGTTTCATTACGGTCTCCAATAGAAACTTTGGAGTGATTCTTTGTTGCATATTGATGGATTGCCATATGATTTAATTATGTTAGCATTGTTGAGAGATTTCGCACTAGTGAAAGTATGAACCCTAGGCCTTATTTTTAACCATTGCAATACCTGTTTTGCTCACTTTTGTTACTTGCTACCTTGCTGTTTTTATATTTTCATATTACAAAAATCCATATCTACTATCCATGTTACACTTGTATCACCATCTCTTCGCTGAACTAGTACACCTATACAATTTACCATTGTATTGGTTGTGATGAGGACACAAATTCTTTGTTATTTGGTTGCAGGGTTGTTTGAGAGAGACCATCTTTATCCTATGCTTCTCACTGATTGATAAATCTTAAGTCATTCACTTGAGGGAAAATTGCTACTTCCTATAAACACTATGATTGGAGGCCCAATACGAGTCTACAAGAATAAATTGAGTAGTAGACATCAGGTAGCTTCGCCACTAAATCCCTGTACCAGGTCATCACGACCACACCCGGACCTAAGCCTCTCGTGGTGATTTGGTTGATCGGACTTCCGCTGAAGATTCAGATCTTCCTGTGGCAATGGATCCGAGGCCGGGTCCCTTCTGGTGTGGAGGTGCTCAAACGGAACGACCCGGGAGATGGGATGTGCCCGCTCTGTGGGACGGAAACCACATCTTCTCCCGCGTGTACATTCAATTCCTATGGAGTTGCCTACGTGAAGCGGTGGGTGGTAGTTGGTGCCACAACAACTTCCCCAACCTCTTCGTTGAACTCCAGTCTTCACCGCCAGCTGTACGCCACACTAGGTGCCTGACTATTAGGATTCTAGCCTGGACGCTTTGGGCGGTTCGAAATAAGTTTGTGATCCATCGTGTGCCTTTGTGACGTGCTACTGACGCTGTGTTTAAAATGTGTGGATATATGCAGCTTTGGCGGCCGCTTAGCCGCCCCCAAGACCGAGACGCCATCAACACCATCATTGCTGATCTTCGCGTGATGGCTCTATGCTTGGCGCCGCCACTATCTCCTTCATCATCAGAGTCGGATTAGATCTTCACTTACTGTGCCGCTACGTATATTTTATTTCTTTGGGCTTGTTGAGTTATGCCCTCATCAGAATCTATTTGTACCTTGTGTTATGCTATCTCGTGTGTGGCGTGTGTGTACGCGTGCCCCTGAGTCGACCGTGTGTGTATGCGTGTATTTGCAATGTGATCTTTGTTGAACCTACATGGCTTGAGTGGTTTGCTTTAAAGTGAGACGAAAGCTTTTTTTTAATGTCAGAGCCCTCGCTCATGTCACCAATGACCAATCCCTGCGTTTCAAAAGGAAAAAAAAGACCAATCCCTGCGGGCTCTCTCTCTCTCTTATTGCGAAAGCCCTGCTCTCTCCTTGTCGGCGCCGGCGACGAGGGGAGCTCTTTCTCAGCGTGCGCAACATCGACGGTCGGAGAGGTGAGAAGAAGTACCGCCGATGCGGTTGCTGTATGTGCTGTAGATTAGTGCTTTCTATATGTTTTGGGTGTTGTTGTCTGGATCGTAGCTGTCAATCCAAGTCGCAGCGGCAGCTAGCGATTCTGCTGTTTCTTGCCCCTAATCTTCTGGTGTACCTGTAGATTCGTTTTTCCAGCAGTGGGACTCCAAGTCATGTGTGCTGGGGACTGGGGGGTAAATTCCCTCTTGAGGAACTTAAGCAGATGAAATGGTGAACTGAGGGATAAGCTATGGGCAGCTGCAAATTTTTTGTATTTGATTTGACTGTCTAATGGTAGAAAACAATACATTGAAGGATTCGAAACTCCTATTTTCTTTCTCAGAAATGACCTAGAGCCTTCTGGTACTAACTAGCAGTGGAGTACTAAGCTTTGCATTATGTACCAATTCCTTTATTGAGCTTTCAGATTGATTGAAAATTGATGCTGTTGACTTTGCATCAAGTATAGTATGAGTATCTGCCCTGGGTGTTTTTACTGTTGGCCACTGGCTGCTCTGAAGGTTTTCCATGCTAATCAGATCTTGCGACCTGTTTGTACTTGTGATTTCCTCTTTGTTCATAATTATTATAAATCACAGGTGAATTTGAATGCTATGGTGAATATCTGCAGTTCTGCCAGGCCAGCATTTTGCTCCACTTGAAACAATATGAAACTGGTGTCCTTTGTTAATTTTTATTTGTTAAACATAGAAGAAGAATGAGAAGAAATATAACTTCTAAACTCTACCTCCACATCTAAGCTTTCATCTAGTTCTGAATGTTGTGGAGGAACACAGATTAATGATGGTTGTGTCTAGGTGGTCCAAGCACTAGATTCACTCAATCAGAAGAAAATACATGCTTATCAGTTGCAAGATAAGATACTACTTTCAGCAAAGTAGACGGCTATAGAAATCTGAAGTGCCAGTCACTTACCACCTCCCTTTATTTACCTTATCACAGTGCTAACTTTCCTATTTGTTAAATGGGTGATCTGCAACTTCCTGCTCATCTTATGCGCCAGTCCCTTACCACCTCCCATTATTTACCTGGCCACAGTGCTAACTTTCCTATTTGTTAAATGGGTAATCTGCGACTTCCTGCTAATCTTATGTGTCGAATACAATCTAGCATTCTTTTGTTCTATCAAAGTCTAGTGCTCAACCTTTTTAAGAGAATTGAAGTGATAGACCACTCACTCTGCACTAAGTCTGTCAATTCCACTCAGATCAAATATGCATACAGATGTCTGTACAGCAGCCTCAATTTGTATATTAAAAATATATGTTTTCAGGGTCCGTGTGTTTATTGGAGAAATACTTGTTCTCTTTGACGTTCCTTAGGTTTCAGAAGCCATTTTATCAAGAGCTTTCAATCTCAACATCCTGTAGAAGGAAATGAGAATGTAATAGCAAGAACGGTTTGAAGAAATAATGCTGATTCTGTACCCATTTTCCTCTTCTTTTGTTTGCTCCTTGAGATACGACCATAGAATCTCATGGCACTGTTTGTAGCTTTAGAATCAGGTGGGGGGAGATATTATAATTCCGATAGTGCAATGGTGTACAATGTACATTCGTGTCAATCTAACATTTTCACCAAAATATCATTGGAGATTGACTGCTGTATCATGCATATAAGTTGCTCTTGTATTCCATTCTGTGAAGGGCAAGAGACATAAGCTATTTTACACACTACATAGGCACACACATCATAAGCAGACCTGAAAATCTACAATGTTACAGTAGATTTGTAAATATTTAGATCACCCTCCATACTAATGCAAACATAGCTACTGGCAATTCCGGCAAGCATATATATGTATATGCAGACATAGCTACATAGGTAGTGGAAATCTGTTAAGCATATATATGTATCTTAGTAACCTGACCTCGATCCTGACAGCTTGAACCTTCAATAGCAGGAACGTTCTCCATTACCATAACCAAATTGTGGAGCTAACATCTTGAGATCACCATTGTCCATCTTCCAGACTACCTCAGGAGGGCAGTAGCGATCTCCCATAGGAGATGGCAGCAGAGGACATGGGAGATTGCTGCATGCTTTATCATCAATAGGCAGCATGGCCGGTGCCTCGATCTCCTTCCATATCTGGTCCATAGAATATCCATCCATGACACTCTGGTTGCTCTTAAGTACACTTGAGAAGCAGGTTGTGCCATTATGAGTGCTGCCTCCATCCATCCTGATTATTGGTGCAGTTTCAAGGAGGCAGGATTGGTATGTAAATGATGATGAGGAGGAAGAAGGTGACATGTCTATCTTCCTCTCTTGTGCTTTCTTCCTCATGTGTGTCCTCCAGTAGTTCTTAATCTCATTGTCCGTACGCCCTGGCAGTCTGCGTGCTATTCTAGACCACCTATACATAGAGAGGGTGTTAGTGCGTTTCATCTGTTGTAGATGAAAAAAAGCTGCTTTAGTAAGGTCTTCTTTTGTATCAAACCTGTTACCCCATCGAGCATGGAGCTCAATAATAAGGTGTTCCTCTTGTGGTGACATGCACCCATGCTTGAGGCCAGGGTGGAGGTAGTTGACCCACCGGAGGCGGCAGCTTTTGCCTGTCCTGTTAAGGCCTACATGGCCATAGATAAGGTGATGTATGAAAATAGTTGGTTAGAGACAATGATATTTGCATGCTGTTTGCATCTTTGTGCCAAGGATTGCAAAAATGGCTACCTAATTTGCAGGTCTCCCACCCCTCAAACCTGAGACTTTGGCAACGAAATCCCAGCGGCGGTCACCGAACAGGCGGACAGTGCATACCAGTTGCAGGTCTTCCTGCTCTGTCCATGGCCCCTTGCGCATCTCATCTTGCACTGTCACCATCTCTAACGTTGTTCGCTTCTACCTTGGATGGGCTGGGAGCCAGCCTTGTTGCTCTTCCTCCTCTGTGTGCTTGTGGGCTCCAGTTTCAGGCTTAGATCCTTGATGAACTCCAGCCTGATGGGAAGAAGGTTGGTAGTAGTGAGAGGAAGCCACTTTGTCTTAGTTGTGCACTGGTTTGATGGCTCTTGCTTCTCATTTATAGGCAGGACAAGAAGGCTCTCGTGAGGCCTCTTTACGTGGTGGGTCTGATTTAGAGAATCATCGATGAGGTTGTCCTCAGATTAAAATTGCCTTCTCATGCCTCTTGCTCTGTGTTACAAATTTTAGAAGGGTATAGTATTACATATACTGGATTTGGACTGCATCTAACTCTTGTTCTTGCCGGTTTACTCTGTGAGTTGACTTAACTCCTTTTGATTAATAGCACACTCATGTTCCCCAAAAAAGTGGAGTAATATGTGCATGTAGGTTTTGGTTAATTATTTTCTGTGTGGGCATATTTTATGGAAATTACTTTTGAAGTGAAGGCAAACACATGCAATTTTGTTAACTGAAATGCAAAATAAATGAAGCAAACAATAAAACGTGGTGTATTTTCATAACTGTTTGTTGAATAAGTGTATGCTTATTTCCTTTTTACTTGATTTGAAATATTTTAGTAGTCATTTTCTCATGGATAGATATCTGTACTTCATTTAAATAATTAGTCCAAAGGCATGACGAGCAGGTATTGTTACGTTTCTCAAAAATAGAAAGAGAAAACATAATTATTCTGGGTTCCATTTTCTATAATTCCATACAATAATTTCATGATCTAAGCTTTAGCATCAATTTCTTTGACAAAACAAACGGCAAGTTTTAAGTCTGAACTGGACTGTTGCCGGTGCATGTTTCTTACATGAACTTTCTTGGGAACATATAATCTTGTACATGCAGATACTGCAGTTTACGCATGCTGATAAGGCCCATTTCAATCTTTTTGTTTCTACATGGTTCTCGTGCATTTACAAATGGATCTTTAGAGATCTTTATGAATCAGAAAAACCCCGATACTGTGTATTTTTTATGGAAGATCCAAAAGTATGTTCTTATTTTGGTTATTTCTTACTACTCCCTCCGTTCCAAATTACTTGTCGCAGAAATGGATGTATCTAGAACTAAATTACATCTAGATACATCCATACCTGCGACAAGTAATTCGGAACGGAGGGAGTAGATAATAAGCTATGAAGCATGCCTGTTGAGAATTGTTTTGCCGCTACTTGCTTTAGGGACATATATTCGTAGACTCACAAGCCACATATGCTAGTCCACGATCTTTACGCAAATCAGGCCACATATGTAGGTTGACATAATCTTCTCTCAATTCTTCTGTATTTTATTTCTCCTGGATGTGAAAAGCATGTTTCCTTTCTGTCAGCCATTATCATTGGCACAGGGGACTTTATCTTTTCCTTTCTTTTCAGCCATTATCCCACGCATAGCAAAATATCTCAGACTATACACAACTCCAATACAAAGTGTATGCGATTGCACGACCTGCCACTCATACGCCATAAGAGCAAGCTTTTGTACATCTATATCGACTACTAGGGTGTGCTTTGTACTGGATATGCACTATACTGATGCTGTTTCCCTTTTCACTAAATGCTTGGGTATTTCTTTTGGCGGATTTGGTTCATGTAGGTCATACAACATAAGCCATCTGTGCTATATCCAGACACCCTTGTTGATTGAATCTGACCAAAATGTAACTAGATACTGGATCTTGTGTAAGATCCCAATTTCTACTCATTTGCTGACTTCTGTATACTACATCCGCCTTCGTGGAGACAGTAGCTAAGAAAAGTCAAGGCAGGTATGTGGACAGTAGGGTCCTGAGCAGTATTTTATCCTCATGGCCTAACTTCTCCATTGCTATGGAATTAGTTGCTTTTTGTATGTTTCTGGAGGATCCCTCAGCACAAAAAGATAAATACAATTTTTCCATGACCAGGAGCAAGCCAGGAAGGCATGGAAGCAGCACTGATGTGGAGGCCACCAACCTGCCAATCTTGCAGTCCACTTTGTGGCCTCTCTACACCTTTTTTATCTTGGGCATCTTTACTTCTGAAGGCCCCCCCATACACTGCAGTTGTTTTCGCATCCGAGCTCTTCTCGCTTGCTTCTTTATTGGAACACTGATCGGTCATCATCCGTGTGGTGACAATTAGTTCCTGTTCCTATACCCATTGAATGCATCACAAGTCAGGTCCTTTTCTCATATATGTGTATCTCAAAATCCTTTCAATTATTTTTTATGCTCCTTGGCCTTTGGGAAGAAGGCTAAAATATTTTCTGAAAATAAAGGCTTGGGATCACATTATGTTTCTTCTCTCCTTTTTGTTTCTTTTATACATTTTGGCTATAACCTAGAAGTTCACCCTACATATTTTGTTTTTCAAGAAAAAGCCTTGAAATGGCTGGGAAGAAGTGTGTGTTCTTTTCTTTGCTCTGCACAAGTTTTCCATCAATTCTTGTGTTTTTCGGTGTCAACCTGAACCATGTGGCACTACTGCAGTCTAACAAAAGAAAAGAAAAAATAAGTCTTACTGCTACGCTTAACAAATAATTGGTAAAATGAAAATAATGGTTTTGTATATAGCTCATGACTCGGTATGTGAATTCTTGCAGGATGGTGAGATTGATCAGGAAGTGGGTAGCAGGGGTTATTGCCTTTGGTAGGATAAGATGGTGAAATGTTATTAGATTGGGATATTCTTGCTTTCGATTGAGCAGATTGATTTTTGGTTAGTTTTAATTCTCCATTTCTTGTGGTGCACATCAGTTGCCGGGAGGACTCTCTTGCTATGATGATGGTGACCACCGCAAACCACTGAGTCGACGGATCGTCAAGTTCGTTTCAAAGATTATTATGGTGACAAGCAATGTAAGTATTCAGAGCTTTTACACCTGGAGTGATTATCTGTGAAATGGTAGAAAAACCTCGGCTTCCGACTGATGATGTGAGCCTGTGGTGCTCTAATCTCGGTTATGATGTGGATGCCCGTGGCCACGGGGGGTGATAAGAAACACTGAATTTCCACTCTTTTTATCCTGATTTCGCATGTGGGGGTGACGACTGACGGCGACGGTGACTGCAAAATGCAGAGGGAACCAAAGGCCACCACCCAATTCCGTGTGATTTGGTGTCACCCCGCTCAAAGTTGGAGCAAAAGCAGCGTCCACTGGATGTTGGAAAATTAAGGATATATGCTTTTTGGCCTGTGCCGTGAGGTTTAATAACACATGATGGGATTATGGATTGACGCGACCGGGGGGCACCTGTCATGTCATAGGGCTTAGTGGATGTCATCGTATCGTCGACGTACGCCACCATTAGCGGGAAGGGAGAAGATTGCCTTGTGGCCATGATCTTGACATGTGGATCGATACTACCGGTACCAGTACCAGAGAACAGTAAGCAGTCGGTCCAGATGGTCATTTGGCCCGCAAAATATGTGCCATCAGCAAGCCCATGCTATAGTTCTTTTTTTATGGTGAACAGTGGAGGAGCATGTGCCCCAGAGTTACTGTACTTATCACCGACCAGATGCCAGCATTGTTGTTTTTTCTTTTTACTCTTCTTATAAATCAAATTTCTATTTTTTTTTTGCAAATTCAATCTTGTATGCTCAAGAAGTTTAGGGATTACAATCCACTGTCTCTGTAACTACTCCCTCTGTCCCATAATATAAGAACGTTTTTAACACTACGCTAGTGTCAAAAACGTTCTTATATTATGGGACGAAGAGAATCAAAAACGTTCTTATATCATAGGACAGAGAGAGTAAATATTAGACGTTTTTACAGTTCAATAAATATTAAATGTTTTTGCAGTTCAAATTAAACTGCAAAAACATCTTATATTTGGTTACAGAGGTAGTAGTTCACACAGAGTATGAACGCCCTTCGGGCCAGAGCCTAGCCATACAAACCAAACGTGTACGAAAAATTATTAACATTTACAATACCAAACCAATAGTACTGGATCCACTATGGAATATATTTTAATATTGTACCTATTTGATACTCCCTCCATTCCACAATGTAGTGCTTCCTCTATCCCCGTGCTTCAACTTTGACCGTAAATTTAACTACCAAGACCGATTACGGCGGGAGCAAAAGTTATATTGGTGAATTCGTATTCGAAAGAAGTTTTTAATTATGTAACTTTTTCTCCCGCCGCAGTCGGTCTTGTTCGTTAAATTTATGGTCAAAATTCGACCTCGGAAAGCGTGGGCACACTATATTTTGAAACAGAGGGAGTATTCTAGATGTTTATATTATTTTTTTCCACAAGCTTGATCAAACTTTTGAAAGTTTGATCCAAGACAAAGCTAATATACGGAGTAAAAAAAATGAAGGGAGTAACTTGTTATAGGATGGCTAGGCCCTGCATGAAGTTGTGATGACAAGCTGATCGTCTTCTGCCTTACTCTGTTCTGAGCTCGAGTCGGCACGCTTATTGGCTTGGCCGTGGCATCACAAGCTACTTCCTCCGTTCCAAATTACTCGTCGCAGAAATAGATGTATCTAGAACTAAAATACATCTATATCTGTAATAAATAATTCAAAACGAAGGGAGTACATCCTAGCTGTTGGTCTACACATGCATGGACCTGGGGCATGTTAAACAGAAGGGGTAAAAGAGAGAGGACATGTTTATTTGGCTAGCCAGAGCAAGTTGTTCCTCCTTTGGCAGCATACTAATTGAGGAGAGGACTACGATGACACTTGTGTTTTGTGCTTCTTTGGGTCATCCCCTTTCCATATGTCAAATGTGGGAGACTCCGCCCTGTTTCATGATGCCCTTGTCGTGTACCCTAGTTCTTCTACTATAAACTGCAAGGTCGGGCCATGGTTAATTTGTACGCACTATTATCTCTGCCATATGCCTTCACACACAATGGATCATGTACTGTATCGCTGGCCCATGGTTATGCTACTGTTTATTACGGCTCTAAGCTCCATTTGCGTCCATGGTCAGCTTGACAGTCATGGTACAACTACTAACATCTCTTCTCTCAGCTACTCCCTCCATCCGGAAAAACTTGTCCCACAAATGGATGTATGTAGCATCAAGTTAGTGCTTGATACATCTATTTGAGGAACAAGTTTGGGACAAGTTTTCTTGGACGGAGGGAGTACTTGTTTGCATCAATTACTTGTCTACGTGGTTGTTACGTATAGTGTCGTGGAATTGTCACGGCAGATGTCTTGGGTGTCAGGACTTAGTCGCGAGGTCAACGCATCTATGTGGTAGCTTGAGAGGGGTTGAGCGGGACGAGAGACGCGATGTTTTACCCAGGTTCGGCCCCTCACGGTGGAGGTAAAAGCCTACATCCTGCTTCATTGATATTGATGATGATCACGGTTACAAAAGTGCTCTATCTCGAGAGCTATTGTCTAAACCTAACTTGTCCAACTTGTGGAACTTGTGAATCTTCCTCCCTTCGAGGAGCCCTGCCCCTCCTTATATATGTTGAAGGGGCGGTTTACATGTGGAGTCCTCTTAGGATTAGGACTAGTCTATCTCTAATACAAACCGGATACAAGTCCAGGTCTTAACTCCTTGTAAGATAAACATTCCTTATGCCTTTCCTCTTAAACCGGCCCACCGTTAAACGTGAACCGGCCTTTTGGGACTTGGGCCTTGTCATCCGTCTGTCCCGCTCGCCGGATCACCAGTGAGTCATAATGATCAGGTGGGTTGCTTGTAAACCGCCAGGTCAGGGCGGGTCGCCAGTAACTCGCCAAGTGTCAGCGAGGTCTTCAGATAAACCGCCAAGTCCGGCCGGGTTAACTTCTGGCCGATTTACACCGCGGGGTATATCCCCGACATTAGCCCCCAAGTTTAGCTTGGATTTATTCATGGTAAACTTATACTGCAAAATAAACACAAGAACAAATTTGACAGGTTATGCTCCGGGTTAAGAATTTTTGTAAACCGGTACCTGATCATCCTTAAGTCCTTATTATTTCCTCCTTCTGGGAAATCCGGGTCAACAGACCAGCTTCATAATTAATTTGCCGACATTGGTTTATCATCGAGAAATATTGTGAAGAATAACTCCTTTGACTCAGCTCCCAAAGCGCCGATTTAAGAAATATGGGTCTAAAAATACTTATCTGATATTCAGCCGATTTGAAGATGTAAAACTTGCTGGTTTAATATTACCAAAATGGCGGGTTTATAAATATTGATGGCACCGGGTCATAATTATTGTCTACACCGGGTCATGTAATTGATCTTCCTGATTTGCTCAAAACTGATAAAATGAAGATGTTCCTCCTTTATATGCATAATACCTATAGCCCCCAAGTCTTAAGAGGAGAACATAGTGATAACTTAAGACTTACTCCAATAAGTGTTTCAATCTTGAAGAAATCCGGTTTGTTCATCTCAATTATATAAACTGAATACTCCATATATGTAGCCCCCAAGTGCCGTGTTGTCATGCTTGCAGCAACCTGGGACTTGTAATTGCTTATAAAAACTTCAATCAGTGTAGCCCCCAAGGGCCGGTTCAGTAAGATAATATTGAGCTGGGACTTTATATATACTTCATTGAAAATAACATCATATGATGTAACTCTCATCATGGGGCTTGAACCCATGTCCACAAGGTTAAGAGCTTTGTGCTTTACCAACTGAGGAGTGGACCCTTCAATATAATGGATAAAAACTTGTGTACCTTGAATTGTTGACAGGAGCAATTGGTAGCCCCCAAGGGCCGGCTCATTATAATATGATGAGTCGGGTCTTCAATAAGACTAAAAATGACTTGGCATTAGCCCCCAAGTGTCATGATGCATGCTTGCAGCGATATGAGACTTGCATGTAATCTCGATTTGAATAATGTAGCCCCCAAGTGCCGGGTTATAAGCCTGCAGCGACTCGGGACTATTCCTTCCATTGTAGAATAAATCATATCCTTTGATAAAATAGTAGACATTGCGCTATAGCGACTTTGAAAACTCAATAATACCAATTATTAATAACCATAAAAATCCAGCCATATTGGCTATTCAAGATAATATAATCCGGTGAAAACCTTATTCATTCAATATCATAATGAAAATTTAGCCAAGTTTGGCTATTTGAATAATATAACTCAATGATTTATAAGCGCATAATTCCGATGGCGCAATCCAAATATATATATATATATATATATATATATATATATATATATATATATATACTGACGACTTATAGTCCAAAAACCAGGCCGGTTTAACAAACACCGGATAATTTCTCATCATACTGGTGACTTATAGTCAAAAGCCAGGCCGGTTTAACAAACCTGTTTCTGCATACAACAAGTTTAAAGTGTTCTGGCGGTTTACCACCGGACGGGTCATAATGCCCAACATATAACCCGGGTTTATAACCAAGGCTGCACTTCAGAATAATCAAATATGAAATATATCATACCTGTGACATTGAATCACATTGTTGGTTTTACCAGCTTTTTGTAGTAAGGGTGATAACCCAAATCTTGAGTACTGATAACTCCTTCCATATTGTGCCGGTTTATGATAAAACCGTGTCGGGCTGTGATAAACACCGGTTTACTCCATAATAGGATGGTAACAGAAAATCAAACCGGGCAGATAGCCGCCGGATTAAAAATGGACCATGTTCCGTCAATTGACAGTGTGAACCGGTTGAAAACTTTGTCGGTTTAAAAAAACACAATAAAAAAAAGAAAAATCTTTCAAAGAAAAGTGTGAAGCAAAGGCAATGACAAAACCGTTTGCAAAAAAGGCTTATTTGAGCTGATCAGATGGCGTTACCATGGCCGAACACGACCAAGCTCCCGATAGGTGTAACTATGGTTCTAGTCAGCCAGGTCCCCAAATAAAACCGTGGCATTTATGCCGATCAAGTGGCATGGCAATGGTTCGGGTTCGACCAAGCCCCCAAGTGATTCTGTGGCCTTAGGCCGATCAAGAGGCATGACTGGTTCAGACGTGACCAAGTCCCCAAGTGATCTGGTGGCTCTCGCCCATCAAGAGGTATTGTATTGGTTCGGACACGACCAAACCCCCAAGTGATATAACATGATACTTTAAAAAAAAAGCCAACTCCAGGGGTAAACCGGAGGCCGCTTTAGAACAACTCCGTGTAACCACACATGATGTAAAAGAACAGAGACCCCGCTTTATGAAGCAGAAGCCCCCATGTGATCAATAATATGTCAGGCCAGTAAGGCGAGATACCCATGTTTGAACCGCGCATCATGGCAGCAGGTCCTCTTTGGCAATTTTTAACTTTTTGCAAGAGATAAATTTGTTGGAAATATGCCCTAGAGGCAATAATAAAAGGATTATTATTATATTTCCTTATTTATGATAATTGTCTTTTATTCATGCTATAATTGTGTTATCCGGAAATCGTAATACATGTGTGAATAATAGACACCAACATGTCCCTAGTAAGCCTCTAGTTGACTAGCTCGTTGATCAATAGATAGTCATGGTTTCCTGACTATGGGCATTGGATGTCATTGATAAGGAGATCACATCATTAGGAGAATGATGTGATGGACAAGACCCAATCCTAAACATAGCACAAGATCGTATAGTTCATTTGCTAGAGTTTTCCAATGTCAAGTATCTTTTCCTTAGACCATGAGATCGTGTAACTCCCGGATACCGTAGGAGTGCTTTGGGTGTTCCAAACGTCACAACGTAACTGGGTGACTATAAAGGTATACTGCGGGTATCTCCGAAAGTGTCTGTTGGGTTGACACGGATCAAGACTGGGATTTGTCACTCCATATGACGGAGAGGTATCACTGGGCCCACTCGGTAATGCATCATCATAATGAGCTCATAGTGACCAAGTGTCTGGTCACGGGATCATGCATTACGGTACGAGTAAAGTGACTTGCCGGCAACGAGATTGAACGCGGTATTGGGATACCGACGATCGAATCTCGGGCAAGTAACATACCGATTGACAAAGGGAATTGTATACGGGGTTGCTTGAATCCTCGACATCGTGGTTCATCCGATGAGATCATCGACGAGCATGTGGGAGCCAACATGGGTATCCAGATCCCGCTGTTGGTTATTGACCGGAGAGCAATCTCGGTCATGTCTACATGTCTCCCGAACCCGTAGGGTCTACACACTTAAGGTTTGGTGACGCTAGGGTTGTAGGGATATGTATATGCAGTAACCCGAATGTTGTTCGGAGTCCCGAATGAGATCCCGGATGTCACGAGGAGTTCCGGAATGGTCCGGAGGTAAAGAATTATATATAGGAAGTGCTATTTCGGCCATCGGGACAAGTTTCGGGGTCACCGGTATTGTACCGGGACCACCGGAAGGGTCCCGGGGGTCCACCGGGTGGGGCCACCTATCCCGGAGGGCCCCATGGGCTGAAGTGGGAAGGGATCCAGCCCAAAGTGGGCTGGGGCGCCACTTCCCCCTAGGGCCCATGCGCCTAAGGGTGGGGAAACCCTAAAGAGGGGCGCCCCCTTGCTTGGGGGGCAAGCCCCCCACCCCTTGGCCGCCGCCCCCCCTAGGAGATTGCATCTCCTAGGGCCGGAGCCCCCCCTAGGCCCCCTATATATAGTGGGGGGGATGGAGGACCTCTTACCTTTGCCTTTGGTGCCTCCCTCTCCCTCTCCAACACCTCCTCCTCCTCCTCCTCCTCCATAGAGCTTGGCGAAGCCCTGACGGAGTACTACAGCTCCACCACCACCACGCCGTCGTGCTGCTGCTGGAGCCATCTTCCTCAACCTCTCCTTCCCCCTTGCTGGATCAAGGAGGAGACGTTGCGCTGACCGTACGTGTGTTGAATGCGGAGGTGCCGTCCGTTCGGCGCTAGGATCTCCGGTGATTCGGATCACGTCGAGTATGACTCCCTCATCCCCGTTCTTTGAACGCTTCCGCTCGCGATCTACAAGGTACGTAGATGCATCCAATCACTCGTTGCTAGATGAACTCATAGATGGATCTTGGTGAAACCGTAGGAAAAATTTTGTTTTCTGCAACGTTCCTCAACAGTGGCATCATGAGCTAGGTCTATGCGTAATTCTCTATGCACGAGTAGAACACAATTTGTTGTGGGCGTTGATGTTGTCAACTTTCTTGCCGCTACTAGTCTTATCTTGCTTCAATGGTATTGTGGGATGAAGCGGCCCGGACCAACCTTACACGTACGCTTATGTGAGACCGGTTCCACCGACTGACATGCACTAAATGCATAAGGTGGCTGGCGGGTGTCTGTCTCTCCCACTTTAGTTGGAGTGGATTCGATGAAAAGGGTCCTTATGAAAGGTAAATAGAAGTTGACAAATCACGTTGTGGCTTTCACGTAGGTAAGAAAACGTTCTTGCTAGAACCCTATTGCAGCCACGTAAAACATGCAACAACAATTAGAGGACGTCTAACTTGTTTTTGCAGCAAGTGTTTTGTGATGTGATATTGCCAAAGTTGTGATGAATGATGAATGATATATATGTGATGTATGAGATGTTCATGCTATTGTAATAGGAATCACGACTTGCATGTCGATGAGTATGACAACCGGCAGGAGCCATAGGAGTTGTCTTTATTTTTGTATGACCTGCGTGTCATTGAGAAACGCCATGTAAATTACTTTACTTTATTGCTAAACGCGTTAGCCTTAGTAGTAGAAGTAATAGTTGGCGAGCAACTTCATGGAGACACGATGATGGAGATCATGATGATGGAGATCATGGTGTCATGCCGGTGACAAGATGATCATGGAGCCCCAAGATGGAGATCAAAGGAGCTATGTGATATTGGCCATATCATGTCACTTTTATTATTTGATTGCATGTGATGTTTATCATGTTTTTGCATCTTGTTTACTTAGAACGACGGTAGTAAATAAGATGATCCCTCATAATAATTTCAAGAAAGTGTTTCCCCTAACTGTGCACTGTTGCGACAGTTCGTTGTTTCGAAGCACCACGTGATGATCGGGTGTTAGATTCCAACGTTCACATACAACGGGTGTAAGACAGATTTACACATGCAAACACTTAGGTTGACTTGACGAGCCTAGCATGTACAGACATGGCCTCGGAACATAGAAGACCGAAAGGTCAAGCATGAGTCGTATAGAAGATACGATCAACATGAAGATGCTCACCGATGTTGACTAGTCCGTCTCACGTGATGATCGGACACGGCCTAGTTAACTCGGATCATGTTATACTTAGATAACTGGAGGGATGTCTATCTAAGTGGGAGTTCATTGAATAATTTGATTAGATGAACTTAATTATCATGAACTTAGTCTGAATTTTTACAATATGTCTTGTAGATCAAATGGCCAATGTAGTCCTCAACTTCAACGCGTTCCTAGAGAAAACCAAGCTGAAAGACGATGGCAGCAACTACACGGACTGGGTCCGGAACCTGAGGATCATCCTCATAGCTGCCAAGAAAGATTATGTCCTACAAGCACCGCTAGGTGACGCACCTGTTCTCCCTGCAGAACAAGACGTTATGAACGCTTGGCAGGCACGTACCGATGACTACTCCCTCCTTCAGTGCGGCATGCTTTACAGCTTAGAGCCGGGGCTCCAAAAGCATTTTGAGAGACACGGAGCATATGAGATGTTCGAAGAGCTGAAAATGGTTTTCCAAGCTCATGCCCGGGTCGAGAGATATCAAGTCTCCGACAAGTTCTTCAGCTGTAAGATGGAGGAAAACAGTTCTGTCAGTGAGCACATACTCACTATGTCTGGGTTGCATAACCGCTTGACTCAGCTGGGAGTTAATCTCCCGAATGATGCGGTCATTGACAGAATCCTTCAGTCGCTTCCACCGAGCTACAAGAGCTTTGTGATGAACTTCAATATGCAGGGGATGGAAAAGACCATTCCTGAAGTATTTGCAATGCTGAAATCAGCAGAGGTAGAAGTCAAAAAGGAACATCAAGTGTTGATGGTGAATAAAACCACTAAGTTCAAGAAGGGCAAGGGTAAGAAAGCCTTCAAGAAGGACGGCAAGGGAGTTGCCGCGCCCGGCAAGCAAGCTGCCGGGAAGAAGCCAAAGAATGGACCCAAGCCTGAGACTGAGTGCTTTTATTGCAAGGGAAGTGGTCACTGGAAGCGGAACTGCCCCAAATACTTAGCGGACAAGAAGGCCGGCATCACGAAAGGTATATGTGATATACATGTAATTGATGTGTACTTTACCAGTACTCGTAGTAGCTCCTGGGTATTTGATACCGGTGCGGTTGCTCACATTTGTAACTCAAAACAAGAGCTGCGGAATAAGCAGAGACTGGCGAAGGACGAGGTGACGATGCGCGTCGGGAATGGTTTCAAGGTCAATGTGATCGCCGTCGGCACGCTACCTCTACATTTACCTTCGGGGTTAGTTTTAAACCTTAATAATTGTTATTTAGTGCCAGCTTTGAGCATGGACATTGTATCAGGATCTCGTTTAATTCGAGATGGCTACTCATTTAAATCCGGGAATAATGGTTGTTCTATTTATATGAGAGATATGTTTTATGGTCATGCTCCGATGGTGAATGGTTTATTCTTAATGAATCTCGAGCGTAATGCTACACATATTCATAGTGTGAGTACCAAAAGATGTAAGGTTGATAATGATAGTCCCACATACTTGTGGCACTGCCGCCTTGGTCACATAGGTGTCAAACGCATGAAGAAGCTCCATGCAGATGGACCTTTAGAGTCTCTTGATTACGAATCATTTGACACGTGCGAACCATGCCTCATGGGTAAAATGACCAAGACTCCGTTCTCAAGAACAATGGAGCGAGCAACCAACTTATTGGAAATCATACATACTGATGTGTGCGGTCCAATGAGTGTTGAGGCTCGCGGTGGCTATCGTTATGTTATCACCCTCACTGATGACTTGAGTAGATATGGGTATGTCTATTTAATGAAACACAAGTCTGAGACCTTTGAAAAGTCAGGGAATTTCAGAATGAGGTTGAAAATCAACGTGACAGGAAAATCAAGTTCCTGCGATCAGATCGTGGAGGAGAATACTTGAGTCACGAGTTTGGCACACACTTAAGAAAATGTGGAATAGTTTCACAACTCACGCCGCCTGGAACACCTCAGCGTAATGGTGTGTCCGAACGTCATAATCGCACTCTATTAGATATGGTGCGATCTATGATGTCTCTTACTGATTTACCGCTATCATTTTGGGGCTATGCTTTAGAGACTGACGCATTCACTTTAAATAGGGCTCCGTCGAAATCCGTTGAGACGACACCATATGAATTATGGTTTGGGAAGAAACCTAAGCTGTCGTTTCTAAAAGTTTGGGGATGCGATGCTTATGTCAAGAAACTTCAACCTGAAAAGCTCGAACCCAAGTCGGGAAAATGCGTCTTCATAGGATACCCTAAAGAAACTATTGGGTATACCTTCTACCTCAGATCCGAAGGCAAGATCTTTGTTGCCAAGAATGGATCCTTTCTAGAGAAGGAGTTTCTCTCGAAAGAAGTAAGTGGGAGGAAAGTAGAACTTGACGAAGTATTACCTTTTGAACCGGAAAAAGGCGCAACTCAAGAAAATGTTCCTGAGGTGCCTGCACCGACTAGAGAGGAAGTTAATGATGATGATCAAGATACTTCTGATCAAGCTCCTACTGAAATTCGTAGGTCCACAAGGACACGTTCCGCACCAGAGTGGTACGGCAACCCTGTCTTGGAAATCATGTTGTTAGACAACGGTGAACCTTCGAACTATGAAGAAGCGATGGCGGGGCCGGATTCCGACAAATGGCTAGAAGCCATGAAATCCAAGATAGGATCCATGTATGAAAACGAGGTATGGACTTTGACTGACTTGCCCGTTGAGCGGCGAGCCATAGAAAATAAATGGATCTTTAAGAAGAAGACAGACGCGGATGGTAATGTGATCATCTATAAAGCTTGGCTTGTCGCTAAGGGTTATCGACAAGTTCAAGGGGTTGACTATGATGAGACTTTCTCACCGGTAGCGAAGCTAAAGTCCGTCCGAATCATGTTAGCAATTGCCGCATTCTATGATTATGAAATATGGCAAATGGATGTCAAAACGGCATTCCTTAATGGTTTCCTTAAGGAAGAATTGTATATGATGCAGCCGGAAGGTTTTGTCGATCCTAAGTATGCTGACAAGGTGTGCAAGCTCCAACGCTCGATTTATGGGCTGGTGCAAGCATCTCGGAGTTGGAACATTCGCTTTGATGAGATGATCAAAGTGTTTGGGTTTATGCAGACTTATGGAGAAGCCTGCGTTTACAAGAAAGTGAGTGGGAGCTCTGTAGCATTTCTCATATTATATGTAGATGACATACTTTTGATGGGAAATGATATAGAACTCTTGGTCAGCATTAAGTCCTACTTGAATAAGAGTTTTTCAATGAAGGACCTTGGAGAAGCTGCTTATATATTAGGCATCAAGATCTATAGAGATAGATCGAGACGCCTCATAGGTCTTTCACAAAGCACATACCTTGATAAGATATTGAAGAAGTTCAATATGGATCAGTCTAAGAAGGGGTTCTTGCTTGTGTTACAAGGTGTGAAATTGAGCTCAGCTCAATGTCCGACCACGGCAGAAGATATAGAAGAGATGAGTGTCATCCCCTATGCCTCAGCCATAGGTTCTATTATGTATGCCATGCTGTGTACCAGACCTGATGTAAACCTTGCCGTAAGTTTGGTACGAAGGTACCAAAGTAATCCCAGCAAGGAACACTCGACAGCGGTCAAGAATATCCTGAAGTACCTGAAAAGGACTAAGGAAATGTTTCTCGTTTATGGAGGTGACGAAGAGCTTGTCGTAAAGGGTTACGTCGACGCTAGCTTCGACACAGATCTGGATGACTCTAAGTCACAAACCGGATACGTGTATATTTTTGAATGGTGGGGCAGTAAGCTGGTGCAGTTGCAAGAAGAGCGTCGTGGCGGGATCTACATGTGAAGCGGAGTACATGGCAGCTTCGGCGGCAGCGCATGAAGCGATTTGGATGAAGGAGTTCATCACCGACCTAGGAGTCATACCCAATGCGTCGGGGCCGATCAAGCTCTTCTGTGACAACACTGGAGCTATTGCTCTTGCCAAGGAGCCCAGGTTTCACAAGAAGACAAGGCACATCAAGCGTCGCTTCAACTCCATTCGTGAAAATGTTCAAGATGGAGACATAGATATTTGTAAAGTACATACGGACCTGAATGTAGCAGATCCGTTGACTAAACCTCTCCCTAGGGCAAAACATGATCAACACCAGAATTCCATGGGTGTTCGATTCATCACAATGTAACTAGATTATTGACTCTAGTGCAAGTGGGAGACTGTTGGAAATATGCCCTAGAGGCAATAATAAAAGGATTATTATTATATTTCCTTATTTATGATAATTGTCTTTTATTCATGCTATAATTGTGTTATCCGGAAATCGTAATACATGTGTGAATAATAGACACCAACATGTCCCTAGTAAGCCTCTAGTTGACTAGCTCGTTGATCAATAGATAGTCATGGTTTCCTGACTATGGGCATTGGATGTCATTGATAACGAGATCACATCATTAGGAGAATGATGTGATGGACAAGACCTAATCATAAACATAGCACAAGATCGTATAGTTCATTTGCTAGAGTTTTCCAATGTCAAGTATCTTTTCCTTAGACCATGAGATCGTGTAACTCCCGGATACCGTAGGAGTGCTTTGGGTGTTCCAAACGTCACAACGTAACTGGGTGACTATAAAGGTATACTGCGGGTATCTCCGAAAGTGTCTGTTGGGTTGACACGGATCAAGACTGGGATTTGTCACTCCGTATGACGGAGAGGTATCACTGGGCCCACTCGGTAATGCATCATCATAATGAGCTCATAGTGACCAAGTGTCTGGTCACGGGATCATGCATTACGGTACGAGTAAAGTGACTTGCCGGCAACGAGATTGAACGAGGTATTGGGATACCGACGATCGAATCTCGGGCAAGTAACATACCGATTGACAAAGGAAATTGTATACGGGGTTGCTTGAATCCTCGACATCGTGGTTCATCCGATGAGATCATCTAGGAGCATGTGGGAGCCAACATGGGTATCCAGATCCCGTTGTTGGTTATTGACCGGAGAGCAATCTCGGTCATGTCTACATGTCTCCCGAACCCGTAGGGTCTACACACTTAAGGTTCAGTGACGCTAGGGTTGTAGGGATATGTATATGCAGTAACCCGAATATTGTTCGGAGTCCGGATGAGATCCCAGATGTCACGAGGAGTTCTGGAATGGTCTGGAGGTAAAGAATTATATATAGGAAGTGCTATTTCAGCCATCGGGACAAGTTTCGGGGTCACCGGTATTGTACCGGGACCACCGGAAGGGTCCCGGGGGTCCACCGGGTGGGGCCACCTATCCCGGAGGGCCCCATGGGCTGAAGTGGGAAGGGATCCAGCCCAAAGTGGGCTGGGGCGCCACTTTCCCCTAGGGCCCATGCGCCTAAGGGTGGGGAAACCCTAAAGGGGGGCGCCCCCTTGCTTGGGGGGCAAGCCCCCCACCCCTTGGCCGCCGCCCCCCTAGGCCCCCTATACATAGTGGGGGGATGGAGGACCTCTTACCTTTGCCTTTGGTGCCTCCCTCTCCCTCTCCAACACCTCCTCTTCCTCCATAGAGCTTGGCGAAGCCCTGACGGAGTACTGCAGCTCCACCACCACCACGCCGTCGTGCTGTTGCTGGAGCCATCTTCCTCAACCTCTCCTCCCCCCTTGCTGGATCAAGAAGGAGGAGATGTTGTGCTGACCGTACGTGTGTTAAACGTGGAGGTGCCGTCCGTTCGGCGCTAGGATCTCCGGTGATTCAGATCACGTCGAGTACGACTCCCTCATCCCCGTTCTTTGAATGCTTCCGCTCGCGATCTACAAGGTACGTAGATGCATCCAATCACTCGTTGCTAGATGAACTCATAGATGGATCTTGGTGAAACCGTAGGAAAAATTTTGTTTTCTGCAACGTTCCCCAACAAAATTCTTCTTGAACCGGGATCTTGAACCGGATATGGAGACCTTCAAAGCTTTGTGGGAGACATCTTTCCCTTGAACCGGATTTTAAACCAGAATCTTCATTTTTAGCCAGAAATTTTCTGACGGCCTTTAAACTCGAACTTGCGAGAAGTTAATTCCTTTTTGAACCAGAAATTCTTATACGGATTTGAGAGCTTCAGAGCTTTATTGGAGAACAAATTTCCCTTGTACCGGATTGTAAACCAGAATCCTTTTCTGATGACCCGAAACTTCTTCATTGAGCCGGGATTTTGTAATTGTCATATACTTTCTAATCCGAAAACCTTCTGACAGCACGATGTGAATCCGGGACCGGGTTATCTTCCCCTCCAACATATTGGGGTTCTTGACTTCAGTGAAAACCGGCAACGTTTGCTAAGTCATATCATTGTAGGCCCCAAGTCTCAAGGTGACTCGAGGAGTTAGCTTGAGATTCTCCATATTTGACCGTGATATAAACCGGCATAACTTGTATATTATTGGTGTTGACAGCACGATGTGAATCCACAGAAGGTTTAGGTGACTGCGGCGGGTTATAAATGATCCCGTATGAGCCGTGTCAGCAACTCGGCCAATGGTTCCTTCCAACTGGATCCTTGAAGTTTAACCAAACTGTAGTAGCGGCGACTTGTGTGCATGTCCATTGAACCATCCAGTGCAGACGACGGTTGATGATAATTTTCCTCCAATTTGTGGGAAGAAAGGCGGGCTACCCATGTTCATACTCAAGAAACAGCTCATGCAGACAGGTGTAGCCCGGTATGTTGATGTAGACCAGGCCGCGAGAGACGGACGACCGCAACATCAGAGGCAGCTCGGACAGATGAGTCGGCCGCGGTATTGTAAGCTGGTGCAGACGGGGAAGATCGGCACCGGTGTCATAAACCGGCTCAGACGGGCGAGTTAATCGCGGGCGCGGTCCCGGCAAGCTGATGTAAACCGGGCCACAGGGACGGCGGCCTTCTCACGTTCATTCACCGGGTGGTAGGACACGGATGAAACGCCAGTGCAGAACGTTGCTAGCGCGTGCTCCGTGCCCGTAACATAGCGCCTCATTTGTAATGAACAATTGTCCTGCATAAACAGTATTGCAGACCAAGGCAAAGATAAACTGCTCTTTGATAAAAATAATATGTACTAATAAAATATATTTCATATGGGTATCACCTGATGTGTTTAGGCCGGAAATAACCCGCCATGAAGTTGATGATAACTGTATGAAGCTGAAATTAATCACGGGTGAACCGGCCACAGCATGGTAAACCGGTGCGGACGGGTGAATCAGCCGTGATGTTTGTAAATCGGCGCGAACAATGAGTCGGCCGCATGCGTGGACGGATGTAAACCAAACAACGGGGGCGGTGATTGCATGTGTATCCGTCGAGCAACATGGCCTGGAAGAACGCCACTGCAAAACTATGCTGACATGCGCTCCATGTCCACGGTATAACAATACATTTGTCATAAATAATTATCCTGCATAAAAACATTGCAGCAAAGATAGATTGTTTTTTGACAAAAAACAATATGTGTTAAAAGTAGACTCGGATGAATATCACCTGATTTATGGTGCGACCGTGACTGCAACAGCAGCCACCCGGTGATGCGGCGACTCACGGCGGAGGCGGTTCCATGCGAGGGCAAGCCTGATCCGGCTCAGGCGGTTCGAGACGGCTACTGAGACAATCCGGCCGGCCCGCGGCAGCTCGAGGCGCGGTTAGCCCAGAGCAGAAAACGGTCCTCCGTGGTGGCTCGATGCAGGGAGACCCAGCGGCGCGGGACGGCTCTCCGCGGCTCGTGTTTGATATGAACTGGAACGGTTGATTCCAAGTCCATGCCCATGACCTCATCCTCTCCGGGTCGTGGTTGTTTTAATGATTTTTTGTAGGATACATGGCCTCCTAAATTGTCCTCATCCGCACATGCTGAGAAGGATCCTGAGATCAAATTGATCCCGTGTCTTGTAGACGCTGGAATCCCTGATTTTAATGACCAGCGGGCCTGAGTAACATAGAATCAATAAGGCTGCTCCCTTTACCGCCTCTGCTTTTATCTGCTTCAGGAGTTGGGACGTACGTGGACGGCACGAACGCAGTAGTTGGATAGCTGCTAAAAGCAATCGAATTCGACCATTGAATCTTAATCTCTTTTCCCCAAAATATTGTACTGCCAGCTCCAAAATTAATAAGACGATGGATTCACCGGCTCTTCCCAATGGTTATCTCATGCTGGGTTATCGTGTGTGGTTGTTTTGTACCGGCTCTTTTTTCCTCCGGCACATCGCGAGCTCCTAGATCCATGAAGAAATCCCTTCAAGAACTCAACACCACCGTGTGCCTGGCCCCATGGTGGGCGCCAACTGTCGTGGAATTGTCACGGCAGATGTCCTAGGTGTCAGGACTTAGTCGCGAGGCCAACGCATCTATGTGGTAGCTTGAGAGGGGTTGAGCGGGACGAGAGACGCGATGTTTTACCCAGATTCGGCCCTTCACGGTGGACGTAAAATCCTACATCCTGCTTCATTGATATTGATGATGATGATCACGGTTACAAAAGTGCTCTATCTCGAGAGCTATTGTCTAAACCTAACTTGTCCAACTTGTGGAACTTGTGAATCTTCCTCCCTTTGAGGAGCCCTGCCCCTCCTTATACACTAGTGCAGAACCGGGCAATAGCATCGGTTCGTAAGGCCCTTTAGTGCCGGTTTAGGAACCGGCACTAACATTTCGGCACTAAAGGCCTCCCCCCTTTAGTATCGGTTCAGCACGAACCGGTGCTAAAGGGGATCCACGTGGCACGAGCCAGCTCCGGGGGCCGGGAGCCCTTTAGTACCGGTTGGTAACACCAACCGGTACTAAATGGTTGTGGGTTTTTGTTTTATTTTGTATTTTTCAATTAAATTTGTGTTATCAATTTAATTTAGGATTGTTTTACGTTATAATGAGTTGTAGTCATCATCATCATCATCATCACATATTAATAAATAAATAAACTCTAGCTAGCTAAAAATCATCATAGTCGTCTAATTACCACTATTTAATCATCATAGTCATTACCGCTAGCTATCTAATCATCATCAACGCTGGCTAGCTTAAAGAGGAAACATTCACTTTGTAACAGAAGCAAAGATATCATCAAGTTCAACATAATCATCACCAACATCGAAGTTCAGGACACGGACATGAGACAAGTACTAATTAAGAGCATGAACTAGTAGCTACTGATCCTGCTGCTCCCTCTCAGGTAGAATAACATAGAACATGTATAGCTCTCCTGATTCATCATACTGGAGCATGCAGATGAATCTATCTCCTAACCTTGGGTTGCGCTTCTCCTTGCTGCCCCCTAGTACTTCTCTGCGATCGTTAACAATTTTGCTCCAATCTTTCACTATTAAGCATTCTTCGCTTTCAGAAATCCTGAATGCACTCATGTGCAATGTAGGAAATCTTGGTCGTAAGCTAACCATTGACATGCGACCTTTTGTCTCGATCCACTGAGGCACAACTGTCATCGGAAGTCCCTGTTGAAGAACATCGTATAGTAATTAATACACTAAGCAATGAAAGTTTAGCTTCAAAAATAATGTATGCAAAAGATGCACTAACTAAGGACAAATATTTAAAATCTTACCATCTTTCGATTATAGATGTGACCGTAGTTCAATACGATCACCATTGGTCGGACGTTTTGAGTACTAACATTTCTAAGTTCAGGAAAAAAGTTTGTCTTGACGGTATTAAGATCCTCAAGCCATGAAACATAATGACTTATCTCCTCGCAGTTTAGTTGAGCCCCGGGGTAGTAGTAGGTCCTGTCTACCAAGCGCCGGACATGTTTGCTTGAATCGAAATAAGCTGACAATACAAATTAGTTGTCAACTATTTTTGAATAAACTGTATGAAAGACATAAACATATGCATGCATGATTGAGAAAAACTCACCAAATGGTAGAACTGGAGGCGTTTGCACATCGACCCAGATGTCTATATTACCTTCAATATCATCTTCCGGACGAATATCAAAGGTGATAACCATATCAGGCTCAAATGCATAAGCCTTGCATAGTGCTTGCCAAGTTTTGCATTCAAAATGGGTGTATGTGTCTCCATTATATAATTTGACGTTGAAAGTATACCCATGCTCCGTCTTCAAGTAAACTGTCTTTACCTCCATATCATCTATAACACTAAAACCTATCTTATCCAAGACAAAAATTCTTGCATGGCAGGGGATGCGCTAGTAGAATAGTGAAAATTTAAAATTATAAGTTGAAGCAAATGAAGCATAAGTTTTGCATTCAAATAATAATTGACGAAGTGACTTACTGTATCAACTTCGAATGTCTCATCCAGCTTGATGCTGAAGCGCCTACCATCAACAAGGAAATTTTGGTCACACAGGTCGCGCTCGTCTTCACAGTGTTCGCACATAATGAAATCTTTTTCGTCGTCAGATGACATTTCCTATGTTCATATAGGTGAAACATTAAACACCTATATCTAGCCAAATATATATTCATCTAACATTTGACATTAATATATCTAACTATATTCATCTCTAACAATTGACATTACTATATATTTAACTTTTCTATCGAATTCATCTAACATTCGACATTAATGTAACATTTATATAAACTAAAAATATATAAAAAATTAAATAAACAGAAAAACTCATTAACAAATAATATTTTAATTAGATCATCAAATCTCAGATACCTAAATTTTCTTACTAAAAATAAACTAGTTATATTAATTATTCAACTAGTTCAAATCTCATATACCTAAATAAACTAGTTCGACAATTTTCTTACTAAAAATAAACTAGTTATATTAATTATTCAACTAGTTCAAATCTCATATACCTAATTAATATCTACCTATATTCATCTCTAACAATTGACATTAATTTATATTTAACTTTTCTATCTAATTCATCTAACATTCGACATTAATCTAATATTCGATCATCTAATTAACTTTTCTAAAAACAGAAAACAGAAAATGTGTGTGTGTGTATGTGTGTGTGTGTGTGTATATGTAAAAAAATGTGTGTGTATGTGTGTGTATGTATGTGTGTGTATGTGTGTGTATACTGCAGTGCCGCCCCGTATGCCGCCGCCCCGTACGTACGAGCGGGGACGCCGGCATACGGGGCGGGGGCGGCGGCGTACGTACGGGCCGGTGCGCGCGGCGCGGGTGCGAGAGAGACATACGGTCGCGGCGATGACGACGGATGGCGGCGGCGTTCGGGGCGGCAGCGCGAGACAACGACGACGACGGGCGGCGGCGGGGACAGGACGATGACGACGGACGACGGGCGACGGGCGGCAAAGACGGGATCGAGCGGCGCACGCGGCGATGTCTCGCGAGAGGTTGGAGACGAAGTGGGGAGATGAAACTGAAATTTTCGTAAGTGCTATATATATAGGATGGGCCTTTAGTACTGGTTCGTGGCTCCAACCGGTACTAAAGGCCTATTTTCGCCAGGTCAAGCGGCGGGAAACGAAGGCTTTTAGTACCGGTTGGAGCCACCAACCGATACTAAAGGGGGGGCCTTTAGTACCGGTTGGAGCCACCAACCGGTACTAAAGGCCTTGCGCTGCCACCCCAAAGTTTAGTCCCACCTCGCCCGGCGAAGGGCAGCCGCACTGGTTTATAAACCCAGCCGCGGCTACCTCTTCTATTTATATAGTTTTTTCTTTTCTGCATTATTTATTTTTTTCTATTTATTTTTGAGTAATTTTTTTGTATAGTTTTTTTATTTTCTGCATTATTTGTTTTCTTCTATTTATTTTCTTCTGGAAATTGAATGTTGCATACTGAACAATTAGGTAAATGACCGAAAAACAACAAATGATGTCAGAACATGTTGGAAATTGATGACATCGCTTTAAATGCTGGATACTGAACACAAAAGAAGTCCGGAGTTCAAATAAGTTTAAAAAACATTGAAGTGGCCATGTAACAGATGAAGTGCGTCCGATTTTTGCCGTGACCCTCTCTACTCTTTCGCGCATGCTATGCGGGTGATATGATGATACCATGCCAAGTTTCAACATTTTCAGGATTCATTTTGTAGTGATTTTCAATTTCACGGTCATTTAGCTCTCTAAACAATTAGGTAAATGAC